>NC_092402.1:46286630-46600064 GCF_030028105.1 Mobula birostris
AATGGTCCATGAACTCCATCCATAGCTAATCCTCTTGCACTACTGCATTCACCAGCAACTTTTATGTGTGTCATTTATTTGTATTATAGCCTATAGTAATTTTTATGTTTTGCAGTGTACTACTGCCTCAAAACAATAAATTTCCTGATATACGTCGGTGATAATAAACCTGATTCTGATGTTCACCTTCAAACTGCATCTAGAGTACTATCATATTGTGATCACCAGCTTCTAGTGCATCCCATACCACAAGATCGCTCAGTAACCCTCTTTCATTGCTCACATTACAGTATTTTGTAGCATACTGTTTGAAGCAGGAATCCCTGATATACTCCACAAATTCTTCTTCTGCAACACCCTCACCAGTTGGGTTCATCCAATCAATATGTAGATTAGAATCTCCCATGACAATTGCAGTTCCCTTCAAACAAGTTGTCTGACTACTTGCTATGCCCACCCGCTGATCATTCTTTTCTCATTCGTTGTTTACCTCTGCTGCCTGACTAGAGGCAAAAACTTACAGTACATTTCCAGTGTTGGATGAGCACTTAGGAAGATGTAATTTAGGGCTGCAGAGCACGTGGAGGTAACCAAAAGCTTGTTGACTTTTACAGACATTGACAAAGTAGCCTCCTCCAGTGCTGTGAATATCCATGGCTTTTATGATACATTGACGGAGGGCATTGGATAAATAGATTTTCTCTACATTGAAATAATCTGTGATTGGCTCTGCTCCTCATGTATCAGAATTTATTATTGAGACTTATTTATTGTAAGAGCTTGCAGGAGGTTGCAGACTCAGACAGCTCCATCACGGGTACAACTATCCCTACCATTGAGGACATCTTCAAAAGACAGTGCCTCAGAAGGTGGCATCCATCATTTAGGCCCCTCATTATCTGGAACATGCCCTCTTCTCATTACTACCATCTGGGAGGAGCTACAGGAGCTGAAGACACACACTCAGTGACTCAGGAACAGTTTCTTCCCTTCCACCATCAAATATCTGAATGGTCCATGAACATAGTCATAGTCATAGTCATACTTTATTGATCCCGGGGGAAATTGGTTTTCGTTAGTTGCACCATAAATAATTAAATAGTAATAAAACCATAAATAGTTAAACAGTAGTATGTAAATTATGCCAGGAAATAAGTCCAGGACCAGCCTATTGGCTCAGGGTGTCTGACCCTCCAACGGAGGAGTTGTAAAGTTTGATGGCTACAGGCAGGAATGACAACATTACCCTATTATTTCTTTATTTTGGACTACTTAACTATTTTTGTAATTCACAATGATGTTGTGTCCTTGCACTGCACTGCTGTCACAAAATTACAAATTTCACGTCACCTAAGTCAGTGATACTAAATCCAGTTCTGATTCTGAGACCACAGCTAGTGGTTACTTCTGCTGTCTTGCACTTGCTCTCTTTATTATTGTATTTATTATAGCCATGTTTACTCCGTGAGCTTCATGCAAGCAAGGAATGTCATTGCACACTGCTGTAAATGACAATAAACTAACCGAATCTTATGGCAAACAGTAAAAGCTTAAAATAGCTGGCTGGTCAGGCAGCATCTGTGGTTGCAGTGACAAGTTCTTTTGGAATCAATACCTGTGACTGATGATACTACAATTAAATTTTGATGGATTAAAACTACTGTCTCAGCAAGTTATTAAATGTGGGAAGAGAGAATATTCTGTCATCTCAGTTCCAGTGCCCAGAGGTGATGAAGAGCCCTTTGAAGCGGGGCAAGGGCTGCGTGCTGTTCCCGAGTCGGTGATTCCTCCTGATGCTGTAAACAGGAGCGCGCTCTCCTCGTAGTTGTGGGAGGAGGCGATTCCTTCTCCTCGGCTTCTGCAGCAGTTCGGGGATCGGGTTCCAACGGAAACACACAACACACAGTCACAGCCTGCACAAAGAGAGACAAAAATCAGCCAAGGAAAGAGAGGTGGGGGGTGGTTGCTGGAAAGAGAGAATACATTAAAGATGACAACAAGCCAGACCAAGAATTCTCCCGGCAGCAACTGAAGGTTTGGGTTGGCAAGATATGTAGAAAACAACGCTCTCTCTCTCTCTCTCTCTCTGAGCAATAGAGAGGGGAAAGTAAATATAAGGAGGAGGTGGCTCGAATCAGAAGCTGTCTGCGAACCGACGGACTGACCGAAGACTGAAATAGATCGAGATTAAACAAGCGCCTGTTGCTTCCTCCTTTCCACCGCCCTGCCTTTCAGATGCAAAGATGCTGCGCTGTTTATAGGGGCGACTTGGCTCTCCAGAGCTGGCGACCACAGGTAAGTGAATAAGATTTCATTCACCTCTCCGTGCCGTGAGATGCTGAACGGAGAGTGGGGCTGAGAGAGACTCGGCTCTCTCTCTCTGGGATCCCGGGCTGGGCTGATGCACTCTCAGGCGGACACGGTCGCTGTCTCCGATCGCCCTGTTGTGCATCACTGGAAAGTAGGTTGAAGGGAAAGTCTTGGAATTGGGGAGGCGGTGGAGGAAACACTTTGCCAAACGAGGCTTGTACTTCCCCATTCTTCTCACCCCCCACAACACGTAAGGTTGGTTTCCTCAACAATGTAGAGCAGTTTTTAAAAGGGTCCAGTTGTATTTTTACTAAAAATGCTACCTCTCTCATTTAAAATTGTTTCACAGAACCAAAACTGATGTTAATCACAAACGACCTGTGAACGCGACCTCTCGTGGACAGCAGCTCCGGGGGAAATCGATACAATTTTTTTCGCAAATCTTTTGTGTTAAGAATACTTATATCAGTAACAGTACCTGTAGTTATACTGCATTTTCTAGATATTTTCCCCCACCCTGGGGATTTCGCTGCCTAATGGAGGGAGAACGCCTCTTCATATTTTTAAAAAAATCTAACATTAGCACTTGATATGCAGTAGCTTGCAAGGCTGTGGTACTAGGGAATAAGAGTGAATTAGGGCGGATGTTTTTCGCCCAGCACGGAAACAATGGGCTGAATGGCCGTCTTCGGCGATGCAAAATTTTATGCTTCTAGCGTTAGGCTGTAACGCGTCAGTGTTTCTCATAGTGGAATACTTATCATTGGAAGTAACAACAAGGCAGCAAGTCTGAAATTGCAAGATCTCACAAGCAGAATGATAATGATGAAGCCAAGAGGCCTCAGTTTAGTTTGATCTGTTGTGAAATGATTATCCATTTAATCTCACCCCCCCAACTAACCTCCCCAAACCCTGTACTATTTCTCCACTAGGTCTTAAATTCCGTTTCTCTCTTATTAAAACTAGCCCAACAATAAGTAGTTTACCCATTAAAACCTCACTTATAAAATCTTTAGTGGTATTCATGCAGCATTAACCATGCTTGATGTTTGTAGTGGGGACCTGCCAGAAGTAAAGCATTAGCCACAACTCTATCAGGAATAGTAAAATATTGTAGACTGTTGTATACCAGATCTGCTGATGAAGGCAGTAGATACTGAACTGCAACACCCAGGACACTTGCAGTGTTACATGACCATAGAATTTGGTTGGCAGGTTAAAGCCTTGCTGTAAATTGCTCTGAGAGGGGAGTCATAAGACCATAAAACATAGGAGAAGAATTAAGCTACTTGGCCCATCGAGACTGCTCTGCCATTCCATCATGGCTGATTTATTTTATTTCTCAACCCCATTCTTCTGCTTTCTCCCTGTAACCTTTGATGCCCTTACTAATCAAGAACCTATCAACCTCCACTTTAAATATTCCCAATGTCTTGACCACCACGGGAGTCAGTGACAATGAATTCCACAGATCCACCACCCTGGCTAAAGAGATTCCTCCTCGTCTCTGCTCCTTCCATTTTGAGTCTGTGCTCTCTGGTCCTAGATTCCCCCTTGAAAGAAACACCCTCACCACATCCTGTCCATCTTGGGCTTTCAATATTTGATCATTGTCAATGAGATTGCCCCTCATTCTTCTAAACTCCAGCAAATACAGGCCCAGAGCCATTAAACACTCCAGATTGTTTTACTATCTGGAGGATGGCCTTTCTGGCTCAGAAGGGGGTGGGGGGGGTGTTGGGGAGAAGAGCAGAGCAGTTGTGATAGGTGATTCCATAATTAGAGGTGCAGAAAGCAGATTCTGTGGATGTGAAAGAGACACCTGGATGGTATGTTGTCTCCCAGGTGCCAGGGTCAGGAATGTCTTGGATCGAGCCCACAGCATTCTAAAGAGGGCGGGCGAACAGCCAGAAATCATAGTACGTATTGGTACCGATGACACAGGAGGAGGAGGAGGTACTGAAGAGAGTATATAGGGAGTTAAGCAAAATGCTGCAAAACAGGGCCTCCAGGGTAATAATTGCTGCCTGTGCCTCGTGCCAGTGAGGGTAAGAATGGGATGATTTGGCAGATGAGTGTGTGGCTGAGGAATTGGTGCAAAGGGCATGGATTCAGATTTCTGTATCATTGGGATTTCTACTGGGCAAAGTATGACCTGTACGAAAAGGATATGTTACATCTGAACCTGAGGGCGACCAATATCCTTGTGGGCAGATTTGCTAAAGAAGTTGAGGAAGGCTTAAAGTAATTTGGCTGGGGGATGTGAACTGGTGTGATAAGGTTGAGGATGGTGCAGTTGGTATACAAGTATATGCAGTGTAGTGAGATCGTGAGGAAGGACTGACAGATGATATGGCAAAATTGCAGTCAGTGGGATGAGTTGCATTGTAACAACCTCAGGGTTCTGGAAGATGTGGCTGAAGAGATTGTGGAGGGTTTAGTAGTGATCTTTCAGCAAGAATCACCAGATTCTGGAATGGTTCTGGAGGACTGGAAAATTGCAAATGTCACTCCACTCTTTAAGAAGGGAGGGAGGCAGAAGAAAGGAAATGATAGGCCAGTTAGCCTGACTTCAGTGGTTGGAAAGATGTTGGAATCTGCTATAAAGGACGAGGTTTCAAAGTACTTGGAGGCACAGGAATAAAGGCTTGGACTATTTTCTAAATGGGGAGAAAATTCAAAAATCAGAGGTGCAAAGGGACTTGGGTTAACATGAGGTGCATTTGATAGTTCTGGGCCTGTACTCACTGGAGTTTAGAATAATGAGGGGGGATCTCATTGAAACCTACTGAATGCTGAAAGGCCTCAATAGAGCGGATGTAGAGAGGGGGTTTCCTATAGCAGCGGAGTCTAGGACCAGAGGGCATGGCCTCAGAATTGAAGGACGTCCATTTAGAACAGAGATGAGGAACATTTTCTTCAGCCAGAGGGTGGTGAATCTGTGGAAGTCATTACCACAGATGGCTGTGCAGGCCAAATAATTATGTGTATTCGTTCTTCTAAACTCCAGTGAGTACAGGCCCAAAGCCATCAAACACTCCTCTGAAAGAATATGGCGGGAAATAAGATGTGGAGAAATAAGTGCAACAAAGGGAATAACAAGGATGGTCTGAGAGCTGGCAAGAAGTAAATGGGCCAAATGGCCTCATTTTAAGTTGTAAGAAATTATAAATAAATACAAGGAGTGTTTTATGATCTTATTGGAGGAGGAATGTTGTGTAGGATATCTAGGGTGGTGGGAATATTTCTGTTTTTCATACATTTTAACGATCCACTGATGGAGATAAGCCCTCAGCTTAGCTGTGGAAAGGAAAATGTGGAGGCGATGGCACAAAGCTGTGCGACTATTACAGTCTCACAGTTTAACAATAAAGGAGGATATCATACTCAAAAAAACACACCACTTATTGCAAAATTAGATGAGCACAAACTTACAGAGATTATATTATGCCTCAGTGAATGATTTGCTACATAACATAATCCAACACCCCTTTTCAAAGACCATTCGTGATTTTGTTCTATTCATTCCTCTCAGTTTAACGTCCACTACTGGAGTTATTTAGAACACGGCGAAGATTCAGATGATTCTCAGTTCCTTTGAGTGGGGATGGTTGTAAAACAATAAGTTTGAAAGGAAATGTAGGTAAGGAAAATGGTGCTTCACCTTAGCTATGACACAGCAGAGTTGGGAAACCCCAGCTAGTTCTACATAGGACACATTGTTTTCTAAACTGAGAGGTTAAAAAAAGTTGATTTTTCCCTCTATGGGCCTATGAATAGGGAGTTCTGGTTTTAGAAGGTGCTGAAGGACCAGTAATATAGCTCTAAATCAGGCTTGGAGAGGATCTTGTAAATGGTGATATGCTGTGTTTCTCTCTCTATGTGGGAAAGCTAGTATACTTGGGAAGAATAGATGAGTTATCACAGTAGGTCTTGCAGATAGATGGTAAATGGACCTACATTTATAACAAAAAAAAACACAGGCTGCATCACTGTCTGGTATGGGTGGAGGGGGCGCTTCTGCACAATACCGAAAGAAGCTGCAGAGGGTTGTAAATTTAGTCGGCTCCATCTTGGCTACTAGCCTACGAAGTACCCAGGACATCTTCAAGGAGCAGAGCCTCAGAAAGGCAGCGTCCATTATTAAGGACCCACAGCACCAGAGCATGCTCTTTTCTCACTGTTACCATCAGGTAGGAGGTACAGAAGCCTGAAGGCACACACTCAGTGATTCAGGAACAGCTTCTTCCCCTCTGCCATCTGATTCCTAAATGGACATTGAACCCATGAACACCACCTCACTTTTAAAATATATATTATTTCTGTTTTTGCACAATTTTTTAATTGATTCAATATACATATACTGTAATTTATTTATTTATTTATTATTTTTTCTTCTATATTATGTATTGCACTGAATTGCTGCTGCTAAGTTAACAAATTTCACAACCCATGCCAGTGATAATAAACCCAATTCTGATTCTGAGAAATTTAGCTTCCTTGTGTTATATTTCTCAGGGTAATCCATGGATCTGATTCTCATTCTGGTCAGGAAGACCCGTGAGTAACCTTGGAAAGATCTCCCATCCACTAAATGCGTTGAGAATAATGATAAAGGTTCACCTTGAAATAGTGGTGATTGGTCTTTCAGTGTGAGAACCAAGGATCGAAGTTGAATCTCTAAATTGACGATCAGCACAGAAACTGTTCTCGCCCTCTCTACAAAATCGGGATGCTCGCTTGGCCGTCTCATTCAACAAAACAAAACATTTCTAAAGCTGAATCTGAAATAAGTGCAAAGGTAGCCAGGTTGGATTTCCTTTCTGTACCATATGTGCTGGGAAATGCTAGAGTAGAATTTGCAGCCAAAAATAACTCAGCACCCTCTGGGATGTGGCGAAACAGGACAGCAGGGTAATTGTGCTTATTGGGTTTTGAGCATGCAAACATATTACTGAGACAGAAAAGGAGTGCTGTTGAAAAACATTGAGCGACAGTGATAAATGCAGGGCTTAATACCAAAGCTTTCAGTCAGCATTCAAAAACTCGTGCTTAAATGTACTTCTGTGCATGTAATGGAGTAGTTTTTTAAAGGGCTTTATATAAAAAGAAAGTTTCTTTATTGTGGGAGAAGAGAGTGAAGGTATAGAGAAGACACACGAAGGGTGGTGTGTATTTAGAATGAACTGCCAGAAATAATGGTTGGGATTAAACGATAAAAGAGATTAGCTTTATTTGTCACATATTCATTGAAACGTTGAAACATACAGTGAAATGAGTTGTTTGTGTCAACAACCTACACAGTCTGAGATGTGTGGTCAGCAGCCTGCAAGTGTCACAGAGCTTCTGGTGCTAACATAACATGGCCACAACTTACTAACCCAAACCCGTACGTCCTTGGAATGTGGGAGGAAACCCACACGGTCACGGGGAGAATGTGCCTTACAGGACAGCGGTGGCAATTAAACCCTGATCTTACAGGCAGTGCTGTAAAGCAATTGCACTAACCACTACATTGCCGTGCTGCCCTTAAGGTCTTGAGATGGGCACATCAGCAATATTTAAAAACCATCTAGATGAATACATGGATAGGAGAGATTTAGAGAGCTATGGGCCAGATATGGGCAGATTGAACGAGCTTGCTGGTTAATGCAGTCGGCTTGGATAAGCTGAAGGACCAGTTTCTGTGCTCTATGACTTTATACAGACAACAGAATTACTTAATCTTAATGGGGTGCCACACTAGCTCGATCAGCGTCATTGAAACCAGACCAATCAGATTCATAAAACTGGGAGTGGGTCTTTTCAGAAACTGAAACAAAATTGATAAACTGATGAACCTGTGATGAGAGTGAATGGAGATAAAAGTGTAGGATGGACTTAAACAAGGAGATAATCATTTTTTGGAAATAGGTGTGGAATTATTTGAAATGCAAAACAAATATGACAATCTGAAGCATAATGTGATGTGAGCCATATGGTCCACCAGTAGCCCATTTTTACCTTTGATGAAGGGTTTCTTATCTTCCACTTTGTCTTGATCAATGGTGGTAGAGAAGATCAGAGTTCAAGAAGAAAATTGTGTTGGTTAACATTAGTTACATGAGATTCTGAGGAGCTAGAAATCTCAAGCAACACACACACACACAAAATGCTGGAGGAACCCAGCAGCTGAGGAAAATGAACAGTTTATATCTTAGGCTGAGAACCTTCATCAGAACATTTCATTTATTCTGATGAAGGGTCTTCGCCTGAAATGCCGACTACTCATTTCCCTCCATAGGTGCTGCCTGATCTGCTGAGTTCTCTAACATTTGTGTGTCTGATCTGCTGAGTCCTCCAACATATTGGATGGATAGCCACTAATCTACCAAAAGTAGAAATCAATTTGATCTTGATTAGAAGTAAATGAGTGTCAAGTTTGTAAATCTGCTGTGTCATCCATGGATTCCTCGCATGAAGGTACTGTTGTGGCTAATTAGAAAGAGAAGTACATTGGAATATAAGCACTCAAAGTTCCATACTATTGACTGGCCTTTTGAACAAAGTACTCTTAATTTGTGATAAATGGCTCACCAACTGAAAGCATAGAGGGAAATGTTTTGCACTTTCTCAGCAGTAAATTACTTTTGTGAACAATATTGTTCACGTGCACCCATTAACTGCATTGAAAGGTCAATCTCCAGACACTAAGTCACTTGAGCTTTGCCATGTCACTGTTGGGCGTGAAATGATTCATGGCTTCCATGTGAACCCTAAGAATTGTGTATTTGTAAAGATAAGGCACGCCCATTGGGATAAAATCAAAAACATTAAGGTTTTATTGCCTTTTGTTTTCTGTACTTTAACACGGAAATAGGTGGGTCCTTTTTAGTCAAGTCAAGGAGTTTGAGTCCCTGTGGGAGATGGCGCCATACTGAGCAGTCTGATTTCATGTTATTCTAAGAAGATCTTGTGCATTGCATGGAAAATGAGTTCTCCTTCTCTCCTCCACCCTCCCTGATAAAACATAGACTACATTGTACTCTCTTTTCTTTTGGTGATCGTAAAGATAATCTCATAGTACATAGGGCATAGAAGACTACAGCATACACAGGCCCTTCAATCTACCCCTTCCCTCCCACATAGCCCTCCATGCATGTGCTTTTCTAGGAGTTTCTAAAATTCCCTTAATACATCTGCCTCTACCACCATCCCTGGCAGGACGTTCCACACACCCACCAGTCTCTGCATAAAGAACTTATCTCTGGCATTCCCCTTATATTTCCTCTTATCACCTTAAAATTATGTCCCCTTGTATCAGCCATTTTAGCCCTGGGGAAGAAGTCTCTGGCTAACCACTCGATCTATGCCTCTTATCCTTTTGAACACCTCTTTTAAGACACCTCTCATCCTCTTTCACTCCAAAGAGAAAATCCCTAGCTCGCTCAACCAACCTTCATAAGACATGCCTGCTAGTCTAGGCAGCATCCTGGCAAATCTCCTCTGCACCCTTTTGAAAACTTCCATGTCCTTCCTATAATGAGGTGATCAAAACTGAACACAATCCCAATTTATTTAAGTTTAAAGTTAAATAAAAACTTTAATTACGCTTTATGCAGACCGAATAGTCCAACACTACTGTTTGTGGTTTGTGCAAATCTCCTTCCAAACCTTCTCTTCTAACTGTGTTTACATTTCCATCTACTCCTTTGCCCCCCTCCCCCATTGGGATGTTCTACTTTCCCCTTAAGATGTTCTGCACAATTTTCCGCAACCACTCTCTGTTCTACATCCTTACTGATCATGAGAAAAAAGGGTTTTTATTGAATTATTAAACACAAGTGATTCTGCAGATGCTGGAAATCCAGAACAGCACACGCAAAATGCTGGAGGAACTGGGCAGGTCAGGTAGCATCTACGGAGAGGAATAAACAGTCAATATTTCGGCTAAGACCCTTCACCAGGAATGTAAAGAAAGGGGACAGAAGCCAGAATTAACAGTTGGGGATAGGGAGGGAAGGAGTACAAAAACTGTCAGGTGATAGATGAGGCCAGGTGAGGGGGAAGGTGGGTAGGTGGGGGAGGGAGGATGAAGAAGTTGGGAGGTGATAGGTGGATGAGGTAAAGGCTGAACAAGGAGGAATCTGAAAGGAGAGGACAGTAGAATATGGGAGAAAAGTAAGGTAGGAGGAACATCAGAGGGAGGTGATGAGCAGGTGAGGAGAAGAGAAGGAGTAAGAGGGGACCCAGAATGGGGAATGGATAAAGGAAGAAGGGGGAGGGGGAGATATTACCAGAAGTTGGAGACATTGGTGATCGTGGCATAAGGCAGGAGGCTACCCTGATGAACTATGAGATTTCCTTCCTTTCCAGCCCTGATGAAGAATCTTGGCCCAAAATGTTGACTGTTTATTCTTTACCATAGATGCCTGACCTGCTGAGTTCCTCAAGCATTTTATGTGTGTTACTGAATTCTTCATCAGGTTTATATTCTAATCATGACCCCCAATTCTACCCTTTCCTAAAGACATAATAGGTGGTCAGTGGTGTAGTGTCATCTGTACCGGACTTCAAGGTGAATGGTTCTGGGCTCGAATCCAGCCGGCTCCTTGCATGCTTTCCAACCGTTCTGGATTGAGTGTTGAACTAGCGACTTGGCCTTGTAAAAAAACAGACAAACGCTAAGGAAGTGACAAAGATTGCTGTCCGATGTGCCACAAGGCGCGGAGAGGAACAACTAAAGACAAAAGCACATTGTTATGTCCATCCTATAAAAATCCCTGACTATCTCCTTTGTTATCTTCAATCTTTAGAAAAAAGACATTATTCTGACAAATCCAAACACAAGAGGTTCTGCAGATGCTGGAAATCCAGAGCAACACACACAGAATGCTGGAGGAACTCAGCAGGTCAGGCAGTATCTATGGAGCGGAATAAAGAGCCGGCGTTTCTGTTAACCCAAATACCTAACATCATCTTAGTTCCAATGCTTTGTGTTTTCCACACAGTTTGAATGAAAATCACTGATTTATAATTTTTTGGGGAAAGCAGAGTTGCAGGATGTAGTCATGAAACTGTTACAATGAAGTAAAAAAAAATCTCCGTCATCATCAGACTCTGTGAATTCAGGATCCCTATTAGAGATAGAAAATGTGAAGTCCTAACATTGTAGTTACAAACAAATTCTCAAAAGAAACTAGATGGAATAGTCAGCATTGCAAATGCACCATAGAGGCTGCAGGAAAATCATTATATAATGGATATTGAATGTCAGTGTAGATTGGTCTGCCTGTCAGTATAGATTTATTGCTGTGCTGTGTAGATTCTTTCCAAGATACGCTGTCACAAGTTTGAAGCCTGTGTAGTGAGGCACTGGAAGACTAACACAATTAGACGATGCATTATCCTATTTTTACCCTTTATCTCTCTTTCTTCATTTACCTATCCCTTTCTCATTCATATGTATTCACCTCTGCATTTTTTTCGGTTCATTTTTCTCTCTCTTTCCATCTTATATTTGCTGGCATGAAGGAGATCATGATAACGTCCTGCATTATAAATGATTTCAAATAAACAGACCCAGAAGTATCTGTTATTATTAAAACAGATACCTTGTTGAGGTCAAATGGTTGAAAAGATAATAATCCAGAGCTTTTGTTAATATTAATGGTTGAAAAAAACTGATTAAAATATCTTTGTTGCTGAGACTATCATAAATTCGAAGAGATGGGCTCATGCAGATAAAATTTTCGCCTGTTTGGTGCTTCGAGCTGCGTAGATTGGAAAATTATAAGTTGAATTCTCTGTCCTGTGTTTAACCGATAAACCTTAGCTTTGGCAGCAGTTATCAGAGTCTATGAACCATGAAGAATATTTACCAGACTTTCTATACAATTACTGGTTCGAAAATGTAAGTCTGTGGCCATTATGTGAGGATTGAACTGGCACAGCTATTGTGCCTATTGTGACTGAAAATTAAAGACCATAAGACATAGGAGCAGAATTAGGTCATTTGGCTCATCTAGCTTGCTCTACCATTCCATCATAGCTGATTTATTATCCCTCTTAACCCTATTCTCCTGCCTTCTCCCTGTAGCCTTTGACATCCTTAATAATCAAGAACCTATCAAACTCCGCTTTAAATATAGCCAATGACTTGGCCTCCACAGCTGTGTGCGCCAATGATTTCCACAGATTCACCACTCCTTGGCTAAAAAATTCCTCCTCATCTCTGTTCTAACAGGACAGGACTTCCTTGTTGAATCCTTAGTCTCATGCTGGAAATATGGTCTATAAGCGGATGCACTGGAGGTCTTCAGGGATCTGCTGAACCAGAGTTTATGGCCACATCTTTGGCGAGGAAGTGGGAGTCTGATGTAACTATGGACCTATATCCATGGGATGATATTTCCTTGGCTAATGGGAGAACCGCTTGAAGCTTCCAAATGAAATATTAGAATCTGAAGTGAGCTGAGGTCTTGTTACAGGAGGGAAGCTGAGCTTATATTAGTAAAATGAAAGCCTTGTAAATTATTAACAATCATTTTTGATGCCTGGTGTGTTACTCATAAAACAGAAAACACTTCTTGTCAGAGTGGAATCAATATGCAAAAGTGAACATGGAAGGAGCAGTAAGAAAACAGTGCCTCACTTAAAAATCTGGACATATCTGCAAACAATGTATTGAAATCAATGTACTTGTAACCCTTTGGGTGGGTTGGGCAAAATGACATGAGTTCCAATGTTGGGGTCTGACATGCTGTGACCTAATGATGCAAGTCTGGGTTGTGTAATATCTCAGGCTATTTAAAACTGTGCACTTGGATATGCAAATGAGGAGATCACAGAGCCGACTCGATTGGCCAAATGGCCTTGTCCTGTTACTATGACTTAAGTCTGTGATTAAAATCTGATTGAGGAGCCTTCTGGGAAATTTGGACTGTGCCAAACTCAGCAGGCCTGGTGTCTATTCCACTGAAATTTCTTCTAGGTTTCAGTGTGATTTAATTAATCGCTGTGATGTAAAAAAAACACACTTAGTTATATGTAATTAAAAATTGCCTTGACACTGAAGCAAAGGAGACTGGGGTGTTGGGGGTGACCCTCTAGATATGCATAAGCTTATGAAAAGCATAGATAGGATAGATAGTCAAAATACTTTTCTCTTGCTAGGGATATCAAGAACACGAGGGCATAGGTTTATGGTGAGAGGAGGGAGATTTAAGAGGAGATTAAACGGGTAAGTTTTTTTAAACACGAGAAGTGGCTGATATCTGAAACATGCTGGCATAAGAGATGAAATCAGATAAAATTACTCCATTTAAGAGGCATTTAGACAGATACTAAAAAAAGGCAAGGATTAGGAGGAAATGGTCTTCATATGGCTGAAAGGAATTACTGTAGATGGGCAAAAAGTTTGGCAAGAACATAGAGGGGTGTCGGGCCCATTTCTATGCTGTATGACTACATGACAATGGTTGGATCATAGATGAATGAAGCAAAATCAAGAATGACAGAACAATAGATAAAGATTACCTTTATTTGTCACCTGTCCATTGAAACATACAGTGAAATGCATCGCTTGCATGAAATCAAGTCAGCGAAGATTGTGCTGGCAGCCTACAAGTGTTGCCATGCTTCCCATGCCAACATAGCATGCCCAGAACTCACCAATACCAACCATACATCTTTGGAGTGTGGGAGGAAACTGGAGCACCCAGAGGAAACCCACATGGTCGCGGGGAGAAGGTACAAACTCATCACAGACAATGGTGGGAATTGAACCCTGATTTGTGATTGCTGGTGCTGTAAAAGTGTTATGCTAACCACTGCACTACTGTACCGCCCCTCAGTTAGTCATGCAGCATGTGTGGAAAGTTAAACCAAATGTTGTTTAGTGTGAGGGTTCTCTTTCCACAGGTGCTGCTTAACTGAGTGAGTTCTTCCAGAAGTTTCTGATATTGTTTCAAATCTCAGCATCTGCAGTATTTTTTTTTGTTTCCAGAGAGGACTGCTGTGAGCTCCAGAGTATTTTATTGGCTGCACTCATTCCCACCCCACCCACACCTTGAACTTCTTTAATTTACCTCAGAGCTAAACTTGTATCAAAAGGACCAAAAGTAAAGATGGGACATAAATTAATGGAGTTCCCATGCAGCCCCAGTTCTCTTGTGAGTTCTCAACAATCATTGCTCTGTGATCTCCCACGTGGGTGAAAAAGAACATTGCATGGGGAATAATATTATCTTGTTGTGCACAGTTCAATTGCTCTGGGATTTGCCTAGCCAAATTTCTGGAATGATGCTAAATGACCCGGAGTGGTCATTCTGCTCTGGGTAAGGTCAATTTTCAATCACCAACAACAAAAAAAAACACATTATTTTGTTATCAAGTGTTTACTATATGTAGCAATTGTTTCACAAGCTTACAATTCCAGGACAAGAGAAATGTATTTCAGGAATGGAAGTATAGGCACATGGATGAAAGAAAACTGGAGGGCTTTGTGGGAGGGAAGGGTTAGATTGATCTTAGATTAGGCTGAAATGTCCGTACAACATTATGGGCCGAAGGGCCTGTACTGTGCTGCACTGTTCTATGTTCTTTGAAAATCTGATGGTGACGGGGGCATGTTGCAGGGGATGTTAAACTGGTATAGAAAGTGTGGTTTACCACAATGTAAGATGAATTTATATTAATGACATGGTCCATTGTAACAGATAGAACTGACCACTTGATGGAAGTTATACAGCGATGAATGGAACCCTTTTCAGAAGAGCATAAGGTAACAAAAATCTAACAAAGAGAACCTAAAACAAAAGAAGAAATGAATTAGCTGTAATTATAGATTTGTAGACTTGGTCAAGGACAGAGATTAATAGGTTAATAGAGGTTAAATTAGTCAGGACGACTAAGTTTAGAAATTTAGTTTAGGATTGTGGATAATGTGAATCATGTTCTGACAGAGTTTCATTAATGCAGTTTTGAAAAACAGTTGACTGGGGACATTACCAGAGAGCAGATTGTGAAGTGACTGAAAGAGGAAAGGCAGTGTATATCACTTGGTGCCAGTGTTTAGTCAGATTGTACCAGCTCTGTGAGACTTCATTAATCCCCCTTCACTGCGCCTTCTCACAACAGAGAAGCATTTCCTCATTTATTTATTCACTTGTTTTAATGTGACTAGTTAATCTGCTGCCGCCTGTGAATTCCAGACTTGTTCTGATGAAGGGTCCTCAACCTCTCTCACCACAACTCTGAAATGATCACTAAACTGTTCCCACAACCTATGGACTCACTTGCAAGGACTCTACAACTCATGTTATCAGTATTATTTTTTGTACTTATTTATGTTTATATTTATTGTTTTCTTTTTGTATTTGCAGTTTGTCTTCTTTTGCACATTGGTTGATTATCAGTCTTTGTGTGTAGTTTTCCATTGATTCGATTGTATTTCTTTGTCTACCGTGAATGTCTGCAAGAAAATGAATCTCTGGGTACTATTTGGTGACATGTACGTACCTTGATAATGAATTTACTTTGAGCTTTGAACCTAAAACATTAACTATGCTATGCAGACTACACATGCTGCTTGACCTACTTAGTGTTTTCTGTATTTCTGTTCTTATTTCAAAATTTTAGCATTTTAATTTGTACAATTTTCATATTACAGACCACATCAACTCATAGTTATGAAAGGAAAAAATATTCCTGTCATCCCTCTTCCACCTGCCAATCATTTTGTACCCATGATCTCTGGTTAACCTGTTCTGCCGTTGAAAACAGTTCCTCATTTATTATGCCATCAAAATCATTCATGACTCAGATTTCATCGAGCCTTAGTTAATCTTCCCTGCTCATAGGAGTATGGGAACTAAATCACTTATCACCTTAGGTCTGTTTAGGACAATCATGGTGGTTCTGTGACCTTCTCATTTGTGCAAACAACGTAGCCCAATGAATGTACTGAATAGGTGGACATAGCAGCAATGTGACAATCAGAATCAGGTTTATTGTCACTGACGTATGCTGTGAAATTTGTTGTCTTGTGGCAGTAGTACAGTGTAATACATAATAAAAAATACGATAAGTTACAATAAGACATATAAAAATTCTTCACGATTAGTGCAAAAAAAGGAGAAAAATAGTGAGGTAGTGTTCATGGGTTCATGAATCATTCAGAGATCTTCAGAATCAGAATAGAATCAAATTTATTAGCACTGACCTATGTCATGAAGTTTGTTGTTTTGTGGAAGCAGAACAGTGTAATGCATAAAGAAATGCTATAAGTTACAATAAGAAATATTAAAAGATAAATAAGCAGTGCAAATAGGGAGCAAAATCGTGAGGCACTGTTCATGGGCCTTTCAGAATTCTGATGTTGGAGGGGATGGAGCTGTTCCTAAAACAATGAATGTGTGTCTTCAAGCTCCTGTACCTCCTCCCTGTTGCTCGTAAAGGGAAGAGCGCACGTCCTGGGTGGTGGGGGTTCTTAATGATGGATTCTGCCTTTTTGAGGCATTGCCTTTTGAAGATGACCTTGATGGTTGGGAGGCTGGTACCCATGATGTTTACAACTGAGTTTACAACCCTCTGCAACTTTTTCAGTCCTGTGCATTGACACTCCATACCAGATGGTGATAAAACCAGTTAGAGTGCCTTGGTACATCTGTAGAAATATACCAGAGTCTGTGAAGATATACCATTTTGTTGATGGTCCCACTAGGAAAAACTTTGGTGGCATTCAGGCCAGGCCAAAGTATTGGGGGACAGTGTGGGGAATGTGGTCTTGACTGAACAATGGGGGAAGTGAGATTGATGTGTTAGTATAGGGGTGTGGAACATGGGAGAGGGGATCTAGTAGGATACAAGGTAGGTATGAAACTTACTTCAGTGGGGTCCTGGTCCAGTGCTGGAGAGTAAGGATCTAGTTATCCCAAGAGTGTCCAATGATTGTTCTGTTCTGACTTTGACACCTAAACCACCAGATTCACTTTTGAATGTGTCATGGGATTTGCACAAAATTTTGTTTGATTGGCAGCCTGTTTTTGAAAAGCAAATCATGGTAGCTTAAATATGCTTTCCTACATTTAAAAAAATTGATATAGTTTTCACTTTTAAATGTGGGTGGTCTATCAGTAGTCTTTAGCATTGATAAAAAAGTTCAAAGTTCAAAGCTCAAAGTAAATTTATGATCAAAAATTTATGATATGTATTTCAGAGGTGCCAGGAGGCGAAAGGAAGTCATACACATGAAATACACTCAGTGGTCACTTTATTAGGTACCTGCTCATTAATGTAAGTATCTAATCAGCCAATCATGTGGCAGCAACTCAATGCATAAAAGCATGCAGACATGGTCAAGAGGTTCAGTTGTTGTTGTTCAGACCAAACATCAGAATGGGGAAGAAATGTGATCTACTGTAAATGATTTAGACTGTGGAATGATTGTTGGTACCAGATGAGTTGGTTTTAGTATCACAAGTTAAGGGTTGACTGATCTACCTTGCATATTTCTATGAACAGGGGAAGCATGAGACAGCCAGGTAATGGTCTATATACTCTTATTTGACCCCATAACCTTTCTATCACCAGGAGAGTCTACTCCCACCTATGTGACCTCATCAACCCAACCCTGCCCCTGCCTCAGCTCAACAGTTATTGAGACTCCCAGCCATGATCAAGCATCAGCTTTATTTGCCATATACATTTACATTTATTAGAAATTTGGCATGATATGCAACAAAAAACAATTCAACAAACATTCAACAAATATGAAGAATAAAGAATTACGTAAAATATAAAGTTAGTGTTTTGAAGTATGGATATGCAATAAAACATGCATAAATACATAAATACCAGCATGCATAAACAGCATTATAAAAAGCGGTAACACACATAAAATGCTGGAGGAACTCAACAGGCCAGGAAGCATCTATGGAAGAAAAGTATGGTCGACTTTTCGGGCCAGGACCCTTCAGTAGGAAGTCTCAGCCCAAAATGTCGACTGTACTTTTTTCCATAGATGCTGCCTGGCCTGCTGAGTTCCTCCAGCATTTTGTGTGTGTTGCTTGCATTTCCAGTATCTGCAGATTTCCTCTTGTTTATAGAAAGTGGTTTAGGGTGTTTGCAGTGACTGAGATAATAGATAGATCGGGGCATGAGGGGCTGACTAGAATGGTTGATCAGATAAACTGCCTGGGGGAAGAAACTTATAAGATGGCATGAAGTTTTTGCTTTAATAGCCCTATAGAGCTTTCCAGAAAGGAGCTTTTAGAAAAGGCAGTTTTCAGGGTGGGAACTGTCCGCAATGATTTTTTTCCTTCCCACTTCTTTGTCCTGGGCACATACAATGACCTTTTTAGCTGACCTGACAGCTCATTGTAGCTTTCATACATTGCGAGAGGATATTGCACCACACCAGACAGTAATGGCTGATGTGAGGATGCCAAAGTAGAACCGCATCAGTATCCCCTGGGGAAGATGGCATTTTACAAACTGCCGCAAGGCGTACAGCCTTTGCTGAGCTTTTTGGTTAATGAAGGAGATATGGTTCTCCCACATGAGGTCCTGCAAAATAATAATGCCCAGGAACCTAAATGTTGAAAGATGTTAACTGTAAAATTGTTAATGATGAGTGGGTGGAGAGGAGACACATTTCTCCTGAAGTCTGTAGTTTTGAGGGAGACTTTGTTACCTGTAGTTTCCGTGAGTTCAGAGCTTTTCTTTCCACTGTTCTCCTTCATAATACCAAAGTCTTCATTTTATTATATAAAAGTTGGGGGAATTTAATGCCATATCTAAATTCCCAATTTGTTCCCTTAGCTGTAGGGAAGATAATGGGGAGGAAATATTCCATGGATAGGCTGTGAGTGGAAAAGCAGAGGAAAATGACACAGGAAATTTACTGAAGGATACAGGGATAGTGTCAAAATAACTGTTTCGTGTTGGACAATGAACCCATGAACACTATCTCACTATTTTTGGTTTGCTCTCTTTTTCCATACTTATTTATTTTTTATACTGTTGGAAATAATTTGTAAGACATATACTGTATATTTCCTATTATAATTTATAGTAGATTTTATGTATTGTACTGATGCAAAATAACAAATTTCATGACATACTGTATGTCAGTGATAATTAATGTGATTCTGATTCTGCTTTTGAGAGGTTAAACAGACTCTTTGTCATGAATTAAAGATGATAAACATTAACTTTATTTGCCACGTGTACATTGAAACATGCAGTGAAATGTGTCATTTATGTCATTGTTTGTGTTGCGCTGGAGGGCAGCCTGCTAGTGTCACCACGCGTCCAGCGGCAACACAGCACGTCCAAAACTCACTAACCCTAACCTGTATGTCTTTGGAATGTGGGAGGAAATTGGAGCTCCCAGAGGAAACCACTCTGTCACAGTGAGAACATACAAACTTCTCTCAGACAGCTGTGGGAATCGAACCCTTATCAATAATCACTGGCGTTGTAAAGGGATTGCACTAACTGCTGTGCTACTGTCCCCACCCTCTTTTCCATGTGTTATACTTTAATATAAAAAAAGGTTGAGGCTAAATTTCATCCTTTAGGAAGCTTATATATTTATTTACTTCAAACCTGCTGAGCGCACATATCTGCTGATATAGCCCCTACATACAGAAAGCAAACAGTGTTTGTCAAAGATCAAAACAGTGACAAACATCTTAAACCCTGTTGGCTTGCAGCAGGACAATTATCAGCTATATACCTTTAGCCATTTATTACTACAAGAATTATAGATGTTACTGCATTCAGAAAAACATGTTCTGTTGCTGATTCCCTGTGCATTCTGTTGCCTGGAACAGCACATCTCATTTGCAAGTCTCGTATATTTTTATTTGCTGAGTCCACACTTGAGCAACTTCCAGTGTGTTCTCATAGATTGGGTTCACCTCTTGATAACAACCGCCTCAGAATTCACTCGTCGCTGATCCTGCGCAGTGACCCGTCCTTTAACATCTCACCATTGTGTCTTGTGATAACTTCCTTAATTCAGCTAAAAGCTCAGCCACTGTTTTTACTGGTTTTCTTAAATATGAATCAAACTTAAGCATTTGCCCAATCTTGCTGGGCTTTGGGTTAAAGAAATTCTTCAACAAGCTTCTTAAATTTTTCTGACAAGGTTTCTCTGGGCTCAGCAGGTTTCTCATTAGACTACACGGATGGGCTTCCACACTATTTAGGATAGACTCTCGTTCTTTTATTTCATCAACAATGTCTTTTGCAACAGGGATAGGCAACAATACTTTCAGAATATTCCTCCCATGTCTGGGTTTAAGAGTTATATGCTGTCTATTGTAGCTACTTTATTTTCATAGAATATAGAAGAGCAGCACAGTAGAGGCCCTTTGCCCATAATGTTGTGCTGACCTACTAACCCACTCTCAAATCCTTCCCTTCCACATAGCCCTCCATCTTTCTTTCATCTATGTTCCTTTCTAAGAGGCTCTTAGATATCTCTATCGTAACTGCCTCTACCATTACCCCTGGCAGTGCATTCCATGCACCCACGACTCGCCATGTGAAAAAAAGAACATCTCTCCTATACCTTCCTTCACTCACCTTAAAATTGAGTATTCACCATTTCTGTCCTGGGAAAACGTCTCTGTCCACTCTATCCATGCCTCTTATCATCTTGTGCACTTCTATCAAGTCATCTCTCATCTTCTTTTTCTCAAAAAGAAAAGTCTGAGCTCGCCTTCACCTAAAGTGTGTTTAGAATATGCGAGTTCCCTAGTTATAGAACCAACAAGTTACTTTGTAGTCACTAAGGCGATTAGTAAGGATAGAGCTATCACCAAAACATCCTTTATAGAGGATATCAACATTCAATCAATAATAGTGGATGTATAACAACATATCAAAATTCATATCACAGAGCTTAAAAATACACTCCTACTCATATATACATCACATTAATTGAAGCAAATGGTACAGATTAATCCAAAGATTAGCTAGATAAACACACAAGGGCGTAACAAATAGAAAGTTCATTTAGTTAATAGAAGGAATGAAGCTTAGTAGGATGTGTCTCTTCTAGAGGGGCTTGCTGGGAATGGCCAATTTCTTTGTTATATGTACTTGGAATTTTGATGTAAATTATATTATTATAAAGTAATTAATTAGTGTTCCTATTAAACATTCCTCCAACCTGGTTCATTATGATGAAAAATAATTACAGTAATGGGAAAAAAAGAAAGAATAAAAAGACGTTTAGATAGACACACGAATGTGAAGAAAATCAATGGATATCGATATTGTGTAAGCAGAAGAGATTGGTTTAGTTGGCTATTTGATTACTAATTTAATTGGTTTGGCACAGCATTTTAGGCCTGAGAGCCTGTTTTGTGCTGTACTGTTCTATACTCTATGTTATACAACAAAACAAATGATTCTGCTAACCATTACACATTTAAAAAAACATGTGGGAGAAGATCCTTCTTCCTTTCAGAAAGTTTCTTGAGACAGAGGTCACAGAAAGCTAGCATGGAAAGTCAAGGGTTTTGGTCATCAGTTTGTGAAGGTGAGCACAGGCACGTTGATCTGCTGCAAGAAGATGAATACACAAGCTCCGGGGAGGTATGGCAGTGCAGATAATGCCCATTATATTCAACAAACAAACAGCAGACAGGAGGATTAATCAGAATATTTAATGGAGATTCCAAAGCATAGTGAGCATTACTGGAGGGTAATTTGTGATTCTTGTCACCAACTAAGATTCTTCATGCTGTGACCTTATTCTGAAAGCTGGTCACTGCCTTATTAATAAGCCATCTCTCCCTTGCAGTTTACAGCTCTATTTCCCTTGGAGAATTAATTCTCACACAAGAAGTCTGCACTCAGAATAGAATTGTACCAGACATTATGTTCTTTTGTCTACCTACATCAAACTGTAATTAGAAAAAGAGGCAGTCCATATGGCCCCTGGAGCCTGAGCCACAATTTACTAAAATCACAGTCATTTCTGTCCCTTAAATAAATGTTCAGTTGTGTCATAATGTCCAAAAATCTATCAACTTCACCCTTGAATATATTCAATGATTCTGCCTTCACAGCACTCTGGGTAGAATTGTAAGGACTCAGGATATTCCAGGAGAAGAAATCTTACGTCACTTCGTTCCCAAGTGGTTGAGTCGTTATGTTGAAATCATGCCCTCTAGTGCCCTCTAGATTCTCCAGATAAAGGAAGCAAGCTCCCATCATTCCCTTTGTCAATCCAACAGCTATATATTAGATCATCACTCATTCTTCACTCCAGTGGATAAGGCCTAAACTAGAGGGTGAATTTTATTCAGATTGTAAAACAAACGTGTGTACATGCTGGAGTCAATTGGTGAAACTTCATCAGCTTATTAGCATTTTATTGAGAGCAACTAAGGAGCAAACATGCAGGATTGTGAGTAAGTGAATAACGAACGAACATTGAGATTGAGGTCCAAAAAAGAGATGCTGAGATGCTGTTACCTTGGTTGTGACTTGAAATGAAGCTTTTTAAATGTTTGTACAGAAATTCCTTGTCTGCTATCCAATTAATCATAGTTACTTACCAAAGACAAATGGGAAAATATAGGATTTAGATGGTGTAAGATGGTATTTTGGCATTTGGAATTCAATTTATTGACTGAGGATATGGATGAATGATTATTTTCCAGAATAGTTTTGATTAGTTATTAAACAGTAATAGACAATTACAACTTGTAGGATTTTATACAACCTGGACCATTTACAATGCTGGGTTTACAACCTTGGTTTTAAAAATTGAGCTCTGTAATTTCTCATTTGATGCATCCTTTGCTGCTCATTGTACAGCTTGATACTGCTAGCTAGGGGAATCAATTATCCTTTGGTGCTGTTACTAAAACATAACACGTCTGTGGTTGCACCAGGGATAATATCCCAAACAGTGTGCTCTTGGCTTGGAATAATAAACCGAATCCGAGGAAGCTTAGCCTAGAAATGTAATTTTGTCTCAGGACTGACTTTTATGCTGATTGCCCCTCTGGCGTTTTCTATAAATGAGTCAGTTCATTTTTGTAGATGTTCATTTGGCCAATTGTGGCTTGTTTTGGTCATGCCATCTACCACACATCCAGAACCTGAAGGCATATTGCTTACTTGTTTGCCTAAAGGACAAGGAAAACTTCAGTGGAGATTGGCTCCAGCTAATCTTTGCTGTTTGCTGACCTTCATCATAAGCTGGAAAGCAAACTACTCAGCACTTTCATTAAAATACTGAAGTCTAAAAGGACTGAAACAAACATCAGAAATTGGTGGAAGGAAATGCAGGGCTTCAGAAAATACAAGGACCAGGTTCCTAGTCGTGGTAACAACGTCAGCAACATAATCAAATTTTTCAATGACAAAGCTTTTGCTTTTGAAGATATTTCCTTTGCTAATTAGACAGTCTGGCAGGTCAACAATAGTTTTAGCTGAGTATTGTGCTTCTGCTTGCAAATCATATTACTATATCTGTAAGGTACTGTTAGCAGAAATATTAATATGATTGGCAGGAAGGATCCAGCCCCACTCTCCCACCTGCTTCCAATTCAGGATTGATCTGGATATGATGTAGCCGGCTGCTTTAACCTGAATTTAGTTTCACTTTAATTGAACACAGCCAGTGCAGGACACTTCTTGTTCACAGCTTTGGTGATCTAGTCAAACCCTGGCCTCTTCTTTGTTGGTGAGGAGTTCGCTTGTTCTCCGTGTGACCATGTGGATTCCTTCTAGGTACTCCCATGAGTGATGGTGGGTCAGTTAGCCCTTGGAATGGTATCTATTTTGTAAGTGAATGGTAGAATCTGTGTGGGGCGATGGGGGATTTGATTGGAGCTTTAGAGGATAAAATGGATTAGCATAAGTGGGTGCTTGGTGGTCAGCACCACCTTGGTGGGATGAGGGGCTTGTTTCAGTGCTGTATTCTCTTATGATAAGGATAGTGGCAGGAACCAGTGACTCCTTTTATGACCTCAGGCATCTCAAAACACTTTACAGCAGGTTTAGTACTTGAAGTCCAGCCAATGCTGTGATACAGAAAACATTTCTGTATTGTTGCATCCATTCCTTTATTCTGCCCTTAATACCAAAACATTTTAGTCATCTCTTCCAAAACCTTTGGAACTGCCTCATGTCTCCCTGTCTTGCTTCATTTTCCCCAATTCATGAACCTCCTTAAGTATTACCTCTTGAACCATATCTTTTACAGTTCCCATCTCACGTCTGTTTCATTCTTAATCTAAATTATCATGAAACTTGAGTGTTTTTTCTCAATTAAATAAACTCATTACCAAAATGATTCTAGGGAAGAGGGTTATAAGGATATACCAGAGAAGTTAGCCTTGTTCTCTGCAGAAGAGGGGAGAATACAAAAGGGTCTGATGGATCTTGAAGGGTATAAGCAGAGTAAATAGAGATGGTACAAATCAGTGGCAGTGTCGAGAACTACGGAACACAGTGAAGACGGTTGACAAATGAATTGAAAGTGACATGGGCATGAGGTAAAAGTGTTTTATACAGCAAGTGGCTGGGGATGGAAGTGAAACTGATTCAATTGTAGCATTCAAGACGATGTTGTCCAAGTAGATAAATTGAAAGAATTGTGTAGAGAGTGGGACACGCTGGATTGTTCCTTGTGAGCTGCTAGAGACTCACAGGGGTATATGTCCTCCTTCTGTGTTCTTAACCATCCTGGTATCAAAAATAAGCAGCTAGTCAATACTACACTCAGTGGCCAATTTATTGGGTATCTCCTGTACCTGACAAAGTGGCCACTGTGTATATGTTCATGGTCTTCTGCTGCTGTAGCCTGTCTATTTCAAGGTTCGATATGTTGTGCATTCAGAGATGCTCTTCTGCACACCACTGTTGTAATGGGTGGTTACTTGAGCTACTGTCGCCTTCCTGTCAGCTTGAAGCAGCCTGGCCATTCTCTTCTGACCTCTCATTAACAAGACGTTTTTACCCACAGAACTGCTACTTACTGGATGGTTTTTGGTTTTTAAACTCTAGAGACGGTTGTGCATGAAAATCCCAGGCGATCAATAGCTTTGGAGATGCTCAGACCACCCTGCCTACCCTCAACAATCACTCCATGGAAAAATCAATTCGAACACTTTTCTTCCCCATTCTGATGTTTGGTCTGAACAACAACTGAACCTCTTGACCATGTCTGCATGCTTTTATGCATTGAGTTGCTGCCACATGGTTGGCTGATTAGATATTTGCATTAACGAGCAGGGATACCTAATAAAGTGGTCACTGAATAAAGCCTGATATATACTTCTGCCTCAACGCGTCGCCATAAGTACTGTGTCGCCGCAAACCCTACGCAAAGCCGACGCGGAACCCTACGCGAGAGCCTGCATTGCTGCAACATGCACCTCTCCCAAAATGTAACCGCGTGTCACGGCAACGCAGAACGCAACAGCTGTGATTGGTCCGCTTGGTAGCATCGCATTTCATCCTACGCTGCAATAGCTTCCCATTGGCCGACTGAAGGGCAGGGAAGGAGCTCTGGCTGCAATGCTTTCCATAAAGCTTTACAGACCTCCGAAATTATGGAGGACACATTTTGCTTTTACGAAGAAAGACGCTTGCATCTTGTTTACCCCGAGAAAGACTACCATGACCATGAAGCCTTGCGCAGGCAGGTGAGTGCGCATGCGTGACGTGCATGCATTGCAGAGCGGCGCAGACACGCCAACGCACAAGTATAAATGCTCACAACGCACGTAGGTTACGGCGTCCAGTTAACGCAGAAGTATAGATCAGCCATTGGGCAGCAGCAGTTACAAAATTGCATTGCACCATTTAACTTGTGTAAAAGGTTGTTAGAATTTACTGTGTCTGCTTAATCCTAGATTTAGAAGTGCACAGTGGATTCGCTTTTCCATTCTCTACACCAGCTCTGCTTCTTGCTTGGCAAGTATCACGTTATAAATATTTGTGTATTGTTAGCTAAGACTAGCTGAAAACATTACTAAGACTAACTCAGTGAGCGGGCTGGGGCTGACTCTTATTTTCTTCAGCATGCGCTGAGTAAAATGATTTCAGTGGCTCCTTTTATGACCTCAGGCATCTCAAAGCACTCTAAGCAGGTTTACTACTTGAAGTCCAACCAATGCTATGATACAGAGAACATAGGAACTAATTTGAGAATGATACTAGTATAGAAATTGGGAAGAACTGCCCTGCTCTCCTTCAAGTAGTGTTGCGAGATCTTTGATTCCCTACATTAGGGGGCAAAAGAGGTACACTGATAGATTTAACAATGCGGCACACCTTCAGTACTGCACTGGAGTGTCAAGGACTAGATTTTTGTGGAGTTCATGACTCATGGTGAGACTAGTACACAATAACTTACAGTTGAAATTAGTGGAGGAGGAACTGTACCATAACAGATTCAGATTCATTTATTTATCACGTGTACATCAAAACATACATCATTTGTGTTAACAACCAGCACAACTTAACAATGTGATGGGGGGCAGCCTGCAAGTGTCGCTACACATTTCTGTGCCAACATAGCATGCCCACAATGCTCATCACAACAACACAGAAAACAACAAGCAACAAAACAACAGCAAAGTAAGCCACTTACCTCCCATCAATCCACCCCCGTTCCTTTTGATGGGTAGTGACAATTGTGACGGAGGAAGTACAGTAACTGCTTCGCACCTAGAGAAAATTCACAAACAGCAGCATGATAATTACCAAATTATCTAAAGCAGAGGTAACCAACTTTTTTTATGCTATGGAAACATGGCAAAGAATATAAAACATTCTGTTTCCTCGGGCATCTCCACATTACCTTTTTGGCATTACCGTAATAACTTTGGGGATGCTGACATTGTTGTCAAGGCCAGCCCCAAGAGAAGATGTTGGGCAAAGTTATTCTGGTGAACATATTTCCATAGTGCTGTTGAAGATTTAGACCCAATAATGATGAACAAACATATAATTCCAAATCAAGTTGATGTCCAGTTTGAAGAGGAACCTGCAGGTGGTGGTGTTCCAAGGCACCTCTTGCCCTTGTTGCTCTTGGTTCCAAAGGTCACATGTCTGGGAGATGCTGTTGGAACTGGGAAGTTGGCTTGGAAGCGATTAGAAATGCTGTAGTTTGTACTGGAGGCTCTGGTTACCGGATGAGATTAGAAGTACATTTGAACTTCTGCCTGGAATTTGAAAAGGTGATTTCGGTCACACTGAGAAAAGCATAGACTTTGTTCAGAGTATTAGTGGCTATGTCCATGGGGAGCCAATATGATGATAGCATTGGATTGGAACAGCTGTTCTTCCTTCAGCACCACCATTTCAAAACTATGTGTCTGTCACGCTCCCGTCTATATTTTCACCTGCTATTGGTTTCATGTCAATTTGGATTCTCATTAAATTTGATCCTTTCCTAAATTTAATCCAGTGTATCATGATATCCAACAAAATGGATTTTCATTTACTCTTAGTAGGAATGCCAACCAACCAGTGTTACCCTAAACTTAGTCTACAGGGAACTGAAGATAAATCTTCCAGTCTCTGCTGCGAGCAAGCTAGAAGTAAAATTATAGAAGCAACAAAATAATTATTGGGGATGGAAGCTGATCTCAGTTAAGACCATGCACAATGTCAGTTCAGCTCCTCCATGCTTGTGAACTTGAATATGCACTAAATCACTGGACATGCTCTCTGGAATCCATTGGTGTTCAATATAATTTTGGTTGCTACTCATTCAACATGCTCCTGCACAGGAGTTGACCACAAGTGCCAAAGAACTTTAAAGGTGAAGAAAGTTTCAAAAAGTTATGTGCGACCTGTTTCTGTGCAAGTTAAAGAAATGCTTACTTTCCTCCTCATTGTTGCCACGGGTCAAACACTGTGAGCCACTTGACAGTAGATCCTTCTGCCTTCAACCATCAGGCTCCTGAACCAGTGTGGACATCTTCACTCACCTCAAATTTGAACTGATTCCACAACCTATGGACCCACTTCCAATGATTCTACAACTCATATTCTTAGTATTATTTACTTGTTTATTTGTTATTATTACTTGTTTCTTTTTGTATTTGCACAGTCTTCTGTCTTTGTGTATAGTTTTCATTGATTCTATTGTACTTCTTTGCTCTACTGTGAACGCTTGCAAAAAAAAAAGAATAACAGGGCAGTATTCGGTGACATATATGCACTTGATAATAAATCTACCTTGTGATTTTTTTTAACTTTTTAACTTTTGCCTCATTCCTGTTTCCACCCCCTTATTGGTGATATCCCATAAAAATGCCTGGATGGACTATGACCACGATATGTCTATCCAGTGGCTTATTACAGTGAGCACAAACTTCTAGACCACTACCTGAATGAAACTGCAATTTGGCCCTCCTCCCCACCCAAGCATCACTTCACTGAGACCCAGAAAGAAAAAACTGAGCACCTCCACTAATGGAAGAAAGCTTCCTGTTTGAACAAATCATTCAAAGTTAATTTGATTAATGATGCATTAAGGACGCATTGCTTGCAGCTGAGCCCAAAACAAACTGTAGCATCGAAGACAAGTACAAAACTGTGTACCTGAATCAGAATCAAGTTTAATATCACTGGCATATGTTGTGAAATATGTTGTTTTCTGACAGCAGTACCAAGCAATACATAACAATAAAACTATAAATTACAAGAAGAAGCAAACAAATAAATAAATAAATATGTATTTATATTTATATAAATATACATAAATTAAAAAAGTAGTGCAAAAAGAGAGGGAAAAAATAAAAATATAAAAATAAAAAAGTACTGAGGAAGTGTTCATGGGTTCTTTGTCCATTCAGAAATCTGATGGCAGAGGGGAAGAAGTTGTTCCTGAAGCATTGAGTGTGTGCCTTCAAGCGCCTGTACATCCTTCTAGATGGCAGCAATGACAAAAGGAGATGGGGGTCCTTAATGACAGGTGCTGCCTTATTGAAGCATTGCCTTTTGAAGATGTCCTCGATGCTGGGGAGGCTAGTGCTCATTGTGAAACTCTCTGCAGCCTTTTCTGATCCTGTGCAGTAGCCCCACCATAACCAGACGGTGATGCAACCAGTTAGAATGCTCTCCATGGTACATCTGTAGAAATTTGTGAGAGTCTTTGGTGACATTCCAATACTCCTCAAACTCCTAATGAAATATAGCCTCTGTCGTGCCTTCTTTGTAATTGTGTCAATGTGTTGGGCCCAGGATAGATCCTCAGAGATGCCGACACCCAGGAACTTGGAACTGTTCATACCTTCCACTGCCGATCCCTCGATGAGGACTGGTGTGTGTTCCCTCAACTTCCCCTTCCTGAAGTCCACAATCGATTCCTTGGTCTTACAGATGTTGAGTGCAAGGTTGTTGCTGTGACAGCACTCAACCAGCTGATCTATCTCACTTCTGTACACCCCCTCGTCACCATCTGAAATTCTACCAACAATAGTTGCATTGTTGGCAAATTTACAGAAGGCGTTTGAGCTGTGCCTAGCCACGCAGTCGTGGGTGTAGAGAGAGTAGAGCGGTGGGCTACGCATGCATCCTTGAGTTGCGCCAGTGTTGATTATCAGCGAGGAGGAGATGATACTTTTGATCCTCATAGACAGAGGTCTCCCAATGAGGAAGCTAAGGATCCAGTTGCAGAAGGAAGTACTGTACAGAGGCCCAGGTTTTGGAGCTTTTTGATTAGAACTGAAGGTATGATTGTGTTGAACACTGAACTGTAATCAATAAACAGCAGCCTGACGTAAATATTAATAATATTGTCCATGTGATCCAAGGCCGAGTGGAAAGCCAGTGAAATTGCATCCACTGTAGACCTATAGTGGTGATAGGCAAATTGCAGCGGGCCCAGGAAGTTGCTTAGGCGGGTGTTGATTCTGGTCGATACCAAACTCTCAAAGCACTTCATCACAGTAGGTGTGAGCGCAAATGGGCAATAGTTGTTGAGCCAGCTCACCCTGCTCTTCTTGGGCACTGGGATGATTGTCACCCTTTTGAAGCAGGTGGGAAACATTGACTACAGCAGTAAGAGATTGAAGATGTCATTGAACACTTGTTGGTTGGCACAGGTTTTCAGAGCCCTCCCCAACCACCCCCCACCCCCAAATACACCTTCAGGTCATGACACCTTGAGATGATTCACTCTCTTGAAAGATGTTCTGACATCGATCTCTGAGACAGACAGAGATCTCAGGGTCCCTGGATTCTTCAGGGATTTGCATAGATGTAGTTTTACACTTCCTTTCAAAGCATGCATAAAAGGCATTGAGTTCATCTTGGAGTGAAGTATCACAGCCATTCATGATGTTAGGTTTTGCCTTGTAGGAAGTAATGGCTTGCAAACCCTGCCAGAACTGGTGTGAATCTGATTCCATCTCTAATTTCAATTGGAATTGTTTTTCACTCTGAAGATAGCTTTATGTAGGTCGTACCTGGACTTCTTGTTTGGTTCTGGATCATCTGTCTGGAATGCCACAGATCGAGCCCTCAGCAGACTACAAATCTCCTGGTTCATCGACAGTTCCTGGTTTGGGTACGTCCAACATGCTCTCAAAAGCCCACACTCATCCACACAGACCTAGATGAAGTCGGTGACAACTATGACATATTCATCCAGACTTGAAGATGAATCCCTGAATTTTGTCCAGTCCACTGACTCAAAGCAGTCCTGTAAGCTTCCTCTGTCTCCCTTGACCATACCTTCTTTGTCCTCACCACTGGTGCTGTGGTCTTCAGTCCCTGCCTATACGCTGGGAGTAAAAGTACATCCAGGTGATCAGACTTTCCAAAGTGTGGGTGTGGGATGGCATGGTAAGTATTCTGGATGGTGGTATAACAGTGGTCAAGTGTGTTGGCTTCTCTAGTTCCACAGGTGATACGTTGGTGGTAGTTGTCCAGAGACTTCTTCAAGGTGGCCTGATTGAAATACCTGGCAAAAAGATGAAAGGCATCAGTGTGTACAGTTACGTGCCTGCTGATTACAGTGTTGAACTCCTCCAGCGTCTTCTTGATGCCGGCCTGAGGTGGAATGCATACCGCTACTAGGGTGATGGTGGAAAACTCCCTCAGCAGATAAAAAGGACAATACTTGACTGCTAGATATTCCAGATCAGGTGAGCAGGACTGAGACAGAACCACGTCTCTGCACCACAATGAGTTAATTATAAAGCATATTCCACCTCTTCTTCCTTTAAAAGTCTGAGCTGTTCTGTCTTTGCAGAGAATGGTGAAGCAATTGAGCTATAGTGCTGTGTACAAAATGGCACTGGTGAGCCACATTTCCGTGAAATAAAGTACACAGCAGTCCCTGATGACCCTCTTGTAGAGCCATCTTACTCTGAGGTCTTCAGTTTGATTTTCCAGAGACTGTACATTCGACAGAAGCATATTTGGGAGTGGGGGTCTAAAGCCTCTGCGTTTCAATCTTACTTGCAGCCCAGCATATTTTCCTCACTTCCGATTTCTTAAAGGGAAACTGCACTCACGGCCTGAGTCTGCAGCCTGCAATCTGCCAAATAGATATCAATATCAAACAACAGGAATTCTGCAGATGCTGGAAATTCAAGCAATACACATCAAAGTTGCTGGTGAACGCAGCAGGCCAGGCAGCATCTCTAGGAAGGGGTGCAGTCGATGTTTCGGGCCGAGACCCTTCGTCAGGACTAACTGAAGGAAGAGTGAGTAAGGGATTTGAAAGTTGGAGGGGGAGGGGGAAATCCAAAGTGATAGGAGAAGACAGGAGGGGGAGGGATGGAGCCAAGAGCTGGACAGGTGATTGGCAAAAGGGGATACGAGAGGATCATGGGACGGGAGGTCCGAGAAGAAAGACAAGGGGGGGGGACCCAGAGGATGGGCAAGAGGTATATTCAGAGGGACAGAGGGAGAAAAAGGAGAGTGAGAGAAAGAATGTGTGCATAAAAATAAGTAACAGATGGGGTACGAGGGGGAGGTGGGGCCTAGCGGAAGTTAGAGAAGTCGATGTTCATGCCATCAGGTTGGAGGCTACCCAGACGGAATATAAGGTGTTGTTCCTCCAACCTGAGTGTGGCTTCATCTTTACAGTAGAGGAGGCCGTGGATAGACATGTCAGGATGGGAATGGGATGTGGAATTAAAATGTGTGGCCACTGGGAGATCCTGCTTTCTCTGGCGGACAGAGCGTAGATGTTCAGCAAAGCGGTCTCCCAGTCTGCGTCGGGTCTCGCCAATATATAAAAGGCCACATTGGGAGCACTGGACGCAGTATATCACCCCAGTCGACTCACAGGTGAAGTGTTGCCTCACCTGGAAGGACTGTTTGGGGCCCTGAATGGTGGTAAGGGGGGAAGTGTAAGGGCATGTGTAGCACTTGTTCCGCTTACACGGATAAGTGCCAGGAGGGAGATCAGTGGGGAGGGATGGGGGGGACGAATGGACAAGGGAGTTGTGTAGGGAGCGATCCCTGCGGAATGCAGAGGGGGGGGGGGAGGAGAAGATATGCTTAGTGGTGGGATCCCGTTGGAGGTGGCGGAAGTTACGGAGAATAATATGTTGGACCCGGAGGCTGGTGGGGTGGTAGGTGAGGACCAGGGGAACCCTATTCCTAGTGGGGTGGCGGGAGGATGGAGTGAGAGCAGATGTATGTGAAATGGGGGAGATGCGTTTAAGAGCAGAGTTGATAGTGGAGGAAGGGAAGCCCCTTTCTTTAAAAAAGGAAGACATCTCCCTCATCCTAGAATGAAAAGCCTCATCCTGAGAGCAGATGCGGCGGAGACGGAGGAATTGCGAGAAGGGGATGGCGTTTTTGCAAGAGACAGGGTGAGAAGAGGAATAGTCCAGATAGCTGTGAGAGTCAGTAAGCTTATAGTAGACATCAGTGGATAAGCTGTCTCCAGAGACAGAGACAGAAAGATCTAGAAAGGGGAGGGAGGTGTCGGAAATGGACCAGGTAAACTTGAGGGCAGGGTGAAAGTTGGAGGCAAAGTTAATAAAATCAACGAGTTCTGCATGCGTGCAGGAAGCAGCGCCAATGCAGTCGTCGATGTAGCGAAGGAAAAGTGGGGGACAGATACCAGAATAGGCACGGAACATAGATTGTTCCACAAACCCAACAAAAAGGCAGGCATAGCTAGGACCCATACGGGTGCCCATAGCTACACCTTTAGTTTGGAGGAAGTGGGAGGAGCCAAAGGAGAAATTATTAAGAGTAAGGACTAATTCCGCTAGACAGAGCAGAGTGGTGGTAGAGGAGAACTGATTAGGTCTAGAATCCAAAAAGAAGCGTAGAGCTTTGAGACCTTCCTGATGGGGGATGGAAGTATATAAGGACTGGACATCTATGGTGAAAATAAAGCGGTGAGGGCCAGGGAACTTAAAATCATCGAAAAGTTTAAGAGCGTGAGAAGTGTCACGAACATAGGTCGGAAGGGATTTCTGCTCCTGCCCCACCGAACTCATTTCTGCTCCTGCCCCACCGAACTCATTTCTGCTCCTGCCCCACCGAACTCATTTCTGCATACCTCGACATGGTTTTATCCCCCCCTTGTTCAATCCCTTCCGACCTATGTTCGTGACACTTCTCACGCTCTTAAACTTTTCGATGATTTTAAGTTCCCTGGCCCTCACCGCTTTATTTTCACCATGGATGTCCAGTCCCTATATACTTCCATCCCCCATCAGGAAGGTCTCAAAGCTCTACGCTTCTTTTTGGATTCTAGACCTAATCAGTTCCCCTCTACCACCACTCTGCTCCGTCTAGCGGAATTAGTCCTTACTCTTAATAATTTCTCCTTTGGCTCCTCCCACTTCCTCCAAACTAAAGGTGTAGCTATGGGCACCCGTATGGGTCCTAGCTATGCCTGCCTTTTTGTTGGGTTTGTGGAACAATCTATGTTCCGTGCCTATTCTGGTATCTGTCCCCCACTTTTCCTTCGCTACATCGACGACTGCATTGGCGCTGCTTCCTGCACGCATGCAGAACTCGTTGACTTTATTAACTTTGCCTCCAACTTTCACCCTGCCCTCAAGTTTACCTGGTCCATTTCCGACACCTCACTCCCCTTTCTAGATCTTTCTGTCTCTGTCTCTGGAGACAGCTTATCCACTGATGTCTACTATAAGCTTACTGACTCTCACAGCTATCTGGACTATTCCTCTTCTCACCCTGTCTCTTGCAAAAACGCCATCCCCTTCTCGCAATTCCTCCGTCTCTGCCGCATCTGCTCTCAGGATGAGGCTTTTCATTCTAGGACGAGGGAGATGTCTTCCTTTTTTAAAGAAAGGGGCTTCCCTTCCTCCACTATCAACTCTGCTCTTAAACGCATCTCCCCCATTTCACATACATCTGCTCTCACTCCATCCTCCCGCCACCCCACTAGGAATAGGGTTCCCCTGGTCCTCACCTACCACCCCACCAGCCTCCGGGTCCAACATATTATTCTCCGTAACTTCCGCCACCTCCAACGGGATCCCACCACTAAGCATATCTTCTCCTCCCCCCCCTCTCTCTGCATTCCGCAGGGATCGCTCCCTACACAACTCCCTTGTCCATTCGTCCCCCCCATCCCTCCCCACTGATCTCCCTCCTGGCACTTATCCGTGTAAGCGGAACAAGTGCTACACATGCCCTTACACTTCCTCCCTTACCACCATTCAGGGCCCCAAACAGTCCTTCCAGGTGAGACAACACTTCACCTGTGAGTTGACTGGGGTGATATACTGCGTCCGGTGCTCCCGATGTGGCCTTTTATATATTGGCGAGACCCGACGCAGACTGGGAGACCGCTTTGCTGAACATCTACGCTCTGTCCGCCAGAGAAAGCAGGTTCTCCCAGTGGCCACACATTTTAATTCCACATCCCATTCCCATCCTGACATGCCTATCCACGGCCTCCTCTACTGTAAAGATGAAGCCACACTCAGGTTGGAGGAACAACACCTTATATTCCGTCTGGGTAGCCTCCAACCTGATGGCATGAACGTCGACTTCTCTAACTTCCGCTAGGCCCCACCTCCCCCTCGTACCCCATCTGTTACTCATTTTTATGCACACATTCTTTCTCTCACTCTCCTTTTTCTCCCTCTGTCCCTCTGAATATACCTCTTGCCCATCCTCTGGGTCCCCCCCCCCCGTCTTTCTTCTCGGACCTCCTGTCCCACGATCCTCTCGTATCCCCTTTTGCCAATCACCTGTCCAGCTCTTGGCTCCATCCCTCCCCCTCCTGTCTTCTCCTATCACTTTGGATCTCCCCCTCCCCCTCCAACTTTCAAATCCCTTACTCACTCTTCCTTCAGTTAGTCCTGACGAAGGGTCTTGGCCCGAAACGTCGACTGTACCTCTTCCTAGAGATGCTGCCTGGCCTGCTGCGTTCACCAGCAACTTTGATGTGTGTTGCTCAGATATCAATATCAATAGATTTCTTACATGTCTAAAACGATGTTGCTTACTGAAGCACCCATGACTGTGATTGTGGATTTCAGCTGTCCTGAGCATGAATATTTGATGACTCCCATCAGAGCTCCATGCAACAAGTTGCCACTTATTGCCACCACTTTTATCAGTATTTTATCACCACCAGTTTATCAAGTATTTTTGCTAAAACTATTACACATTTTTTGAGCACGTTGATTTATTAGTAATATAAAACTTCCTGCTGTAATCAGAAACACTGTCGGACTGAAAATTACAGTAACCAATTGGATAAAGAAGAATCCATCCATGATCCAATTGCTATTGGAGAATGGAATTCACGGTATGGGTATGTTGTAGGGCCAGTGAACAACTATTTGGGATGAGATGATTGGAGTTTAAATAAAGCCAAATGAAGCCAGCAGGATTTTATACAATTATTTCATAACAGACACGCTAAAACAAATGAAACTTCTACAAGAATATGAATCTCAAGGTAGTATATGGTGACATATACTTACCTGGGAAGTAAATTTACTTTGATTCTGAATTGAAAAAGAAACTGCAACTACATTTGCTGTCTTCCTCACCCTTTGTGTTTCAGGAATCTTGAAACTTACTTTCTTGAAGATGCTGAGTATTTTTCTATTAGACTCAACTTTCAATTCTCCATGAGTTGACATTTATTTGTTTAATTTAGAGATACAGCACGGAACAGGCCCTTTGCTCAATGAGCAGCACTTTCCAGCAACCCACCTACCACAGGACAATTTACAATGTCCAATCAACCTACCAACTGGTATGCCTTTAGACTTTAGACTGTGTGTGGAAACTGGAGCAACTGGAGGAAACCCATGTGGTTCACAGTGAGAATGTACAAACCCCAACAGACAACGCCAGATTGAACTCCAAACTCCCCAAGCTGTGATAGCGTTGAGCTAACTGTTACGCTACCGTAACACCCCTTGAATAGATCTTACATGAAAAGAAATGCCTGTGTTCCACTATTATGTAGTAAATAGGTCAAGACAGGAGCTGGTCCAGCTCCAGATCCAGGGAGTTGCTGAGGAGTGAGGCCCAGAGACAGTCAAGGCTAATTGGTGAGTAGAGGGGTTAGGACCAAATGGGAAAAGGTGCTAGGCTGGGCGTTGTTGGTGGGTTGGATGGTGGGAGCAAGTTGCCTGCCAGAAATCAGTTTGTGAAGTTGGAACGTTGAACACCAGTGATGTTGTGGGGATGGAACTGGACTCTCTGACGGTGGTGTCTGAAAAGAGGATGCTGTCTAAGTTGCATGCCACCTTGGTCAATGTTTCCCATCCACTACATAATGTACTGGGTGGGCACAGGAGTACATTCAGCCAGAGACTCATTCCTCCGAGATGCAGCACAGAGCATCATAGGAACTCATTCCTGCCTGTGGCCATCAAACTTTACAACTCCTCCCTTGGAGGGTCAGACACCCTGAGCCAATAGGCTGGTCCTGGACTTATTTCATAATTTACTGGCATAAATTACGTATTACTATTTAACTATTTATGGTTCTATTGCTATTTATTATTTATGGTGCAACTGTAACGAAAACCGATTTCCCCTGGGATCAATAAAGTATGACAATGACTATGACTATCACTGGGTAGGATGATGTTATTAGTTTGGCATGGTTAGTTTTCCAGTGTACATGTAGATTTTGGTTTCTTTATGTGAGAAGGCACTCTTTTACATCAAGAGTCATGTTCAAACAGCTTCTCAGTTATTCAGCAGCAATTAATTCAGTAATGATTGTTGTTTATTTACTGTGATTTCACATAATTCAAAAGAAAACCAGATAATAGACAGAAAATCACAGACACAAGAGATTCTGCAGATGCTTGAAATCCAGAGCAACATATGCAAAACACAGGAGGGACTCAGCAGGTCCGGCAGCATCAATGAGCAGGAATAAACTCTGAAGGCAGCGAATGTAGTCTCAGCTTCAGTTTGAGACTCTTCGTATGGAGTCCTGATGTAGGGTCTTGGCCCAAAGCATCAGCTGGTTATTTCTCTCCATGGATGCTGCCTGACCTGCTGAGTTCCTCTGGCATTTGTGTATGTTGCAATGGATAGAAGACATTTTTAATGAAATGTTGGTAAGAAAAACACAGCACTCAAAGGCATTAGAGTCTTAGTACCTGGGATGTTTGTGCCAAGCCAAATGGCAGCAGATGTGATCTGTAGGTAGGATAATGCATTAGCGACCTGTCAGAGGGAAGCAGACCCCATCACCTGTGAGAGAAGATACCTCTCCATGATTAATGGGCATTAAAAAGCCTGTGGAAGGAACTACCAAGTTCATGGGCAGCCAGTATTTTCTTATACAGGTTGAATGCATCGTACTTGTGCCAGATTGACAAACAGGCTGCTCGTTGAAATGATTGGACTTTAAGATACACAGCTTAATGGAGAGAGCAACTCTGTGATCAAGCAGATTGAGAATAACGTGCCTGTCCTCTGCAAACTGATCATTTATTGAATTGACATAAGCCCAGAAAATGTACGGAGGAATCCACGTTCGACCAGAGTCTTGAACAAACTATAAAGATCTCTTAAATATTGCCTTATATTGGTATGGGCCAGTAAGGACTTTGTGGGTGCTATAACAATGATTGTTTCGATCATAGGATCATTGCCAAGAAAGGTTGGATTAAACATTTAGATTTTTTTCTTTGATTAATTGTTTGGGGTGACAGAAATATGAAAAATAAGTTTGCAAAACACTTCATTTGAACTTAATTGTATTGGGTAGAGTGCAGGACAGATGATGGAAAATCAATTTCACAGAAGAAAGGACTAAGAGCCTCAATGATTTCTGATCATTCAGGCCTGTGTACCTCATTGAACACAATTGTATCCCCTTAACTTTTCAACATTGGCAGGATTTCTCTAGTCCATTTGGTTAAACAGGGTTGGGGTACCAATTATCTATAGTCAGACTGAATTGTACTTGAGGATTGAAGAATCAAATATTCTGTTCCTAAATTAATTGGTCTCCTTGCAACCATGAACAAATACCTCAGATCAGATTATGCAGACGAGCCACAGGGCACTTTCTATCCCTGTGCTATGCTGCTCTAATTTGTCTATTTTCAAACTGTTGAAGGGAAACTTGCTTTCTGTGTTTTCAACTTACAAAAGGCAGAAACAACTCCTTTCAACTGCCTTAGAAACATCCAAAAGTGTTTACCAGATAATAACAACTGCAGCTACATTGAGTGTTGTGCAAGTCACCACAGTGGTTGATTTTACACTAGACAAAATCCCACAAACAGTTTTGAGCTAAATTATGTGTTTCTGATCAGGCTGGAGGTTGATAGAATCACTGTGAAAGATATCCCTCCATTTTCTAAAATCTACCTGACCATCTACAGTAGAGCCATGGACTTATACAATGTAGAACAGACCCTTCAGCTCAACTTGTTGATGCCAACCAAGGTGTCTTCCTGAGTTGGTCCAATTTGCTTGCACTTGGCCCATATCCCTCTAAACCTATCCCATCCCTGTACCTACCCAAAAACAATTGTAGCTGAAGTCCCTTCTGTAGGTCAGAGAAACATTTTCCCCCCGCTGGCTTAGCCTGAGATTCCTTACAGTCTTTTGGACTTTAGCTACACATAGCACTAATCCGGAGATAATACTGACCCAAGTCAAACTTGCGTGTTTGTCAGAGATCTGGTGGGGTTCAAGTATGAACGAATTAGTCAACTCTACAGAGGCACTCCTTAAATATTATTTTCCAAATCTGACACAAAGGTGAAAGATCCAAAAATATATTTCTGCCAGGGTTATTTTCTACCAAGGATTAAAGTGGATGAATCAAACAAACTCACTTAACGTAGCAGCTTAGAAGTTCCAGAAAGCTCTAAACATTTTGCTGGATGATAGCTGTAGAGTAGGAGAAGGAAAAGAAAACCAGAAATGGGAGGCCAGAGTGCGGCTTGGGACAAATATGCATTTAGCTAAATACTGTGGTGAGGACATGGAGCCTGGACCAACAGAAGGTGAGGGGGAAGATTGGTGGGTTGGAAATAGGTTCTCTAGTACTACTGAGCAAGCAAGGGAAGGACGTGAACTTAAAAGGAATGCTTAGGATTTACCGGGGCCAAAGTCCAGTGTTGTAGCACAAAGAATTACTTGCCCCAGGGACTTCTAACAACTATCACTTCCAGGAAAATAGTGTCTCATTTCTTTTACAATGCTCCAATTGTGTAAAGTGCTCAAACATGCTTTGCCCCAGCAAGTAAGTGATGTTCAGCAACCTAAAAATGCGTGTGATTGTGGTTCAGCCCCATGGAGGCTTTATAAGGTATTGGTTAGACTACATTTAGAGTATTGTGAGCCGTTTTGGGCCCCATATCTAAGGAAGAGTGTGCTGGGATTGGAGAGGCTCCATAGGAGGTTTATGAGAATGATTCCGGGAATAAAAGAGTTTATGTATGAGGAGGGTTTGGTGACTCTGCTGGACTTGAGAAGAATGGTGGGCGGGGGTGGGAAAGTGGAATCTCGTTGAAACTTACCAAACATTGAAAGGCCGAGGTAGAGTAGATGGGGAGTGGATGTTTCCAGTCGTGGGAAAGTCTAGGACCAGAGGGCAGAGGATGTCCTTTTAGAACAGAGAAGGAATTTCTTTAGGCTGAGGGTGGTGAATCTGTGGAATTCATTGCCAAAGACGGCTGTGGAGACCAAGTCATTGGATATATTTAAAGCGGGGGTTGTTAGATTCTTGATTAGTAGGGGTGTCAAAGGTTAGGGGTGAAGGCTGAAGAATGGGATTGAGAGGGAAAATAAATCAGCCATGATCAAATGGCAAAGCCATTGGGACAAATGGCCTAATTCTGCTCCCATGTCTTATGGCCTTCTGGTAAAGACAACTCTCATCCCATAGCATTAAACAACACTAGGCGACTGAATTTCTGGGGCAATGCATTTGAACCATTCAACCTAAAATATTCTGGTGAAAAATTTGAAGATGAATCTAATCAAAATAACAACCAACACCACCCTACGATGTGATGGGGGCAGTCCGCAAGTGTCGCTACACATTCTGGTGCCAATTTAGCATGCTCACAAAGTTCAGTAAAATAACACAAGCAACAACAATACCAACACAACAACAGCAATGAAACAGAACAACAACAGCAAACTCCCCACCCACCCTCTAACACACACAGTCAGGGAGAGAGAGGGAGAGGAAGAGAAAGAGAATGAGAATGGGAATGAAAGAATGAATCATGGAACTAGACTGTTCAACCCACCAACTCCACAGTCAGCGTCAAATACCCATTTTTAATCTTTTGTCAGAGGTATTATTAAGCAAAGGGACAATATATACATTGAACTTCATCTGCTGTATGATTTGCCTGTTCCACCAGCCCAACTTATAACCTTAAATTCAACTAATCTCTTCATATATTTTGGGTTCAGAGTGCTGGATGAGAATGCAGACTCTTGTGATGATGCATTGTCTTAAAATTCGGAAGTAGTGTTGAAAAATGTTAACCGACCAGTGATGATTATTGTGGTTGCTGTAAATGGACCAGCGTGGTCCCAGGTCACCACTCCATGAGAGCTTCCGTGAAGTGTTATCAGAAAAGCCAGCTCCAACTTCCCCATTTATATCCTTCTTCACATCACACCCTCCTCCTGCTTTGATTTTTTTATATGGAAGGTCAAGAATGGAAACTGTCGATGATTTCATTGTGTCAGTACTATGCATAATTCAGACAATGAAGCAGCCTCTGCCTAGCCCACAGCAGGACACTGGATTGATAAGCATCTAGTGACATATCTCCTACAGAATTATAGTATCCAGCATCTACAGGGAATGGCAGGGAGTGCTGGTTGCATCAGAATTGCTTAAATAAAATATTTTTGTACAAAATACACTAGTATTCCATGCATAAATCTTTAAATAAATTTCCCAGCATTATGCCATGTCCCTATTCTTTAAAATAATAATGTTTTACACTGCAATTCTCTATCTTAGGGCCAAATGTATGAATGTAAGATACAGCCACACAAAAAAAAACAATTGACTGTCTCTACTCAATATCACCAGAAGTGCGAAATCTTCAAAGGATGTTGCTGTTAGCCAGCCTATAATCATCTTCGTGTATAAAATCAATGAACTAAATATGTTTTCACACTTATTATACATAATATTTGAAAGAAAATTCACTATTCAACTTATTTTCCTAAAAATGACACAATCTTTTAAAAAAGTCATTGCCTAACAACAGATAAATGAGAGGATGTTGTATCAGGTAATCTCACACAAGTGAATAACCAGTCATCAATTACTTCCGGTTAAAATCTCCCAGAGTTTCACAATCCAAAGTTTAAATAGACCATCCAATAAGTGCAACGGCATTGAAGAAACTCAACACATTCCCGTACAATTGATTAGCTAAGTTGAAATTTAACTTGTCTGTTTGTGTGCACTGTGGTTCTAATATGTAGACAGTTATTTTCAATGCTGGAGGAACTCAGACAGTCTATGGAGGAAAATAAACAGTCGGCTTCAGGGAATCAGCCTGAAACATCCACTGTTTTATCTCCTGCATAGATGCTGCCTGACCTGCTGAGCTCCTCCGGCATTTTGTGTGTGTTGCCCGAGATTTCCAGCAACTGCACAATCCCTTCTGTTTACTAGTTGTTTAAATACCACTTCCTTTAAATACCATCACTGAGGTGGACAAAACCTTGAAGAAATGCCTTACAGGTATCCCTCTCCGTTGCCTACTGTTTAGACTAGACATATTCCTCATCTCATAATTCCAGACCTTTGTAGGAGTGCTGGACTTCATTAAGGTGGCTTTCTGCTACTTTAAAGTGGTAGAATGTTTCAGCTAGTAAAGCTATTGCTTCATAGCTCCACCGATATGGGTTCAATCCTGATCTCCAGCCTGTGAAGAGTTTGCACCTTTCTCCCTCTGATGGTGCTCTGGAATCTCTGGTTTCCTCTCACATCACAAAGAGGTGCAGGTGGGGTAGGTCGATTATCTAAGCACAAGTTACACATAGAACAGCAAAGCACAGGGATAGAAAGTGCTCTGAGGCTCATCTACACAATCTGTTGTGGGCTGTACGTTCAAAGTTGCAAGAAGACCGATTGCTTTAGGAACAGAATGTATTTAGCTCTTCAATCCTCAACTAGAATTCTCTTTGACTACAGTTAATTAGTATCCCAACCCTGCTTAACCAAATGGACTAGAGGAATCCCGCCAACGTTGAAAAGTTAAGGAGATACAATTGAGTTCAATGAGATACACAGGCCTGAATGATCAGAAGTCATTGAAGCTTTTAGTCCTTTCTTCTGTAAGATTAATTTTCCATCAACTGTCCTGGAATCTATCCAATACAAGGTTCCAAAGAAGTATCTTGCAAGTATTTTTTCAGAATCTGTCGCATCTAACAATTAATCAAACAAAAAAAACAAAATAATTAATCCAACCTAGCTTGGCAATGACCCTGTGGTCTAAACAACCATTGTTACTGAGTGTATTTGCTCTATTGTTGACAATAAATAAAGTACTTACTGGCTCACAACCAGTATCATGCAACTGTTATGAGATCTTCATGGTGTTTTTCATGACTCTAGTCAAATGTGTGCTTCACTGCAAACTTCACCTGTTATGTGGGTGAGTGGTAGATTCTGGGTGGAGCAAAGCTGTAGTAATACAGAGCTACTTACAGATGAAATCAGGAATCGTTTTCTCAAAAGAGATGTTGTGGAAATTAGTAACTCCTACCCTCTGGAAAGCTGTAAATAGGAAGAATTCGATGTTTTAAGATTGAGGTTGAGTGTTGGGACCAAATTATCCAGTAAGTATGGATCGAAGATAGGAAATTGGAAGCTGTGATACAAACCAACCAGAGTTTGCATGAATAGTGGAAAGAGTTGAGGGGCTAAGTGACTTGCTCTTCTTGATATGATGCTATTAGTTGAAGTCAACTACCATTTCCAGAGTCTTCAATAGCATTGAAAAGCAAGGCTTTAACAACTCGTAACAACAAAAAGGTAGCTCAAAATAGAAGAGTATTGATTATCCAATCTTGTGTTGCCTAGTTAGTGGGCTTGTTCCTGAATTATTCATGGCTGATAAAACAAAAGGGCTACTTATGAGTCGCGTGTGAATTTTAATATAAATAATAGAAGCTAACTATTTACAGTGTATCAATTGAAAGCTAAGCTCTGTGCTGCAAGTGGCAAAGAGCTGCTCCTGACTAACTCCAGAGACATTAGTGAGACCTGCTCTAACAGCAAATGTCTTAATAATAAGTTTTGAGCAGTTATCTACAAACGTACATAGAAAAGTAAACTATCAATAAATACTTAAAAAGGAAATGCAGCACTTTGACAAGCAATTCATAAATGACAGCTTCCACAGGGGTCTGTGTTGGGGCTGCTTCTTTTTAACATTGTATGTTAGTGATTTGCATGATGGAATTGATGACTTTGTGGCCGAGTTTGCAGGTGATACGAAGGTAGGTGGAGGGGCAGGTAGTGTGGAGGAAGCAGGAAGGCTGCAGGAGGACATAGACAGATTAGGAGAATGGGAAAAGAAGTGGCAGATAGAATACAGTGTCAAGAAGTCTATGGTCACACACTTTAGTAGAAGGAATAAAAGCATGGACTATTTTCTAAACAGGGAGAAATTTCTGAAAAAGGTATTTGGGAGTCCATGTGTAGGATTCCCTAAAGGTTAATTTGCAGGTTGAATCTGTGGTGAGGAAGGCAAATGTAATGTTAGCATTCATTTCGAGAGGACTAGAATACAAAAACAAAGATATAATGTTGAGGCTTTATAAGGCACTGGTAAGGACTCACTTGGAGTATTGTGAGCAGTTTTGGGCTTCTTATCTGATAAAAGATGTGCTGGCATGGGAGATGGTCCAGAGGAGGTTCACGTGAATGATTCCAGGAATGAAAGGGTTAATGAATGTGGAGTTTGATGGCTCTGGACCTGTACTCACTGGAGTTTATTAGAATGAGGGGGAATCTCATTGAAAGGCCTTGATAGAGTGGACGTGGAGAGGATGTTTTCTGTGGCGAACGAGCCTAGGACCAAAGAGCACAGCCTTAGAATAGAGGGATACCTATTTATGATGGAGATGAAGAGTAATTGTTTTAGCCAGAGAGTGGTGAATCTGTGGAATTTGTTGCCACATGCGGTTGTGGAGGCCAAGTGATTGGGTGCATTTAAGGCAGAGGTTGATAGGTTTTTGGTTCGTCAGGGCGCGGTTATAAGGAGAAGGCAGGAGATTGGGGCTGAGGGGGAAATATATCAGCCATGATGAAATGGGGGAGCTGACTCGATGGGCCAAATGACCTAATTCTGCTCCTATATGTTATGGTCTTATGCCATGCCGAATCTTCGCATATTCCTAAGGAAATAGATGCGCTGTTGTCCTTTCTTCGTAATTGCATTTACGTACTGGGCCGAGGACAGGCCCGCTGAAATGATAACAAAGAGTAATTTAAAGTTGCTGATCCCCTCTACCTCCGGTCCTCCAATGAGATCTGGCTCATGAACCTCCGGTTTCCTCCTCTTGAAGTCAATAATCAGCTCCTTGGTCTTGCTGACATTGAGTTAGAGGTTGTTGTTGTGGCACCACTCAGCCAGATCTTCAATCTCCCTCCTATATGCTGATTCATCACCACCTTTTATTCAGTCGGCTGCAACTTTTTTGTGTTCTACGTTTTATTTCTTGTTTTTTTTTTATCTTAGATTCTAATTGTCTCTAAAATATTTGACTTTCAAGTCTTGTTCTTCTGCCTATCAGAACAGTATAAGTCAAAAACTGAGGAAGAAAACTCTTAACATTGGCTGCCAATCCTTTCTCCTGTATCCTATTATCCTGTTTTCTGAGAATGTTGTGACCTGGAACTCTGGAACTGCATTCCCCAGAACATTATTGATTGGCTTAATTGTCCAGTGCACAAAACCTTTCGAAGTTATAATATGTATTGCTGTCAATGGTTACCAGTTATGAATGGTTTATAATTCAGAGTTATTTTAGTAGATTTCTCTCTAGTATTTGTCCTTGTTGAAAGCTCAGTCTGTTCTTGGTGAATGATCATTCTTTACAAAATAAATTAGCTGATCTGGCAATAGAAGGGCCACTATAACTGCTTTGGTACTTCAGGGACAGAAAACGAAAGCAAAAAACCACTGATCATCAATATCTTCTGGCAAAACTTACACAAGGAGATAGAGTATAAAATAATAAGGAATAGAAATAGTTTGTTTGGGGCACTGAATCCCACTGATAAACAAGTTACTTGCACAATTCCTCCATAAGTCCATTTTTTCTCCATTCATTGCCATCAATTACCCTAGATTCTACCACTCACCTACACACTAGGAGCAATTTTGCAGGGATCAGTTAACCTGCCAACCCACACATCTTTGGGATAAGTCAAAGGGAAACAAGACACCGAATGGAAAACTAGGAAGGTGCAGAGGGCGCCAGAGGTGAGAGATAAATTGAGGTGGAAGGAGCTGTGTGTCACCAGCCCCTGCTGTCCCTCTGTGCCACCTATTAAATGTCATTGAATGAAGCTTGATTCTGATTTGGCTGTGATGATCAACTATGTAATCAATTTTTAGAGTCGATGGGACTTTGGCTCAACTGGTTCATACCAACCAAGATGCCCATAGAAGCTAATCCCATTTGCCCGTGTTTGGCTCCTATCCATATACCTGTCCAAGTGTGTTTTAAATTTTATTATTGTACCTGCCTCTGGCAGCTTGTCCATATTGATAACCACCCTCTGCATGAACAAGTTTCCGCGCAGGTGTCTTTTAAATCTTTTCCTTTTCCCCTTAAACATATGCCCTTTAGTTTTTGATCCCCTTTCTCTGGGAGAAAGAAAAACTGTGCATTCACCCATCTATGCCTGTCATGATTTTTCTCCTCCACAAGGCCACCCCTCAGTTTCTTTTGATCCAAGGAATAAAGTCCTAGCTGCCCAGCCTCTCTGTATAATTCAGGCCCTTGCATAGAGTCATAGAATCACATAGTCATAGAGCATTATACGACAAAAACAGGCCCATAAGCCCATCTAGTCCATGCCAATCTCATCAACCTGCATCTTCAACATAGACCTCCATACCCCTCCCGTTTGGTACTTGTCCAAATTTCTCTTCAATGCTGAAATTGAACCTGCATCCATCACTTCCACTGGCAACTTGTTCCACACTCTCAATAGCCTCTGAGTGAAGAAGTTTTCCCTCATATTCCCCTTAAGTATTTCATCTTTCACCTTTAACCTATGAATTCTAGTTCTAGTCTCACCCAACCTCAGTGGAAAGCGCCTATTTGCATTAACCTGTCTATACCACTCATATTTGTGAATATCTGGCAACATTTCAATAAAGTTTCTTCACTCACTTTCCACCTAAATGATGCCTTTCCTGTAACAAGGTGACCAAATCTGTACACAATATTCCAGGTGCAACCTCACCATGACTGATGAAGGCCTGCATCCCAAACACTTTCTTCACTACCTTGTATACCTGTGACACCACTTCCCAGGAACTATATACTTGTATTCCTGGGTCCCACTGTTCCAAAACCAGGCCCAGCGCTCTGCTGTTCATTGTGAAAGTCCTGCCCTGCTTTGACCGTCCAAAGTGTTTACAGTTTAGTTTGCACACAAAATGCTGGGCAAACTCTTTGACTTCCAGCATCTGCAGATGTACTCTTGTTTGTGACTGTTTAGATTACTCTAGTTATTCAGTTTACCTTTAAATCCAGAAAAGAAGCAATACCTTGGGAAGAGAGATAGACAGAGAATAACACCCAAATGTGAATGTTTGTAAAATTTATGCTTTTGGAAACTTTAAAATCTGAGCAATTAGATAAGGTTGATGACATCCCACTGATGTAACCACAGGCTTAGTTTATGTCTTGTAATTTATGGTTTGCGTCAGAGGAGGAGAGTAATGGTAATATGGGAGAATATTATCTGTGTATGGCTGTTCATAAATCTTAATTATGTCAGTAAGTTACAGGCAGAACAATTACAGTCTGCTCTTCAAGAACCTGGGTGAAGGGTTCAACTGCAGCCTTAAATATATATTCCTGACACATGAAAGGACTGAATAGCAAAATTTAATCTTCATCCACTGGTATTAACATTCATTTTAAACTATTAAGTGCCACTATCTTAGCAAACAAGGATTGGTAATGAATGGTTGATGTCAGTTTTGCTCCAAAATTTCCCACAAAATTCTTTCACTCTTTCCCAATTATGACACAAGTGACAGTCAAAAAACCATTGGTCTAAATTACCTCTGAACTACCCCAGTGTGGAAGAAGCTGACCTTCAGATGAGATAGAGTCATTGAGCAATATAGGCCCTTCAGCCCACCAGTTAGTCCCACTTTCCTGTTCATAACCCTCTAAACTCCACCCTTGCATGTACCTATCCCAGTCCTTCTTAAATAGTACTATTGTACCTGCTACAACCACTTTGTCTGGCAGTGCATTCCATATACTCAATACCTTCAGCATGAATAAGTTGCCTCTCAGGTCCCTTTTAAAGCTTTCCCCTCCTGCCCTAAACCTATGCCCCCTAATTTTGAACTCCACTACACTGGGGAAAAACTTTTACCAAACACCTTATCTATGCCTTTCATAATCGTGTGGGTTTCCTCCAGGTGCTCTGGTTTCCAAATAGAATAGAAGTAAGTCAATTTCACCTCGTTCTCCTACATTCCATGGGAAAAAGACTGAACCCGGCCAACATCTCCCTATATCTCGAGCTCTTGAGTCCTGACAACATCCTTGTATATCTTCTCTGCACTCTTTCCAGTTTAACTATGTCTTTCCTACAATAGGGTGACCAAATTTGTACACAGTACTCCAAATGTGGCCTCATCAGTGACTTATACAACTGCAACTAATGGCCTGACTGAAGAAGCCTCGCATGCTAGTCGCTTTTTTTTAACCACGCTGTATACCTGTGACACCGCAGATATAAAATCAGAGGCTGAATCGTGTGGCTGTAAACAATCCCACGATTGTGGCATCAGAATAGAAACAAATTGCTCTATAAACAATTAAGTGCATTGAAGTGCAGTCACAGGAGCAATATGATCGCAGCAAGCACTCATGAAAAATCTATTTATCATCATATCGCTGCTTGTAATAGCTTGCCAGGCTCAAATTAGCTGCTGTATTTCCTTCATTACAATTGTGACTATAGTTCAGATATACCTGTTTTAATGGTTTGGGACTCCCTGTGGTTGGAAAGCATTAATTAAGACTTAGTCTTTTATTTTAAGCACAACAAATATTTATCAACCTTTCTCTTAAATACAACAATGCAATGAGTATTGATCTTAGTTTTCCAGCTGAGGTCAGCAAACCTGAGATCCTCATGGATTCTGTACAACTCAAATCCACACAGCACTGCATCTACAAAGTCATAAATTAACAAAGTTTTTTTTTGAGAACGTGCACTCAAGAAAATAATTAGATATCTCCTGTATCTAATAAAAGGGCCACTGAGTATATGCTTGTGGTCTTCTGCTGCTGTAGCCTATCCACTTCAAGATTCAACAGATTGTGCATTCAGAAATGCTCTTCTGCACACCACTAAACACGTAGTTATTTAAGTTATTGTCCCCTTCCTGTCAGCTTGAACCAGTCTGGCGATTCACCTTTGACCTCTCTTATTAACAAGGCATTTTTGTCCACAGAATTGCCTCTCACTACGTACTTTAGGTCTTTTTTTGGTTTTGCACTATTCTCTGTAAACTCTAGAGATTGTTGTGCATGAAAGTCCCAGGAGATCAGCAGTTCCTGGGATACTCAAACCACCCCATCTGGCACCAACAATCATTCTACAGTCAAAGTCACTTAAATCCTATTTCTTCCCCATTCTGATGTTTGGCCTGAAAACCAACTGAACCTCTTGGCTCTGTCTGCATGCTCTTATGAATTGAGTTGTTGACACAGGATTGGCTGATTAGATATTTGTGTTAACAAGCAGGTGTACAGGTGCACTTAATAAAGTGGCCACTGAGTGTAAATCTAAAAAGTAGAATAAAAAGAAGCATTGCGAACAGCTGTAGACAATATTGAGGGCAAAATTTTTATTGAGTAATTGTGCAATGGTGACAAAGGCAAATCAACAGTGATTTTACACATCAAATTTTCTATACAAGACGGCACCTATAACCAGCTTATGACTCGCTAGTCAGCATTTTGTTTAACCAGCCAAGATTATTTCAACTCACTGTATCATACATTGTGATGCACTGGAAGCTAATTTGATACAGAAATCCTGGCAATAGTGCACAATAACTGGAGCTGTTATTTAAATTCGTGTTGTTATGATTTGAATATTAGCAAAACATCAACAAAATGTTCACCTTGGTTATCAGGTTTGTGTTGAGATCTTTAGGTGTTGTATAACTGAAACCATTATCGATAACGTTTTAAAATTGTAACTCATCATCAAATAATATCAAAGGGCAGTCTAATCTATCGGACTGCAGGCACGTTGACTATTGAACTATCCAGCCTGATCTATACAATGGACTTTTATTCACATTTTCTGATTTGTCTTTACATTTCCCAGGGTGGTTTCTGGTCTGAAAGCTGTCATGAAGGCTGGTAAACCCTGATGACACAGCCTTTTTTCTGTGCATTCTGCAACCTGGAATTCTGCCTGTATTCTAAATCCATTTATATATATATGTCAAATGTCCTCAGATCATGCTATTTACACTCCTGAAGAGGAAATGAATCAGGCCATGATGACGGCTGCGTGACCATAGCGGTAGTTGGGGTCAAACCCTGCAGTGTGACTTCCAGAAATCTTGTGTTTAAACGCTGATGATGCTTTTGTGATGTATGAATCTCAAGATGGGAACAAAGAGATTGGCTGGAAATGGCTTATAAGATCTGTGTAGACAAATAGAAAAGTGAATTTAAAATTGATGCCATCCTCTGGCACCCTGACATAAGAAACTGCAGAATTTGATTCTGTCTCCTCCTCGGTAATCTTGGCAGATACAGCTTACAGATATGATTGAGCTTTCCTTCAAAAGTAAGTGGAAAAGTGAAAGGAGCCTTGATCTAGTTCATCCCCGCGGTCCCATATCTTCTTGTTGACTCATTCTACATGTCTCTGGCTATTCAATTGATTGCTGGCATTTCTCCTCTTCTTCTATTTATTTTTTATGAAGCGCATATTATGTTCTCTTGGAATGAGGCCGTGGCATTTCTAGGCTGGCTATTGAAAGTGTCAGCCTAGAGTAACACGGGGCTGGAAAATGAAGGCTGTAAAGGACCTGAGCACCAGGACATAGAGCACTGTGAAAGATGCCATGGCAATAGAATTCTAAATGAATCACTGGCTACAAACCAACAGCTGTTCAAATGTGATACCGATTATTCACATTGCATAAATTCATAACTGTGTGAGTATTACTATTGAGCTCTTAACTCTAGCTGCTTCATCAGATAACCTTTTAACTTCTGTTACATATTTGGTGAAATCTGTAAAATAAAGGCTACAGAAATTGTCCATGAGAAAGAAAGTTGTTATCATTGACTAACTGAGAGTATTCTGACTGGTTGCATCATGGCCTATTATGGAAACACCAATGCCCAGGAATGGAAAAAAATACAGGAAGTGCTGGATATAGCCCAGTCTATGAGGGCAGCACGGTGCCATACTGGTTAACACAACGCTTTGCAGTACAGGGACCCAGATTCAACTCCCACTGCTGCCTGTAAGGAGTTTTTCCGTTCCCCCTGTGATCACTTCAGTTTCCTCCGGGTGCTCCGGTTTCCTCCAAAAGCCCAAAGACATATCGGTTGGTAGGTTAGCTTGTCATTGTAAATTGTCCTGTGATTAAGCTAGGATTAAATCTGGGGATTGCTGGGTGGTGTGGCTTGAAGAACGGAAGGGTCTATTCAATAAAAATAAAAAATAAAAATAAAATTCCAGGGAAAGCTCTCCCCAGCATTGAGCACATTTAAAAGAAAGCAGCATCCATCAGCAAAGACCAACCCCTCATCCAGGTCATTCTCGCTTCTTACTACTACCATCAGGCAGGAAGTACAGGAGCATTGGGTCTCACACCACCCAGGTTCAGGAACAATTATTACCCTACAGCTATCAGGCTCCTGAACCATTGTGGACAACTTCACTCACCTCAACATTGAACTGATTCCAAAGCTATAGACTCACTTTCAATTTGTGTTCTCAGTATTATTTATTTACTTTCTATTATTATTATCTGCATGATTTGTCTTCTTTTGCACATTGGTTGTTTCTCAGTCTTTGTTATTTATAATTTTTCATAAATCCTATTGTATTTTTTTTAAATTTTCCTCCAAATGCCTGCAAGAAAATAAATCTCAGGGTAGCATATGGTGACATGCTGCATATGCAGTTTGATAATAAATTTACTTTGACTTTGAAATTTGAACATTCGTTTGTTTGTCAGTCTTTGTTATTTATAGTTTTTCATAAATTCTATTGTATTTCTTTATCTTCCTCTGAATGGCTGCAAGAAAATGAATCTCAAGGCAGCATATGATGACATATATGTACTTTGATAATAAATTTACTTTGAACTTTGAAATTTTAATTTCCTTGTTGGGAGATTAGGATGGGGAGAACAAATAGCACATTTAGGATATAAGGTAGTGGATTTTGTTTGAGAGCAGAACTACAGTCAGCATAAACACTGCAAAATTGCAGTGTTTAATCTGTGCAATGATAAAACCCTACCTGTTTCACACAATGCCACTGCAGCTCCCAAACTGTGAGCTTGGTGACTTGTTTTCCTCAGCCCTTCCTTTATCTCTGAGTATGACTTACAAGGGGTGATTGTTAAATTCGTGGCCTAAGGTAGAAGGAGTCAATTTTAGAAAACCTAGCACATTTGTTTTTCCTACATTTACACACTTAGTCCAGCGGCCGTGGAGCACACGGATCCCTTCTTTGTAGAAGTTGGCATCTTGGACCTCCAGAAAGTGGTCCACAGCAGGTGTGATTGATAAGTTCGTGGCCTAAGGTAGAAGGAGATGAGTTATTAACTTCAAACTTTATGCATTTTCACTCAAAGAGTTGAACTGCATGTGCATGTAACGAGAGCTATATAACTCACCTCCTTCTACCTCAGGCCACAAACTTATTAATCACCCCTGCTGTGGACCACCTGGAGGTCCAAGATGCTCTTGTTACTTGCACGTGCAGTTCAACTCTTTGAGTGATAATGCAGAAAGTTTGAAGTTAATAACTCATCTCCTTCTACCTTAGGCCACGAACTTATCAATCACCCCTGCTGTGGACCACTTCTACAAAGAAGGGATCTGTATGCTCTATGACTGCTGGACTAAGTGTGTAAATGTAGGAGGGGACTGTGTTGAAAAATAAATGTGCTAGGTTTTCGAAAATTGACTCCTTCTACCTTAGGCCACGAACTTATCAAGCACCCCTCATAATTACACGCATAGGATATGCAAGGGGGTGGTATAGAGGGGTAAGATAATGTGGTGTGGTAGAGGAATTTTCACAGACAACCCAGTGTTTCCATTATGTAAGATAGATAACAGCCAGATGAAATCCACTTAAATCTTGGATATTGCATTAAAATTGATGAAATTGAAGGATAATCCATGCGATAGCCTATGACCCATTTGTTTGAATAAACTCTGGGCACATGATCCACTAAGCAGTAAGATCCATTCCTGTGCATTCATACCTTCTACTTCAACTGCTTGTCCTTTTAAGTTTGTGGTTCTGAAGGGTTTAACCAGTGGATACATCGGGTAAGGTCAATATTCAGATGTTTGGATATGAAGAGGAAAATGAATTTGAACTTTATGGACTAAGCTTTCTAAAACTGGACAAATAGGATACAAGAATAAACATGAATTCACAGCCTGTAGCTTACTCTCTTTTTCCTATCTCTGCCAGGCGTACAATAGAGACACTAGAGATTGTAGATGCTTGTATCTTCTGAGGGTCAAGCAGCATCTGTGGGAGGAAAGGGATCATCAACGCTTTGGGTCTAAACCCTTCATCAGAGCTGATCTCACCACTTACTCAACCAGTTCCCCTCCACCAACACTCATCTCCCTGACTGAATTGTTCTTAATACAAATAACTCCTTCTAGAGTCATAGAGCTCTACAGCACAGGAATAGGGCTTTTGGCCCATCTAGTCCATGACAAACTGGTCTCCTGCCTAGTTCCATCAACCTGCATCTCAACCATGTCCCTCCATACCCCTCCCATCCATGTACCTATCCAAACCTCTCTTAAATGTTGATGCTAAACCTGTATCCACCACTTCTGCTGGCATCTCGTTCCACACTCACACCACCCTCTCTGAGTGAAGAAGGTTCCCCTTAAATATTTCATCTTTCACCCTTAACCTATGACCTCTGGTTTTAGTCTCATGCAACCTCAGTGGATAAAGCCTGCTTGCATTTACCCATCTATACTTCTCATAATTTTGTATACCTTTTATCAAATTTCCCCTCATTCTCCTACACTCTAGAGAATACAGTCCTAACCGATTCAACCTTTCTGTGTAACTCAGGTCCTCAAGTCCTGGCAGCATCCTTGTAAATGTTCTCTGCACTCTTTCAATCTTATTGCCATCTTTCCTGTAGGTAGGTGACCAGACTGCACACAAAGCTCCAAATTTGGCCTCAGCAATGTCTTATACAATTTCGACATAAGATGCCAACTCCTGTACTCAATACTCTGATTTATGAAGGCCGTAAATCCTCACATTTCCAGACCTAATGCAGGGTTTTAACCTGAAATGTTGACATTTCCTTTCCTTACACAGATGCTGCTTGAACTGCTGAGTTTCTCTAACAGATTGATTGGTGCTCCACTACACCTGGTGCTGTTTGCAGTTGCTCAGGCAGGGTGCAGCTACCGAATGCATTTTCCTGTTGTTTATTCCTGTTGCAGTTGCTTTCTGGCAATAAACCTGGTGGGAGCTGCTGAAAGTCTCTTGTTATTAGACAATGAAGTGGAGCTAATAGTTACGACCCTGTTCAGCATGACCCAAGTCTCAGCTAAGGAATGTGAGAAAAAGTTTTCCTTACATCTTAGAAATTACCCTTCACTATGGGCATTTGGCACACATACAAGGACAATACAGCTGTTGATATTATAATTATGGGCATAAAAATGAGGACTGGCTTCCAAATGCTTGATGGCAATGTACCAACTATTTAACATTGTTTAATTTGCAAAATTGGACTAAATGCTTTAAAAAGTTGAGATTTTGTAGTTTAGATATGAAGTTTACTTGGCTTAAAGCTACAGCTTGGTTGATGTTGAGATTTTGTAGTTTAGATATGAAGTTTACTTGGCTTAAAGCTACAGCTTGGTCGATGTTGTGATTTTTTTTTTTCACTAAGACTCCTGTGAAGTGTGAACATCGAACAGTACACACACAGTATCGGCCCTTTGGCTCACAATGTAAGGTCAATCTAATCCTTCCATCCCACATAACCCACCATTTTTCTTCCATCCTCGTGCCTATGTAAGAGTCCCTTAAATAACCCAAATGTATCTGCCTCCATCATCACCCCTGGCAGTACATGTCATGTTCCTACGTCTCTAAGAAAGCTACCTGATATTTCCCCCACAAACATTCCTCCAATTACCTTAAAACGATGCCCCCTCACCTTAGCCATTTCCGCCCCAGGAAAGAGGCTCTCTGTGCCTACTATCATCTTGTATACCTGTGTAAAGTTATCTCTCATCCTCTTTCACTCCAAAAAGAAATGCCCTGAAAGATCTTGGAACATCTTAACTATATTACAAATGTTACCAATGCTGGAAAAAGGAGATAGAAACAATGCAGAATCCTCATACAGGAGTCATGACCCGAAACATCAGTCATTCCTTTGCCTCCACAAAATCAAAATCAGCGCAGTTCCTCCAGATGTGTGTTTATTACTCCAGGTTCCAGTATCTGTAGTCTTTTGTACCTCTGAAAACTGAAAATACTGAAGGGAATCTGCAGGCAAGGGAGCACCTGTGGAAAAGAGAAACTGAGTAAATATTTCATTTCAAAGGTCTCTCATCAGAAATGGGAAGGAGAGGACATAAGTTACTTTTAAGATGCAGAGAAGCTCGAAAGAAAAGTTTAGAACAAAGAAGACAAAAGTTGGGATGAGGTGAGCATTGCTGAGATGATTCTGGTTGATAGATCAGGGACAGCAATAAAGAGAGAAATCGCTTCAAGGGGTATACTCTCAGTGGCCACTTCATTTGGTACTTCCTGTGCTTAATAAAGTGGCCACTGAGTGTAAGTTTGTTGCCTTCTGCTGCTGTAGCTCATTCACCTTAAGGTTCGACATGTTGTGTGTTCAGAGATGCTCTTCTACACACCCCTGTTGTAATATGTGGTTATTTGAATTACTGTCAGTTTGAACCAGGGCTGGCCATTCTCCTCAGAGCTCTCTCATTAACAAGGCATTTTCACTCACAGAACTACTGCTCTCTAGAATTTTTTGCTTTTTCCCCCATTCTCTGTAAAGTCTAGCGACTATTGTGTGCAAAGGTACTAGGAGGTTAGCAGTTTCTGAGATGCTCAAACCAGCCCATCTGGCATCAACGTTCATTCCATGGTCAAAGTCACTGAGATCACATTTCTTCCTCATTCTGATGTTTGGTCTGAGCAACAACTTCACCTCTTCTTCTTCTTGTCAAGTTTAATGGTGGTTGGGAGACCAACATAAAATACATTACCGCCACCTACTGACTGGAGTATGGAACAAAGAGACAGGAAATATACACACGAAATTCAACCCCCCCCAAAAAAACCTTAAATAATATCAAGAAGTCTCATGCTTGCTTTTCAGAAAGTCAAATATGCACATATATACATTACAATGACAGTGATATCTTAATAAACTTACCAAGGGTTTTGACTCAAAACGTCGACAGTACTTTTTTCCATAGATGCTGCCTGGCCTGCTGAGTTCCTCCAGCATTTTATGTGTGTTACCATGTTAAGCTGTGTCTGTCGCAAAGATCTCAATTTAGCAATTAGGTGTTTCTTTCGCACCTCATGGGAACTGCATTCAAAAATATATGCTGCACTGTTCCTTAACAAGTGTGCTCCCTACAAATGCCCACATCATGCATATTAATTCTGAACAAGGAATTATTCAACCTAGTGTTTCAAATATGTAAATGTGCAAGAATAACTTCTTCTCTCCTTTTATGTCCATCTCCCATTGTCCTCCTAATTTTATATAAATGCTGTCCTTTTCCTTATCCCAACTTTGTTGCCAAAGTAATCAAATACATTTTTTAAATTATTGCATTCTCCTTAGAGAATGTTGTCCCTTCCCGAACTTGTATCTTCCTATCACATAAAAAATCTCGAATCAGATTGAACATTCTACCACGTATTTCCATCTTTTCCAGTTTAAGCAGCAACCCTTGTGTCCATAACATATCATAAGCTTTTTCTGCATCAAATAAAACTGCTACCACTGATTCTTTATTAAGTTGGACCTTAGGAATATCAGATTCCAAACTTAACACTGAGTCCATGGTCATTCTCCCTTTACGAAATCCAGATTGGTATAAAGCTAATTTTCCACTACTTACCACAAAATAACAAAGTCTTGCTATAACCATTCATTCCATTATCTTACAGACATGTGAAGTTACTGAAATAGGTTTATAACTGCAAGGATCTGATTGATCCGTATCAGATTTCAATGTAGGGATAGCAACCACTAATTTCCAGGAAGCAGGAAGTCACCCTTCAACCCATATTGTATTAAAGAATTTCAAAAACAACATAAGTTTTGAATCTGATAACTGTGTAAACATATTATAACAAATATCATCTTTTCCAGGTGATGTCTGACCAGCACCGTTAATAGCCCTTTTAAGTTCAGACAATGTAAATTCAATATCCAAGCAGGAACTAGAACATACTTTTTTTTCAGCAATCTGAGAAACTATATACACTGACATATGTATTTGCTAATAACCTTGCTTTTTCAGAGTTAGTAACTGCAACCTTCTCCCCACCATACCAAAACCAGTAATGCATCAAGTTTCCTAACTCCCCCTATTTTCTGTATCAAACCCCAACCCTCTCCTACCTGGATCACTTTCCCAATGTTATCACAATACATTCTCCAATACATTTTCTTTGCCCTTCTCACTACTTTTCCAACTATAGCTTGAGCTGTTTTACCTTGTATGAACAATGAACAGGAGTAACACTGCCTAACTTTCTGAAAAGCTTTATTCCGCTCCGTCACAACTCTTTTACATTCCTCCGTCCACCAGGGAACAGCTCTCCTTTTGTTATCTCCCAGTGATCTGGGAATTGCTTCCAGAGCTATTGAGTTGAATACAGAGCTCAAGGTGTTATTACTCAACATGATATCCTCCAAAACCAAATGATCAGGAGATCTGCTTTCACATAAATCATCAAATACATCCTAATTTGCCTTTTTAAAGTTCCATCTGGGGATACAAGAACCTTTCCTCTGATTCACATCTATTCCCAGTGTACAGACAAAGGGGAAATGATCACTCCCCACTGTTGTATCATTATACACTTCCTGGTTACACAGACTTGCTATAGTCTCAGATACCAGTGTCAGATTTGTAGCAGAAACAGTGTTGTTAACTAGATTTATCCTTGTACTCCTACCATCATTCGAGCACACCCAACACTTTGCTTCCAGAAAGCCTTCCACTACCATCCCTTTCACATTTGTGTCACTACAACCCCATATAGTACTATGAGCATTAAAATCCTCATACCATATGACCTTATTTTTTCCATTTCCACCAACACACTTTTCTTTCCCCAAACTTAAACCACAATTGACTCATAAACAGCCCCAATTTCGATTACTCTATGTATTATCCCATTTTTGACAAAGGTAGCCACTTCTCCTCCATTACCTATTTTCTGATCACATCTTATTATCAACATAACTTTGTACCTTAAAACTTAGACAACATTTCAAGCAGGTTTCCTGTACACATATAACATCAGCTTTATTTGTTAAATCTCTAATAAGGGCTCCAAAGGTTATGCAGAGAAGGCAGGAGAAAGGGATTGAGAGGGATAATAAATCAGTCATGATTGAATGATCAAGAACTCGATGGGCTGTATAGCTTAATTCTGCTCCTATGTCTTAGAAGCAGAATTTGTATGAATTTGCTTCTATGTCTCAGAAACAGACGTTGTAGCGCGCGACGGAGTAGTGGGAACTAGTGGGAGACAGAGTAGGAAGGCTTTGGCGAGCAGAGGCTGAGGAAGAGCTTCATTCCAAGTGAGGTAACGCGGGGTTAGTTCCTTGAATAAATCTAATTACCTTAAGAGTAGGCAATGGAGGCAGCAGTTAGGGCAGTTGAGTGCTCCATTTGCAGTATGTGGGAAGTCAGGGCGAGCATAATCGTCCCTGATGACTACACCTATAAAAGGTGCATCCAGCTGCAGCTCCTGACAAACCGAGTTAGGGAACTGGAGCTGGAGCTGGATGAACTTCGGATCATTCATGAGGCAGAGGCAGAAATACACAGGAGTTACAGGGAGATAGTCACCCCTAAGAGTCAGGAGGCAGGTAGCTGGGTGACTGTCAGGAGAGGGAAGGGGAATAGACAGAATGAGCAGAGTACCCCTGTGGCCGTTCCCACCAATAATAAGTACATCGTTTTGGATACTGTTGATGGGGACGACCTACCAGGGACAAGTTGCAGTGGCTGCATCTCTGGCACCGAGATGGGACTCTCAACTCAGAAAGGAAGGAGGGAAAAGAGGAGATCAATAGTGATAGGGGATTCGATAGTTAGGGGGACAGATAAGAGGTTCTGTGGAAGAGATCGAGAATCCCGGATTGCCTGTTGCCTCCCTGGTGCCAAGGTCTGCGATATCGCGGATCGAGTTCTCGGTATTCTCAAGAGGGAGGATGAGCAGCCGGATGTCGTGGTCTATGTAGGGACCAATGACGTGGGTAGGAAGAGTGAGGAGGTTCTGAAAGGTGAGATTAGGGAGTTAGGCACCAAGTTAAAGGACAGGACCTCCAGGATAGCAATCTCAGGATTGCTACCAGTGCCACGTGCAGGCGGGTTTAGAAGTAGTAAAATAGCGCTGATCAACACGTGGCTGAAGACATGGAGCAGGAGGGAGGGCTTCAGATTTATAGATAATTGGGCAGTTTTCCAGGGACGGTGGGACCTGTTCCAGCAGGATGGTTTACATCTGAACTGGAGGGGGACAAATATTCTTGCAGGTAGGTTTGCTAGAGAAGCTCCAGTGGATTTAAACTAGATACAAGAGGGGAGGGGAACCAGAGCGTAGGAACAGATGTAGGGGAGAAGGAAGAAAAAGGAGGGGTGTGATTGGCAACTAAATATTCCTGGACTTAATTGCTTCAGGTGTGATAGAATCTGAGGGGAAAGAGGGGGAGGTGTTGCATTGCTTGTCAGAGAAAATATTACAGCGGTGCTCTGGCAGCATAGATTAGAGGGCTCGTCTAGGGAGGCTACTTGGGTGGAATTGAGGAATGGGAAAGGTGTAGTAGCACTTATGGGGGTGTATTATAGACCACCAAATGGGGAGTGAGAATTGGAGGAGCAAATTTGTAAGGAGATAGCAGATATTTGTAGTAAGCACAAGGTTGTGATTGTGGGAGATTTTAATTTTCCACACATAGACTGGGAAGCCCATACTGTAAAAGGGCTGGATGGTTTAGAATTTGTAAAATGTGTGCAGGATAGTTTTTTGCAGCAATACATAGAGGTACCAACTAGAGAAGGGGCAGTGTTGGATCTGCTGTTGTGGAATGAGATAGGTCAGGTGACGGAGGTTTGTGTTGGGGAGCACTTTGGGTCCAGTGATCACAATGCCATTAGTTTCAATATAATTATGGAGAAGGATAGGACTGGACCCCGGGTTGAGGTTTTTGATTAGAGAAAGGCTAACCTTGAGGAGATGAGCAAGGATTTAGGAGTGGATTGGGACAATTTGTTTTATAGGAAGGATGTAATAGAGAAATGGAGGTCATTTAAAGGTGAAATTTTGAGGGTACAGAATCCTTATCTTCCTGTTAGGTTGAAAGGAAAGGTTAAACGTTTGAGAGAGCCATAGTTTTCAAGGGATATTGAAAACTTGGTTTGGAAAAAGAGAGGGATTGACAATAAATATAGGCAGCTTGGAGTAAATGAGGTGCTCGAGGAATATAAAGAATGTAAAAAGAATCTTAAGAAAGAAATTAGAAAAGCTAAAAGAAGATATGAGGTTGCTTTGGCAGGTAAGGTGAAAATAAATCCAAAGGGTTTTTTACAATTATATCAATAGCAAAAGGATAGTGAGGGATAAACTTGGTCCCTTAGAGAATCAGAGTGGACAGCTATGTGTGGAGCCAAAAGAAATGGGGGAAATTTTGAACAATTTCTTTTCTTCGGTATTCACTAAGGAGAAGGATGTTGAATTGTGTAAGGTAAGGGAAACAGGTAGGGAAGTTATGGAAACTATGATGATTAAGAAGGAGGAAGTACTGGAACTTTTAAGGAATATATTTCTATTTCCTGAGGAGATTGAGGTCCTTTAACATCTGTCGGATGATGCTGAGGATGTTCTATGATTCTGTGGCCAGTGCTATCATGTTTGCTGTTGTGTGCTGGGGCAGCAGGCTGAGGGTAGCAGACACCAACAGCATCATCAAACTCATTCGTAAGGCCAGTGAAGTTGTGGGGATGGAACTGGACTCTCTCACAGTGGTGTCTGAAAAGAGGATGCTGTCCAAGTTGCATGCCATCTTGGACAATGTCTCCCATCCGCTACATAATGTACTGGTTGGGCACAGGAGTACATTCAGCCAGAGACTCATTCCACCGAGATACAACACAAAGCGTCATAGGAAGTCATTCCTGCCTGTGGCCATCAAACCTTACAACTCCTCCCTTGGTGGGTCAGACACCCTGAGCCAATAGGCTGGTCCTGGACTTATTTCCTGGCAGAATTTACATATTACTATTTAATTATTAATGGTTTTATTACTATTTAGTTATTTATGGTGCAACTGTAACGAAAACCAATTTCCCCCGGGATCAATAAAGTATGACTATGACTATGACTATGACCATGACTATGACTATAAAAGTGGATAAGTCTTCGGGTCCTGACAGGATATTCCCTAGGACCTTGAGGGAAGTTAGTGTGGAAATAGCAGGGGCTCTGACAGAAATATTTCAAATGTCATTAGAAACGGGGATGGTGCCAGAGGATTGGCGTATTGCTCATGTTGTTCCATTGTTTAAAAAGGGTCCTAAGAGTAAACCTAGCAATTATCGGCCTGTGAGTTTGACGTCAGTGGTGGGTAAATTGATGGAAGGTATTCTTAGAGATGGCATATATAATTATCTGGATAGACAGGGTCTGATTAGGAACAGTCAACATGGATTTGTGCGTGGAAGGTCATGTTTGACAAATCTTATTGAATTTTTTGAAGAGGTTACTAGGAAAGTTGACGAGGGTAAAGCGGTGGATGTTGTCTATATGGACTTCAGTAAGGCCTTTGACAAGGTTCCACACGGAAGGTTAGTTAGGAAGGTTCAATTGTTAGGTATTAATATTGAAGTAGTAAAATGGATTCAGCAGTGGCTGGATGGGAGACGCCAGAGAGTAGTGGTGGGTAACTGTTTGTCAGATTGGAGGCTGGTGACTAGTGGTGTGCCTCAGGGATCTGTACTGGGTCCAATATTGTTTGTCATATACATTAATGATCTGGATGATGGGGTGGTAAATTGGATTAGTAAGTATGCAGATGATACTAAGATAGGTGGGATTGTGGATAAAGAAGTAGGTTTTCAAAGCTTGCAGAGAGATTTAGGCCAGTTAGAAGAGTGGGATGAAAGCTGGCAGATGGAGTTTAATGCTGATAAATGTGAGGTGCTACATTTTGGTAGGACTAACCAAAATAGGACATACATGGTAAATGGTAGGGCATTGAAGAATGCAATAGAACAGAGGGATCTAGGAATAATGGTGCATAGTTCCCTGAAGGTGGAATCTCATGTGGATAGGGTGGTGAAGAAAGCTTTTGGTATGCTGGCCTTTGTAAATCAGAGCATTTAGTATGGGAGTTGGGATGTAATGTTGAAATTGTACAAGGGACTGATAAGGCCAAATTTGGAGTATTATGTACAGTTCTCGTCACCGAATTATAGGAAAGATGTCAACAAAACAGAGAGAGTACAGAGGAGATTTACTAGAATGTTACCTGGGTTTCATCACTTAAGTTACAGAGAAAGGTTGAACAAGTTGGGTCTTTATTCTTTGGAGTGTAGAAGATTGAGGGGGGACTTGATAGAGGTATTTAAGATTATGAGGGGAATAGATAGAGTTGACATGGATAAGCTTTTTCCATTGAGAGTGAGGGAGACTCAAACAAGAGGACATGAGTTGAGAGTTAAAGGGCAAAAGTTTAGGGGTAACATGAGGGGGAACTTCTTCACTCAGAGAGTGGTAGCTGAAGCTTCCAGCAGAAGTGGTTGAGGCAGGTTCGATGTTGTCATTTAAAGTTAAATTGGATAAATATATAGACAGGAAGGGAATGGAGGGTTATGGGCTGAGTGCAGGTCGGTGGGACTAGGTGAGAGTAAGAGGTCGGTGCGGACCAGAAGGGTCAAGATGGCCTGTTTCCGTGCTGTAATTGTTATACGGTTATATATGGTAGAAACAGAATTACAAACAATGACGTACAATGACAGAGTTACATTAATGACATACAATGTGCCCTTCTTGTTACTTAAAGAGCTTCCTTTGGGGTTAGAGTGGACAAACAGGAGAATGGCCTCTGGCTTTTACTCCTCTTTTGGACTCTGATGGGGATGACAGGACAGTTCCAACATGGAGAAGCCAATGCTCTCTTCATGTTGAAGTTGGTGAGTAACATATCTCCAATCTGGTAACTCCATCTTGGTTTCATTTCACTGCTGGAAGATGTCAGTTTGTTTGAATTTGCAAATTAGCAGCATTGAAAAGCAAGTCTCTATGCACCCAGGAGCATAGAGTGTTGGACTAATTTGAGTAATGATACTTGTGAAGCATCCTGATCAGTTACTGTCCAGATGCCAACTGGGCATTGATTGCCCCTGTGTTTTACTGCCAGTCAATCAGCTTTAGAGAAGTCAAGGCTGTGTGCTTAGCCCCCTTCTTTACTCAATTTATACCTATGATAGCATGGCTAAGTAGAGCTCCTATGTCATATTCAAGTTTGCTTATGACAGCGCTGTTGTTGATAGAGTCAAAGGTTGTGATGAATCAGCATATAGGAGAGAGAATGAAAATCCGGCTGAGTGGTGCCACAACAACAACCTCTCACTCAATGTCAGCAAAACCAAACCGCCGATTCTCAACTGCTGGAGGAAGAAGCTAGAACCGGCTTCCATGAGGACTGGGCCCACGAGCCAATCCTCACCAGGGGATCAGAAGTGGAAAGGGTCAGTAGATTTAAAATCTTGCTGTGATACTGCTTGGTATGGAAACACCAATGCACATGAAAAGAGGGCTACAGAAAGTGAAGAATATAGGCCATTCCGTTACAGGCAAATCCCTCCTCACCATTGAGTACAGTTACATGGAGCACTACCGTAAGCAGCATCGATTATCAAAGACACCCACCATCCAGGCCATACCCTGTTTTCACAACTACCATCAAGCAGGAGGTACAGAAGCCTTAGGTCCCACACCTCCAGGTTCAGAAACGGTTATTATCCTTCAACCCTCAGGCTCCTGAACCAGCGTGGATAGCTTCACTCACCTCAACGCTGAACTGATTCTATGACCTACAGTCTCACTTTTAAGGACTCTTTACAACTCACATTCTCAGTATTTTTAAAATTTGCACAATTTGTATACTATTGCACATTTGTTGTCAGTCTTCGCTTATGTAAAGATTTTTTTTAGAAATTCTATTGTATTTCTTTATTTTCTTGCCTGAATCTCAAGGTAGCAGTTCATAGTAATATATACATACTTTGGTTATAAATTTACTTTATTTTGAACATTTTCACATCTCTGAACTACATTAATCTGCTCACTCTTTGGGCAATTTCAGAATCAGAATTAGAATCAGCTTTATTATCACTGGCATATGTCATGAAATGTGTGCTTTGCAGCATCAGTACAATGCAATACATAAAATATACTGTAAGTTGCAAAAAGAATGCAAAACTAGCGTGGTGGTGGTCATGGGTTCATGGTCCATTCAGAACTCTGATGGCGGAGGGGAAGAAGCCGTTCCTAAAACGTTGTGTGTGTGCCTTCAGGCTCCTGTACCTCCTACTGATAGCAGTAATGAGAGGAGAGCATATCCTGATGTTGGTGGGGTTTGTCTAATTCTATAAATAAATGGAAATGCAAACTAATAACATTAAAAATAAACTATGTTTAGCACAGCAAGATGAATCAATTTAAACCTTCTGCTTCAAGAATCTATCCATGTACCGTGGCCAGATCATTCCTGGGTGGAGATAGGGCTGCTTTCAATGGTGGGGATCTAGTCTTGCCCATCAGCAGAACAACTATGTTCTCTCTTTACCAGCTCCCTCTCTAAACTACCCATCTGTTGAAGTTTGTTCTTAAAATTTTTCTTTTTGACCAAGGCATAAATGTCTTATGTGGCTTGGTATAAACACTTTTCTGATTAGTTTCCCATGAAGCTGCTTGGCTGTTGTCTTACATTATAGCTTGCTATGTATGTGCAACTTTTATTGCAAAGGTAAAAGGAACACTTTTTGTTGCTGACCCTGGATTTCAATTTTGTTCAGAAAGGATACAATCTCTGATTTATTTTATTCTATTTTATTTAGAGATACAGCATGGTAACAGGCCCGTCTGGCCCACTGAGTCCATGCCATCCAATTACACCCATGTGACCAATTAACCTACTAACTTATATGTCTTTGGAAACAAACTTCTTACAGAGAGCGGTGGAATCGAGCCCAGGCCATAGGCACTGTAAAAGCATTACACTAATCACTAGACTACTGTGCCACCCCATTTAGTTCAAGATATTTTCCAATACCCACATTTTGAAAAGAAAATATTTTTATTATTGAAATAATTTCTATTTCTATGGTTTGAATTATTCAGTTGTTATTCTTAGTTCAATTCAAGATTGATTGTAAAGTTCAAACACGAGGAATTCTGCAGATGCTGGAAGTTCAAGCAACACACATAAAAGTTGCTGGTGAACGCAGCAGGCCAGGCAGCATCTCTAGGAAGAGGTGCAGTCGACGTATCGGGCTGAGTCCCTTCGTCAGGACTAACTGAAGGAAGAGCTAGTAAGAGATTTGAAAGTGGGAGGGGGAGGGGGAGATTCAAAATGATAGGAGAAGACAGGAGGGGGAGGGATGGAGCCAAGAGCTGGACAGGTGATAGGCAAAAGGGATATGAGAGGATCATGGGACAGGAGGTGGGGCATTAGCAGAAGTTTGAGAAGTCAATGTTCATGCCATCAGGTTGGAGGCTACCCAGACGGAATATAAGGTGTTGTTCCTCCAACCTGAGTGTGGCTTCATCTTTACAGTAGAGGAGGCCGTGGATAGACATATCAGAATGGGAATGAGATGTGGAATTAAAATGTGTGGCCACTGGGAGATCCTGCTTTCTCTGGCGGCACCTCCCCCTCGTACCCCATCCATTATTTATTTATATACACACATTCTTTCTCTCTCTCTCCTTTTTCTCTCTCTGTCCCTCTGAATATACCCCTTGCCCATCCTCTGGGTTTTTTCTCCCCTCCCCCTTTTCCTTCTCTCTGGGCCTCCTGTCCCATGATCCTCTCATATCCCCAGAGAAAGCTGGATCTCCCAGTGGCCACACATTTTAATTCCACATCCTATTCCCATTCTGATATGTCTATCCACGGCCTCCTCTACTGTAAAGATGAAGCCACACTCAGGTTGGAGGAACAACACCTTATATTCCGTCTGGGTAGCCTCCAACCTGATGGCATGAACATTGACTTCTCTAAATTCCACTAATGCCCCACCTCCCCCTCGTACCCCATCCTTTATTTATTTATATACACACATTCTTTCTCTCTCTCTCTCCTTTTTCTCCCTCTGTCCCTCTGACTATACCCCTTGCCCATCCTCTTGGGTTTTTCCCCCTCCCCCTTTTTCTTCTCCCTGATCCTCTCATATCCATTTTGTCCAGCTCTTGGTTCCATCCCTCCCCCTCCTGTCTTCTCCTATCATTTTGGATCTTCCCCTCCCCCTCCCACTTTCAAATCTCTTACTAGCTCTTCCTTCAGTTAGTCCTGATGAAGGGTCTCGGCCCGAAACGTCGACTGTACCTCTTCCTAGAGATGCTGCCTGGCCTGCTGCGTTCACCAGCAACTTTGATGTGTGTTGCTTGATTGTAAACTTGTTATTATTGTTTGGCAAAATCTAATATCCTTAGACTAAAACATTTTCAGCCAAACAGATCAACTAAATTGGAACTAAATTGGTAGAAACCAGTATGCTTGGACACTCAAAGTTAGAATTTTTCAGTATTTTCATTTTATTTTCTCTAGTTACCATGGTTACATTATTGACTATCCTATTTTATTATGTGTCCACAAACAAATGTGATTGTCTAGATTGTGTTCAATATTCACATTATGAAAACCGCACTCTTGATCCATAATACATGGTAGCCATTTTAAAATGTACACCCAATAGAAGAGATTTACCAGAGCAAAGACAATCTAAGTTTTCAGCAGCTATCCAGTCTTCATTCTTTTTCTAGTTGGTAATTGTAACAATTGGGGCTTTTGGTTATTATTGTTCTGAGAGGTGAAGTTTTGGCATGAACAGAAGGCATGTTTGTTGATAGGAAATAAAGAGTTGAAAGCAGTTCAGATAAAGGTTACTAGGCAGATACATGGAATGGGTGAGTTGTCTTATGAGGAACGATTAGATTGACTGGGCTTTTATCTACATGGGTTTGGAACAGTGAGAGGGGAATTGATTGAAATGTAAAAGATCCTGAGGACTCTTGCAAGGAATGACATGAAGAGGATGTTTCCTCTGGTGGGAGAATTAGAACTAGGGGCCATTGCTTAAAAATAAGGAGTCGCCCTTTCAAATAGAGCTGAGATGAAGTAAATCCTATGAGTGGGTTGAGAGTTTTTGGAAATCTCTCCATTAAAGGCAGTGGAAACATAAGACTTCGAACGTTCTATAGGGATTGATGGATTCTTGATAAGCAAGCTCACTGTGGGAAAACGAGCATGTGAATTTGAGATTACAGTTAGATCAGCCATAATCTTACTGACTGTTGGGGAAGTCTGGTAGGTCTAAATCCCTCCACTCCTGTTCCTATTTCAAATATTGTCTGAATTGTCCCTAGTACTCTGATTAGTATTCCATAAACAACATCACTGAAAGAGTTATCATATCCCAATACATGAGAAACATTTGAAAATTCTGGGCTTGTACTCAGTGGGGTTCAGAGGATGAGGAGGAATCTACTAAATATTGAAAGGCCTACATAGTGTGGATGTGGAGCAGATGCTTCCATTAGTAGGAGAGTCTCAGATCTGAATGTGCAGTGTCAGAATAAAGGGACACCCTTTTATAACTGAAATGAAGTTTCTTCAATCAGAGGACATAACACCATAAATCAGCGAATTGTTTTATGTCTCCCCTCTTGCTGTGAAACGGAGACACCTCTTTTGCCTTATTAGGGAGAGAGAGAGTGCCTGTGGTATGTCGAATTATCGTGTGAACGAGTAGTCTTTGGGGTACTGCAAGTCTGTGTCTTTATTGATGCTTTGCTGCACGCTTAAGTGCTCAGTGGAGGGCACTGATGCTTTTTGCTGGTGGGGGAGGGGGGTCGTTGCTTTGCTGTGGCTTACATGTGGGAAGGGGGCGGTGGGGTTTAGGGGTTCTAACATTTAACTGTCATTCATTCTTTGGGGCACTCCTCTGTTTTTGTGGTTATCTGCGAAGAAAAAGAATTTCAGGATGTATATTGTATATATTTCTCTGACATTAAATGTACGTTTGTACCTTTGAAACTTACTGAACCTGTGAAATTCATTGCCATGGAGGGTTTTGGATGCCAAATCTTTGGGTATATTTAAGGCAGAGATTAATGTGTTCTTCGTTGATAAAGGGGTTAAAGGGAGAAGGTGGGAGAATGGGGTTGAAATAAACTTTGGCCACAATTGAATACTGTCTTTCCTTCTTTGCACTTCAAGGGTGCATCATTGTTAGGTGCTTTTAAACATTCTGAAACTGTGATATATCAATTGCAGAACACTCTTCACTAAACTTGCATGTTTCCCCTCCTTTCAGATCGCAGCTGCGGTTCCCAGAGGTGCCACAGAGTGTGGGCTCCGTCGTGGATTGGAGGATTTCCAGGATTATGCCGGTGCCCCGGAATGGAGCTGAGGATCCTGCTCCTGCGGCACTCTGTCGCCATGTGGCTGCTCCTACAAAGTTTTGTCCTGATGATCTTCTGCTTTAACTCAGCAACGACGTGTCCGAAAGGCTGTTACTGCTCGGACCCGGACAAGAAACTGACCGTCCGCTGCAGCGACATGCACCTGAAGGAGGTCCCCAGGGACATTCCAAACAACACTCGGAAGCTCTACCTTGATTCCAATCAAATAACTTCCATTCCGCATGAGGTCTTCAAGAACCTGCACGAGCTGGAAGAACTGGACCTGTCCAATAATGCCATTCAGCACTTGGAGTTGGGCGCCTTCCGAGGGCTAAATGAAAGCCTGAAGTTTCTGAACCTCTCCCACAATAAACTGGTGACTGTCAACAAAGAGGTCTTCAGCAAACTGAAAGCAGTTATTAAACTTTCGGACAACCCCTGGTTTTGTAACTGTGACCTGCAGGAAATGATCAAGACAGTTACTGTCAAGGTTGAGTCCACCAATGACATCATCTGTGCATCTGCTTATCCAGAGGAACACACAAAGAAATCCTTCTTGGAGGTCGCCCACCATGTCAACTTCTGTAACTTTCAGAAAAAGACTACCGATGTGGCAATGCTGATCACCATGTTTGGCTGGTTCACCATGGTCATCTCTTATTTGGTGTACTACGTCAGGCAGAACCAGGAAGATGCCAGGCGCCACCTTGAGTACCTGAAGTCGCTTCCCAGCAAGCAGAGGAAGTCAGAGGCATCCTCCACCATCAGCACAGTGGTGTAACAATGTACTTCCAATCCTTGCCACTGGGGTGTGTGGGGTGGGGGAATGGTGGGGAGGAGGTGAAGGTGACATAAAAACACAACTATCTATTGGCTCATGATCCATGACACTGGAACGGTGGAACGGGGAAGATCAGTTCTTCTAGACCAGTGGATCATAACTCTGGCCTCTTCTCCTGATCTACCAAACTGAATCATTTAAAAATTAGTTGCCAAAAGCAAATAATAATGAATTCATTGGATATGGCAGTACATTGCACAGTAGTGTACTCAGATTAAGAGGTCACAGTCCAATGTGTACTGTTGATGATATGCTCCTCAGAACCAAGGAAAGAATAAGGAATTAGTTTGTAGCTGAAAGGAAATATGCCTGTGACTTCAATGTGTCCTGAAAGATATTGTTTTGTTTTAACTTTGTCCAAGTTTAATATCTTGGCCTCCTTTCTCTCCCAGTCTGTCTCCCCACTGTGTCCAATCTGCAGATATGCTTCTGAGGGACAGACAAACAGGATGATGATAGCCACCCTGTGCAACCAGAGGTGGCCACTTGAGGTTGTGGCTATTTTCAGGTCTCTTTATGGAAGATCACACTGCATCAGAGATTAAAGATTACACAGAGATTAGCTTTATTTGTCACATATACAACAAAATATTGACACGCAGTGAAATGCGTTGTTTGCGTCAATGACCAACACAGTCTGAGAAGTGCTGGGGGCAGCCCGTAAGTGTCGCCATGCTTCTGGCGCCAACATAGCATGACCACAGTTCACTAACCCTAACCCCATATGTCTTCGGAATGTGGGAGGAAACCAGAGCACCCGAAGGAAACCCATGCGGTCATGGGTTTAACATACAAACTCTGCACATTCAGTGGCGGGAATTGAAACCTGATCTTACATCTGGCACTGAAAAGTGTTACGCTAACCACTATACGCTCTCGTGCTGCCCACCAAACATCAAAGTAATAATTGGCTCTGAACATGATACTGATAGACGATCTTAGGCGCTGTATGGCAAATACTCTTATCTTCCATTATAACTCCCATCATTTTACACATTTTTGGCAGTCTATTGGCCTAATCTCTTAATCAAAACAGCTGAAGGCCACAAAATCAGAAACAGAATCAGGTTTATAATCACTGACATATGTCACAAAATTTGTTATTTTGCAGTGGAATACATAAAATGTACTATAAATTGCAAAAAGAAATTGTATATATATAATTTATATATATATATATATATATATATATATGTATAAATTATATAATATAATATAAATAAGTAGGACAAAAAGAGAGCAAAAATAGTGAGGTAGTGTTCATGGGTTCATAGTCCATTCAGAAATCTGATGGCTTCCAGATGTCATCTAACTTGCTTGAACCTTGCTTGAACAGCTGACAAATAGAGCAGAGAAGCTGCCTTTATACAACTGTATAGCCAGCTTCATTTTGGCCAGCCTGAAAAGGATGATGAAAAATAGCACTCACGACAGAAGTGATGCAGAACTGGTCGTATGAATCTGAGGCTGAGTTTATGAACCAATATGCTGAAAGGACTTAGTGGACCATGCAGCATCAAAACTCTTATCCAGACACCTGTATGACCTTGCAGTCCAGGAAGCTGTGACATGCACACCCTCACTCATTGCCTTGGTTTCAAAATCACATTTGGAGATATCGAGGATTGAGATTAAAAGAATGCTCCCTTTTGCACACAAAGATATTGCTGAAAACCATGGATCATGACCTAATAAGTTTACTATCTAAGGTCGTGGAAGTGATTGGGTGCACAGAGCTCGTTCAGGCAAACAAGAAATGCAGACCTGTAATGTGGGATGGTAACTTAGGAAAGAGAAGTCACAGGTGAAGCCAACAGCTTTGAACTTGAGAAGAGAAGCAGTAAGGCATTACCATACCTGGAGCTGTTGCTACCTGGTGTTTCACTTGGTAATCAAGTGTAACACATTTAACCAATGAGTTATGAAGACAGATTAGAACTAACCAATTTACCCACTAACAAATAGCACTGGAATGGTTTTCCTGCTCGCCTCTTTAGAGCGAAAGCACCAAGATTGAAACAGCTCTGCTTTTAAAAGAATTAACCAAACTTGCACCCTTAGAGAGCAAAAACCTTTGGCATTAGTGGACTCAACTAACACTCCACAAATGCAGAACAGAAGATGAGCCTCACTAATGAAACTGTAGCCAGCTGCTGGAATAATATGGGAAAATTCATCTTTGCTTGTTAGTGTTAAATACTTGTGAGATTTACCAACTGTTGGTCCTAATTGTCTCTTGACATTCAGTCCCATTGACTTTAATGCGTATAGATGTGTGTAGTGCTGCTGACTCAAGGTTGATTTCTCCACCTCAGCCTTTTCAGACTGATCCCACTAAAGGGAATAGAACAAGGTGCTGAGTTCCTTACATTACAGCAGTGATTTCCTTTCAAGATATAATTTCATTAAGAGTAAATGGTGGTAATACTTTGCTGGTCAAGGAGCAACTTTTGAGAGGTGGTACTCTTAAAAAAAAGAGTAAGTAAGAATTTCACATTGATGACTTTTGATGACTTTTCATCAGCTGTAAAATGCTTTGGGGCATTTCCAAATCATAAATGACATTATTATTTAAATAAATATTCCCCCGTTTTAATTGCTTTGACATTTAAGAATTAGTCTGGATTTCTCCAATGAGCTCAAACTGCACCATCTGGATCTAATGTGATCTAATATTTCTGTGCTTACTGTATAGTTTGTAAGGACATACTAGAAAATGCAGCATGAAAATTTCTCAATATTGCACAAACTATTTATAAAAGTCAGACATTGTACCTAACATTGAGTTGCAACCATTCCCCTCAGTACCCTGCAACCAATACTTCGGCCTTACAGTGAAAGAGTCTGTGATTTTCAAATTGTATTTTTCAACCTATGTAGTACTAATTGGCTAATCAATAAAGTTTTTAAAGATTCTATTATCAGCGTTATTTGTTTTAAACTGTGCATTGCTCATAAAAAAAGTCTTTTCAGTAAATCAGTTAGGTTACAAATCTCTTGAGAGAGCCTATTTCTTCCAGCAAAAACTGAACCAAGACAAGAGTTGATAAGGTTAAAATTCAGCTGAAGTCCCATTAATTAAATGCTGGATGGAAACTTCAACCCTCTTCAAACTTCACATTACTGGATTCCATCCATAACTATTTTCTCCTCTTGTCATGACTCTTGCCCACAAATGTTTTCCAGTCTTTTTCCAAGAGTAGGGGAACTAAGAATTTGAGGGCATAGATTTAAGGTGAGAGGGGAAAGATTTAGAATTAACCTGAGGGGCAACTTTGTCACCCATTGGGTAATCAATTTATGGAATGAACAACCAGAGGAAGTGATTGAAGCAGGTACATTAACAACACCTAACATCCATTTAGATAGGAACAAGTTTAGAGGGATATGGGTCAAATGTGGGCAAATGGAATAGTTTAGATAAGCATTTTGTCCTGTTTCCGTGCTGTATGACTCTATATCCCACATAATTATAGGCGTTGCTTGGGACCATGGAGTGTTTTTAGGTCTGGATCTGGAACTTTGATCTAGAAAAAATGAGTAATGTTGAAGGATAAATTGTTTCATCTAAGAACAAGTTCAATGAGGAGAATGGTTAAGGGAAATTGGCTAGACATTTTTTTCCAGAAAAAAGTGGAGGGCACTCAGACCACCAGACAACCCCTGTTGCAAGAAAAAATGGAGCAAATGAAACATTAATGAAGCAAATCTCTTGGAGAACAACGTCTTTTTCATTTATGAATCCTGCCAATGTTTGCAATTGTCTCAATACTGAGGAATATTCCCAGCAAAACAGAGAAAGTAGATGTAAATAGAGCGGCCATTGTTGGAGTGGCTATTGCGTGAGAGGGGCATTGTTAGAATAGTTCAGCTTTGGCTCAAGAGGCTTAGGCAAGAACAGGCTTGGGCAAGCACAGGCAGAGGTTTGAAGTAAGTAAGTAAGAAAGTTTCTATAAGTTTTTTTTGTTAGTACATTGCTAGCGCGCTGAGAATGGATGCGGTGGTAGTGGTATTTTCCTTGTGTGAGGTTTGGGAAATTTGGGAGACTTCCAGTCTCCCTGTTAACTGTATCTACATGAAGTGCATTGAGCTGCAGCTCCTTAGAGCTCATATTAAGGAACTGGAGCTGCAGCTTGATGACCTTCAGCTCATATTAGAGCATGAGGAGGTGATAGATAGGAGCTACAGGGTGGTAGTCACCCCTAAGATGTAAGAGGCAGGTCCCTGGGTGACTGTCAGGAGAGGGAAAGGGAGCAGGCAGCCAGTACAGAGCACCCCTGTGGCTTTTCCTTTCAATAATAAGTACACTGCTTCAGATGCTGTTGAGGAGGGTGTGGGGCTACCGGGCGAAACCCAGCGACCAGGTCTCTGGCACCAATGTCCTCTGTGGCTCAGAAGGGAAGGAGGGAGAAGAGGAGAGCAGTAGTGATAGGGGATTCCTTAATTAGAGGAACAGAAAGCAGGTTTTGTGGATGTGAAAGAGACGCCCAGATGGGATGTTGCCTCCTTGGTGCCAGGGTCAGGGATATCTCAGATTGGATCCACAACATTCTAAAGGAGGAGGGTGAGCAACCAGAAGTCAAAGTGCATATTGACACCAACAACATCAGTAAGAGAGGAAGTTCTGAAGGGAGAAAGCGGGGACTTTGGCAGAATGCAGGACCTCCAGGATAGTAATTTCTGGATTGCTGCCTGTGCCATGTGCCAGTGACGGTAAGAAAATGATGATTCGGCAGATGAGTGTGTGGCTGAGGAGCTGGTGCAGAGGGCGGGGTTTCAGATTTCTGGATCATTGGGATCTCTTCTGGGGAAGAAATAATCTGTACAAAAGGGATGGGTTACACCTGAAACTGAGGGGGACAAATATCCTTGCGGACGGGTTTGCTAGAGCTGGTGGGGAAGGTTTAAAATATTTTGGCAGAGGGTGTGAATCAGAGTGATTGGGCTGAGGATGGGACAGTTGATATAAAAGTAGATGCAGTGTGTAGTGAGACTGTCAGGAAGGATAGGCAGATGGGAGGAGTTAAAGTGTAACGGGGGTAAAATCAAAAAGGGTGATGAATACAGGAACTCTGATTCGTGGCTGAAAGAAGATTATAGCTGGGAGCTGAACATCCAAGGATTAGGTTAGATTAGATGTGATTAGATTCAACGTTACTGTCATTGTGTCAAGTACAGACACAAAGCCAATGAAATGCACTTAGCATCTAACCAGAAATGCAAAGAATAGTGTTATTTACAAAATAACTGCGAATAAAAAGTAAGTGCTACAGCACACAAATGTAAAAGTACTGAGACAGTACAATATGGGAGCAATACTGCTTAGCGCTGTGATGAGAGGTTCAGCAGTGTCCCAGCCTCAGGGAGGAAGCTCTTCCTGTGCCTGCTGGTGCGGGAGCGGAGGCTCCTGTAGCACCTACTGGATGGGAGGAGAGTAAAAAGTCCACGGTTAGGGTGAGATGCATCCCTGATAATGCTTTTTACCCTGCCCAGGCAGCGTTTATGGTAGATACACATAGTATTGAAAAGACAGGCAGGTAGACGGGGAGGGAGGGGGGGTGGTGTGACTCTGTTGGTAAAAAATGAAATCAAATCCTGAGAAAGAGGTGACATAGAATTGGAAGATGTAGAATCCTTGTGGGTAGAGTTAAGGAACTGCAAGGCTAAAAAGACTCTGATGGGCGTTATATATAGTAGCAAAGATGTGGGCTACAAGTTACGATGGGAGGTAGAAAATGCATGTCAAAAAGTCAGTGTTACAATAGTCATGGGGGACTTCAATATGCAGGTAGATTGGGAAAATCAAGTTGGTGCTGAATGCCAAGAAAGGAATTTCTAGAATGTCCACAAGATGGCTTTTTAGAGCAGATCTTGACTGAGCCCACTAGGGGATCAGCTATTCTGGATTGGGTGTTGTTGGCCTCCGAACGGTAGGCAGGATGTGGGATACAAATTACAACAGGAGATAGAAAAGGCATGTAAAAAGATCATTACTAATACCTTCACAACCACTTCAGCTGTCTCTTTCAGAACACTTAGGGCATGATCCATCTGGTCCAGGTGACTTATCTACCTTCAGACCTTTCAGTTTCCCAAGCACCTTCTCCCCAGTAATGGCAACTGCACCCACTTCTGCCCCCCAACACTCTCGAACGTCCGGCATACTGCTAGTTTCTTCCACGGTGAAGACTAATGCAAAATGCTTATTCAGTTCGTTCGCCATTTCCTTGTCCCTTATTACTACCTCTCCGGTGTCATTTTCCAGTGTCCGATAATCTATTCCTGCCTTTCTTTTACTCTTTAGATAGCTGAAAAATCTTTTGGTATCCTCTTTGATATTATTGGCTAGGTTACCTTCATATTTCATCTTTTCCCTCCTCTCTTTTGGTTTTATGTTGGTTTTCCATTGTCAGCCATGGCTGTGTCATCCTGTCTTAAAAAACTTATTTTTCTTTGGGATGCATCTATCCTGCACCTTCCGAATTTCTCACAGAAACGCTAGCCATTGCTGCTCTGCCATCATCACTGCTAGTGTCCTCTTCCAATCAATTTTGGACAACTCCTCTCTCATGCATCTGTAATTCTCTTTACTCTACTGTAACACCGATACCACTGACTTTAGCTTCTCCCTCTCAAATTGTAGTGTGAATTCTATCATATTATGATCACTGTCTCCTAAATGTTCCTGTTCCTTCAGCTCCCAAATCAAATCCAGTTCATTACACACACCCTTTCCGCAATTGGTGATCCCCTAGTCGGCTCAACTACAAGCTACTCTGATTCTCTCTTGACATTCAAAGTCAGCACCAACTGGATTTTCCCAATCTACTTGCATGGTTCCAGAGAACTGGAAAATTGCAAATGTCACACCACTCCTCAAGAAGGGAGGGAGGCACAAGAAAGGAAATTACATGGGACAACAAAGATTTTTGGGTGTATCTTATGGATTTTGGACTGCTGATCATGAAAATCACCATGAAATTTCCCTGGCAACACACGCAAAATGCTGGAGGAACTCAGCAGGCCAGGCAGTATCTATGGAAAAAAGTACAGTCAATGCTTCTGCAAAGACCCTTTGAATTTTCACTGTCAGGCACCATTTTTTCTGAATCACTTATATTTGTTGTTTCAATTCATAATCCAAGTAAATTCAAATATTGTCCACAATATATGCTGGTAAGTTTTCTATCTTGCCCAGGCATGCCTGATTATGCTTTGGGTGCAGGCATGACCCAAAACAATGGGGTCTTTTTGTTGATTCTTCAGTGTTAATCCTGAAAGCTGTGCTGCTACACAACGTCAATGTCCACCTTTCAGAACCAATTAGCTATATAGTACACATGAAAGAAAACTACCAAACTTTGGAAACCTTATTGAAACACATAGAGTACAGCAATTACAAATGGAACATTTGTGGTGATTTGAAGGTGGTAGCACTGCGACTAAGAATGGAGCTTGGATACACTGTTGTTTCATTTGCAAATGGAACAGCTCTGCTAAAGAATCTCATTACATTAGAAGGATTGGCCACTCCATGAGCAGTTGGTTCCAGGGCAGAAAAGTGCGGCACATGAGCCACTTGTAGACCCATCAAAGATATTTTTGCCTCCTCTCTATATAAAACTGGGGCTTATGAAAAATTTTGTGAAAGCAATGAACAAGGAAGGTGACGGATTTCAATATTTCAGACAGATGTTTCCCAAAAATACTGATTAAGGTGGGCATTTTTGTTGGTCCACAAGTCAAGCAGGTCATCAATAACAGGCAATTCGAAGAACTTCTAGAGGAACAGGAGAAACTTGCATGGAAAGCATTCAAGGATGCTGTTGAAAATTTTCTTGGCAACTACAGAGCACCGAACTACATGTAGCTAGTTGACAACATGCTTCAAGCATACAAAACCATGAAGTGCAACATGTCACTAAAGATTACTTTTCTGCATTTCCGTTTAGACTTCTTCCCTGTAAATTCTGGTACTGTCAGTGACGAGCATGGTGAAAGGTTTCCCCAGGACATTGCGGTCATAGAGAAATGGTATCAGGGCAACCGGAATCCATCAATGCTGGCTGATTATTGTTGGACACTTAAACAAGAAGCCTCAGTCACTGAGTACAAACAAAAATCAACAAACCATTTAGCTTAGCATCAGCATCAGAACCATTATACAATTAATGCATTATGTTCAATAAAAGTTAATTTCATGTTTCTCCAAATTCCTAAGTGATACAAGTTGACATAATATTTGTGCTCAGCTTCAAGCAGTCTGTCATAACCAAAAAAAAAAATCTGAGAAAGCAACACTTTTGAAAAAATTTGCTGTCCAGTGTAATAGGCCAGTTAGCTTGACTTCAGTGGTTGGGAAGATGTTGGAATAGATTGTTAAGGATGAGGTTTTGGGTTACTTGGAGGTGCACAATGAAGTAGGATAAAGTCAATATGGTTTCCTTAAAGGGAAATCTTGCCTGACAAACCTGTTGGAATTACAGGAAACCTACTAGAATGGATATAGCTTTGGCTGTTTGGCAGGAGGCAAAGAGTGGGAATAAAGGGAGCCTGTGACTTGTGGTGGTCCACAGGAGACTGTGTTAGAACCACTTCTTTTTATGTTGTATGTCAATGACAGAATTGATGGCTTTGTAGCCAAGTTTTCAGATGATACGAAGATAGGTGGAGGGGTAGGTAGTGTTGAGGAAGCAGGGAGGTTGCAGAAGGGCTTAGGCAGATTAGAAGAATGGGCAAAGAAGTGGCAGATGGAATACAGTGTTGAGAAGTGTATAGTCATGCACTTTCGTGGGAGGAAAAAAAGCTTAGACTATTTTCTGAATGTGGAGAAAATTAAAAAATTCGAGTGCAAGATTACTTAGGCGTCTTCATGCAGGATTTCCTCAAGGTTAATTTTCAGGTTGAGTTGGTGCTGAGGAAAACAAAGGCAATGCTAACATTCATTTTGAGAGGATGAGAATATAAAACCAAGGATGTAAAGCTGAGGCTTTATAAGGCACTGGTGAGACCTCATCTGGAGTATTCTGAGTAGTTTTAGATAGATAGATAGATAGATAGATATACTTTATTGATCCCAAGGGAAATTGGGTTTCATTACAGCCGCACCAACCAAGAGTAGAGCATAAATATAACAATACAAAACCACAAACAATCAAACAACAAAATGCAAACTATGCCAGATGGAAAATAAGTCCAGGATCAGTCTATTGGCCCAGGATGTCTGACCCTCCACGGGAGGAACTGCAAGTTCAATCGCCACAGGCAGGAACTACCTCCCGTGCTGCCCAGTGTTGTATCTCGGTGGAATATGGCCGGAGTCCAACAGCAAAAAGTTCAATATCCGGTCTACAAACACGTTCCTCGATCGTAATATGACCCGGATTGCACCATCTGTTGTTAACCAGAACAGTAAGCACCCAACTCCTTTACGCTTACCGCTCTCAGTGCACTTCCGGTCAGCCGGAACGGTCCGGAAGCCATCCATGGAGAAGCTTTGATCGGGTATGTCCTCATGCAGTCCCGTTCCAATGAAACACATAACACTGCACTCCTGAAATGTTCTCTGACGCCTGGCTAGCGCCGTGAACTCGTCCATTTTATTACCCACTGAACTCCTGTTCTCCATAAGTCTCTGTTGTCTCGACCCGGTCCTCTTTCCTCGCCTTTGTGATCCCCCTCTGCATCCTCTGTGTGTTTTCCTCTAGATTTCAGCCGGGGTGTCCGCCGCTCTGCTTGCTAAACTGGCCGGCATAAGCGCAATCAGCTGGTCCCTGGAATAAACTGCGATCACGCTTCTGTCCCGCTAATGAGATGTGTCGGGATGTGACTATTTCCAGCGCTAAAAACCCAAATAAAACTCTCTCTATCAGCATGTTAGAGAGGGTGCAGCTTCGACGTGTTACCGTGAAAAAAAAACAAAAAATAACGTAAGTTATAAAGTAAGAAGAATAAAGTAAGAATACTGATCGGAACGGCTGTAACAGGCTGCATGCACGACCGGCGCGTGCGCACTTTTGGACCCCTTATCTAAGAAAGGATGTGCTGACATTGAAGAGAGTTCAAAGGAGCTTCACAAAAATGATTCTGGGAACGAAAGGCTTGTCATATACGGAGCGTTTGATGGCTCTGGGCCTGTACCTGCTGGAATTTAAGAGAATGAGAGGGGATCTCATTGAAACCTCTTGAATGTTAAAAGGCCTAGATAGACTCGATATGGTGAGGATAGAGGGGGAATCTAGGACCTGAGGGCACAACCTCAGAATAGAGGGATGTCCATTTAGAACTGAGATGAAGGCGAATTTCTTTAGCTAGAGAGTGGTGAAGCTGTGCAATTTGTTGCCACAGGCAACTGTGGAGGTCAGGTCATTGGGTGTATTTAAGGTGGAGGCTGATAGATTCTTGATAAGTCAGGGTGTGAAATATTATGAGGAGATTGCAGGAGAATGGGGTTGAGAGGGAAATGGATTCTGCCCCTATGTCTTATGGTCCTGTAAACCTAAAGAACCAAATGCATGCTGGGAACTCCATATCTCAAGATGCAAATAATCCAGTCATGCTCACAAAAGGAAGCACTACTGATGAACTTCTCGACGTTGTTTGCTAGCAGTTTGCACCAGAACATTCTAGGGCAGTAGTGACAGGGTTTCAGGTAGTGCTCGTATGTATGCCATTCAGTCACTACTCAGCAGAAAGAGAAGTGCAATGTATCATGGGAATTGCAAGCAACTTTTCAAGTGCCTGACAACCAATCTGTTTCTTTACTTGGTCTGTTTCATTCGAATCCCATTGTCCTTCTGCGGTATTGGGTTTTGAGCTAGTCTGTTTAGGCTGCACGTCTGTGATTTATGCCTTATTTTGTCTGATCTACCTATACATGAAATCAACTTGAACCCTGATGATATGGAGTTAGGGAAACTTGGTTAGAAGAGGCACAGATGAGGTATCTGTGTATATGTTTTTTATGTGAAAAGCCTGCTGTGAAGAGTAGCTGAAGCAAACAGAAGCGATGGAAAATCTTGTCTCCTTTCATCCATCTTTAATAATACTAAACTATCCATTTTCTCAGCAACACAACTGGATTTTGCAAACTTCGAATTCTGATCTGCAAGTTTGAAACTTTGTTGCTCTTTGTCTTAAACAATGGGGGATTTAATTTGCAATGTTTGTAATTTTTGTGAGGTTTTTCATCTGCAAGAATAGTAAACTAATGATCAGCTCTTCCACTTGGAAATTCTGGAATTATGTTATTATTTTTATTTCAAATTTGAACTTTATTCAGAATAAAAATTATGCTAAAGAATAAGCATATTGCAATTTTTTTGCATTCTTAGTGTTATTAGATTAGATTCAACTTTATTGTCATTGTGCCAAGTACAGATACAAAGCCAATGAAATGCAGTTAGCATCTGACCAGAAATGCAAAGAATAGTGTTATTTACAAAATAACTGCGAATAAAAATTAAGTGCTACAGCACACAAATGTGTAAGTACTGAGACAGTACAATACGGATGCAATACCGCTTGGTGCTGTAACGTGAGGTTCAGCAGGGTCACAGCCTCAGGGAAGAAGCTCTTCCTGTGCCTGCTGGTGCAGGAGCGGAGGCTCCTGTAGCGCCTACCAGATGGGAGGAGAGTAAAAAGTCCATTGTTAGGGTGAGATGCATCCTTGATAATGCTTTTCGCCCTGCCCAGTCAATGTTTATGGTAGATGTTCTCAATGGTGGGCAATTGGGTACCAATAATCCGCTGGGTAGTTAATATATTGTTAATATATTCAGTAGTGTCATGCCTTTTTGAACTATAATACCACTTGTGTGTCCTCCCCCACTCAGGGAGATACACCATTTGCACCATTTCAATATCTGAGCGGCTTCCCCACACAACTAAGGCCCTTTGATCATTAGCAGAGGGACCCTAGGCTGTGGTCCTTCACCACAGAGTATTTGCATTGGCTGCATTCTTTTATTCCAGAATAAACATTCATTATTTTTGTTCCTTTTCACAACACCCCCCCCCCACCCCGTGGCACATTGGGCAGCATTTTTGCTGTTTTGGTTGCATTTGACTATTTTTTACGAGGCCGAGTTGCTAGCTCAATGCTCAACCCAGCACAGATGGAAAGCCTGCAAGGAACCGGCCAGACCATTTGTCTCAAAGTCCAGTGGTGATGCCACTACACCACCGACCGGCTTAAACTCTCATTTTATATACTGTATATATACAGTAGAAGAATAAAAATGCATTACTATGCTCACTGAGTCATCACGTATTCCCAAGTTATTTCAATAATTCGTAGTGCTGGTTAAAACCCTTTTAAATCAGGCTAAGTTCAAAGCAATGGGCTAATTGGCAGTATTTTAATGATATTCAGATGACCTACAATTGGACAGAAAATTGTTGGGAAATGGAATGCTGCACAAATAGACTAGGCGTGAATTAACTTTCTGAGAAGTTCAAAGCTTTTAATCAATTGAATCCTAGAATATTGGTACTGTAGACCTCATCATAGGACTACTTGATATGTTCCAATCTCCAGTGTATAGCAGATAGCTTATGGATCCTGTAATAATAGCGAATCACCACAAAATAAATCCTCAACAACCTCCACCATTCTCAAGGACAGCTAAAAAATGATATTGATTTGAGAACATGCTTTAATTTGATCCAAAGTCTGAAGATTGTGGTATTAATTTGTTTTACCCCAGTCTGTCCTAGTGTAAGATGCTATTGATTCAGTACTTCACCTTCTCAGCAGCTTTCTAAAATCCATCCCATCCTGCTCTTAAATCCTTTCTCAAGCATCCGCAAACAGAACATTTAACCTCTGAAACTTTTTCTTAACCTCTGAAGTATTTATTCTGTAATACTTCATTCTATCCTCCTACATACTTCCTTTGCAAACGTTGCTTAAACTAGTCGATTTACCTGGATCCAAATAACCTCTGCTCTTAAAGCATTATTTGCAAAGTCTCAATTCTATGAAACCTTTTTCTTTATCTTTCAACTCCAACCTTCTTAAAATCCCAGCCTGAATTCATCTAGCTACTACTTTCTACTAGTTACCACTTTCTGAGCAAATATGTCTGTGATGCAATGTTCCCTCTAAAGTATGCATGTGTGCGCGTGCATGCACCTTTTGCTACCAGCGTACAAAGGAACTTAAACTGTGCACAAAAGATTGCCACCCTCTACCTCATTGGCATGTTAAGTATATTTCACAATCATACACAATCATATTTCTTTTTCCAGTTTCTGATGCGGGCAGTACTGATAACTTAGAGTCTGCAATGATTCGTCTACAGGTTTTAGAACTGGCTGATGTATACTGCTTTTATTGAAGAAATTATTGATTCACAATGTCGAATTCCAAAGAAGCAAAGGGTGTGAAGTGCAAAAGAACTGGCAGTTCATTTAAAGCGGGATGGTTTAATGAAACAGTAGAAACTGCTACACCGAAAGCTCATGAGGTCAGGAACATGCAGCTACAATAAATATTTATTTACAATACAGAAACCAGTATTACCTGTGTGTATTATCACAATGCAAAAGTTGCTGGAGAACTTGCAGTGGGAAAAAGTGGAAGGATATTTGGAAACTTGACCTTTTAATGTGTCATTTAGCAAACAAACTGCATATGGATGGTGTGCAAAACCTCCAGCGAGAAATCCTTCATGACCCATTACAGGCCTGCTACGTATGTTCTGTGAGAGTGCAGATAAACGAGAGCAAAAATGATCAAACTCAGAGGAGATCCAAGTTCTTATTGACAGTGTTTTGCTGCTGTTAAAATATAAAACCTCTATATGTAAAATCCAGTGTGCTTATGTTGTTGTCACTGGGCAAATAAATTGCACGGCACAAGATTTTTGCGTACACTGGTCATTACAAATTAGAGAGAACATTGCTGTGAACAAGCTTGGTATGTTGAGAGACAAGATTAGTGTGGTCTGGGAGCTTCCTTGTTCTCAGTCACAATGGTGCAAATGAACTTAGTCAGTGAACTGGATTGGATAACTTCACTCACCACATCTCTGTTTCCACAACCTAAAGATTCACTTTCAAGGACCCTACAACTCATGTTTTCAGTATTATTTATATATTTTATATGCTGTATTAAAATAATATAGATCAACACACAAAATTTCTGGGGGATCTCAGCAGGTCAGGCAGCATCTATGGAAAGGAATAAACAATCAACGTCTCAGGCCAAGGCCCTTCTTCAGGACTGGAAAGGAAGGGGGAAGATAGAATAAAAAGGTGGGGTGAGGGGAAGGGGAAGGAGGATAACTAGAAGGTGACCCGTGAAATCAGGTGGGTGGGAAAGGTAAAGGGCTGGAGAGGAAGGTATCTGATAGGAGAGGAGAATGGACCATAGGAGAAAAGGAAGGAGGAGGGGACCCATCAGGAGGTGATAGGCAGGTGAGGAGAGGTAAGGGGCCAGAGTGAGGAATAGAAGAAGGGGGGTGGAAGAGAAATTGATATTCTTGCCATCGGTTGGAGGCTACCCAGAAGACTCTTGTACAGTACCACCTGCCTGATGGTAGTAGCAAGAAGAGAGATGGCCTGGATGGTGGGGAGACTTGATGACGAATGCTGCTTTCTTGTGACTAGTGATGGACTGGGCTGTATCCACTACTTTCTGTAGTCTTTTCCATTCTTGGGCATTGGTGTTTCCATACCAGACTGTAATGCAGTCAGTCAGTATTCTCTCCACTATGCATCTACAGAAGTTCATCAGAGTTTGAAATGACACGATGAATCTACGTAAACTTCTAAGATAGTAGAGACTCTTTTCTGCCTTTGTGATATCCAAACTTCTCTTAAACATTGAAATCGAAATCGCATCCACCACTTCCATTGGCGGTTTGTTCCACACTGTCACCAACTTCTGAGTGAAAAAGTTTCCCCTCATGTTCTCCTTAAACATTTCACCTTCCACCCTTAACCTATGACCTCCAGTTGTAGTCTCACTCAACCTCAGTGGAAAAAGCCTGCTCTACTCACTTTACACCTATGAATGTGTGGCTAAGCACAGCTCCAATACCATGTTCAACCTCTCACTCAATGTCAGCAAGACCAAGGAACTCATTATAGACTTCAGGGGAGGAAAATCAGAGGTCCATGAGCCAGTCCTCATCAGAGGATCAGAGGTGGAGAGGGTTAGCAACTTTAAATTCCTGGGTGTTATTACTTCAGAGTACCTGTCCTGGACCAGCACGTAAGTGCAATTGCGATGAAAGCACAGTAGCACCTCAACTTCCTAAGGAGTCTGTGGAGATTCAGCATGACATCTAAAACTTGGACAAACTTCTATAGATGTGTAGTGGAGAGTATATTGATTGGCTGCATCACAGTCTGGTATGGAAACACCAATGTCCTTGAATTCAGTACATCACAGGTAAAGCCCTCCTAACCACTGAGCACATCTACATGAAATGCTGTCATAGGAAAGCAGCATCCATCACCAGAGATCCTCACCACCCAGGACATGCTGCCATCAAGTAGAAGGTACAAGAGCCTCTGGACTTTGACCACCAGGTTCCACTACACCCTCAATCTTGGTGTCATATGCAAATTTGCTGATCCGGTTAACCCCATTATCAACCAGATCGTTGATGTAGATGACAAACAACAATGTGCTCAGCACTGATCCCTGCCGCACTCCACTAGTCACAGGCCTCCAGTCAGAGAGGCAACCATGTACTAACACTCTCTGGTTTCTCCCGCAAAGCCAAAGCTATGACAACGTCAAGGAATTTAAAATTAATGACCCTCTCCACCTCCAATCCCCTATTGAGGACTGGCTTCTTCCTCCTGTAGTTGATAATCAGCTCTTCAGATTGCTGAATTCGAGTGAGAGATTGTTGTGTCTTCACCAGAAGGACTGCATCAATTCAAGGGGCAGCTCACCAACAGCTTCTCAAGGGCATTTATCGATGGACAATAAATGCTGGTTTGCATCCCATAAATAGCAATAATGAATATTTAATTAGTCTTGAATTTGGATGGATTACTGCACTTAAAGATCACCTGAGCAATTCACTTTCTATAAACTGTGTTTGATGCAACCATGAATCTCACTCACTTCCACATATAGAACTGTTTCATAGCCTCCAACTTGACGGTACAGATAGTGACTTCTATAACTTCTGGTAATTTCTTCTCTCTACACCTTCTCTCATTTTTCTATTCCCTATTCTAACTCCCCTCTTACACCTTCTCATCTTCTCACCTGCCCATCACCTCCCTCTGATGCTCCTCCCTCTTCCTTTTCTTCCAAGGTCTGCTCTCCTCTCCTACCAGATTCCTTCTTCTTCAGCCCTTTACCTCTTCCATCTATCGCCTCCCAGCTTCTCACTTCATTCCCCTCTCCCACACTCACCCACCTTTCCCCTCACCTGGTCTCACTTATCACCTGCCACCTTCTTATTCCTTTCTAGTACTGATGAAGAGCCTCAATCCAAAATGTTGGCTATTTATTCCCTCCATTGATGCTGCCTGACCTGCTGACTAGCTCCAGCATTTTGTGTGTGTGGCTATCTTTCCAGCCTCTGCAGAATCTCTTGTGCCAAAGAAGTGCATTTAGTTTTCTGTTGTTCTAAATAAAATAATAAGAAGAATAGCACTTTAATTATAATCATGAAGTGTGTTTGATGATGAGAAACAGACTCAAAACTCATTATTAATTTCTACTCAAGGTGCCCACTGCTGTGCCAATATTTTTTGTTGGGAAGCATTGGGAACATTGATGTTGCAGATTTTATTCAGTTGCTGGACAACACAATGAGAAGGAAACAAAGGCCGGTCATTACTGTAGACAGCAGAGTTAATGATTTTGCTATTAATCAGCTGGGTATCATGTTCCATCATAGTATTGATCAGTAAACCTTCATCTGCTCAGTACCTTTTAAAAATCTATACCCTGCTCATTATTAAGGCCAGTCTAGTGGCTGGACTGATGGCAAACATAGATTTTAGTCTCTGAAGGATTTTCTTAAAAAAGTCATTTGGATACCTCTGCTTGTAATTACTCTTCTGATATTTGCATTGATAATATCTTCCAAATCATAGATATTCTTGACTTAAACATTAAGCATACCAGAGCATCTTCAGGGGCCTGGCCAGTCTGTTGCACATATTGGTAAAACAGATTAAAGAAACAGGTTTAGGATTGCTGCCAGGGTTTGAGATCAACTGAATCAGCAACCAAGGTGTTGCTATTTGTCTCAGAGCTCCCAGCGCGCGGAGCGTTGAAAACGACAAAGGACTTGATCATTCTGCAAAAGCTAGATGGATTTTATATGCAGCAGCTGCCAGTGTTTGCCAGGCATGGTTTCACTGTCTGCAGTGACAAATACAGAATGATGTTCATTTATCTGCTGCTGCTTTCATGAAATAAAGGGCGCAAGCAAAAATCATATGTGCAATGGATTCCAGAAAATTGGGCCATCGGTTAATCGGGCACAAACAAGAGAAGATCTGCAGATGATGGAAATCCAAGGTAATAGACACAAAATGCTGGAGGAACTCAGCAGGCCAGGCAGTATCTATGGAAAAGAATACAGCTGACGTTACGGGCCGAGATCCTTCGACAGGACTGGAGAAATAAAGACGGGGAGTCAGAGTAGGAAGGTGGGGGAGGGATGGAAGAAACACAAGGTGATAGGTGAAACTGGGAGGGGGAAGGGTGAAGTAAAGAGCTGGGAAGTTGATTGGTGAAAGAGATACAGGGGTGGTGAAGGGGTGTCTGATAGGAGAAGACAGAAGACCATGGAAGAAAGAAAAGGAGGAGGAGCACCAGGGGGAGGTGATGGGCGGGTAAGGAGATATGGTGAGAAAGTGAAAAGGGGATGGGGAATTGTGAAGGGTGGAGGTATTACCGGAAATTTGAGAAATTGATGTTCATGCCATCAGGTTGGAGGCTACCCAGAGGGAGTATAAGGTGTTGCTCCTCCAAACTGAGTGTGGCCTCATCGCAGCAGTAGAGGAGGCCGTGGACTGACATGTCAGAATGGGAACTGGAATTAAAATGTGTGGCCATTGGGAGATCCCACTTTTTCTGGCAGATGGAGTGTAGGTACTCGGCAAAGTAGTCTCCCAATCTACATCGGGTCTCACCAATATACAGGAGACCACACCGGGAGCACCGGATACAGTAGATGACCCCAACAGACTCACAGGTTAAGTGCAGCCTCACATGGAAGGATTGTTTGAGGCCCTGAATGGTAGTGAGGGAGGAGGTGTAGGTGCAGGTGTAGCACTTGTTCTGCTTGCAAGGATAAATGTCAGGAGGGAGATCAGTGGGGAGGGGCGAATGGACAAGGGAGTCAAGTAGGGAGTGATCCCTGCGGAAAGCAGAAAGTGGGGGGGGGACACGCAGAGAAAGATGTGCTTGGTGGTGGGCTCCCTTTGGAGATGGCGGAGGCTTTGGAGAATGATGCCCTGGACATGGAGGCTGGTGGGGTGTTCGGTGAGGCCAAGAGGAACCCTGTCCCTGGTGAGGTGGCAGGAGGATAGGTTGAGGGCAAACATGTGTGAAATGGAAGAGATACAATTGAGAGCAGTGTTGACAGTGGAGGAAGGGAAGCCCCTCTCTTTGAAAAAGGAGGACATCCTCTTCGTTCTGGAATGAAAAGCCTCATCCTGAAAGCAGGTGCGGTGGAGACGGAAGAATTGAGAGAAGAGGATTTTTACAAGTGACAGGTATAGTCCAGGTAGCTGTGAGAGTCAGTGGGCTTATGATAGATATCAGTAGATAAGCTGTCTCCAGAGACAGAGACAGAGACAGAGAGATTGAGAAAGAGCAGGGAGGTGTTGGAAATGAACCAGGTAAATTTGAGGGCAGGGTGGAAGTTAGAGGCAAAATGGGAAGTTGGAAGTTAATTGGGCAGATACTTACTTGGGACAACTCTTAAAGAACAAAAACTAATTGAGAAAATAGCCAGGATTCCCTTCATTTATTTGGGACACTGTGCTGCTTAATTGGGACTGGAGACTGCCCAACAATTTTTAACTATCATCAGTTCCATGCATTTGTGTGGCTGTTAGACACTGCACCATGCTCAGAGTGAATTGTTTTTAAATAACATTGCATGTCTTTGTGTTTAAAATGCAGTGATTTTTGTCACAGAAAGAAATAAGCAGTAAGACAATTCTGAACTGCTTTGCTTACTGCAGTTTCGAGCATTCAGGCTTAGAGATGTGCAAAATGACTGGGAGTGAAAATCAAGTGATTTCACTAATTCAACAAGTTATAAACTATGAAGAATTTGAAGGTATTGACAATCATCTTGAATGTTATAATGAAAATGAAGATTTGCAGACTGCAATCATCAATAGCATTATATCTGTGCTGATTTTGTTCATTTACAGTAAATCAAAAGAACGTGGAAACATACACTGAATGAATTCCTCCATGGGTAACTGCTGGGAACTTATACACAGTTTTACAGTACCGTAGTAGTGTTGGTAGTGTTCTAATTATTTTCCATATTTCATTTAAATGCATAATTTGTTACTCAGTTCAATGGTGGTTTGTCTTTTTTATACCTCTTTAGTTATTTCCATCAAGCTTTGGCTAATCGGGGTAGCCGCTTAATTGGGCTAAAATGTGCTGGCCCCAATGTGTCTCAATTAACCGGAATCCACTGTAATAACAGAGTGGGACATTTTGTCCCTTGTATCTACTCTGCTATTCAATAGCTGATCCTTTAACTCATCGCCACTTTCCTGCAATCACCTTGTATCTTGACTCCATATTCAAAAGTCTATCATCCTCCATCATGAATAGACACACTGACTGAATCTACTTTGACAGAGAATTCCAAAGTTCACTACTCTCTGTGCGAAGAAGAAATTTCTTTTTAACTCTGTCCGGAATGACGCCACGGTAGCATAGTGGTTAGTGCAATACTTTATAGTGCCAGCAATTGAGGTCCAATTCCCGCTGCTGTCCGTAAGGAGTTTGCGCAATCTCCCCGCGACCGTGTTGGGTTTCCTCCGGATGTTCTGGTTTTCTCCCACATTCCAAAGACGTACAGGTTAGGGTTAGTAAGTTGTGTGCATGCTATGTTGATGCCAGAAGTGTGGCAACACTTGCTGCCCTCAACATGTCCTTAGACTGTGTTGATCGTTGACACAAATAATGCATTTCACTGTATGTTCTGATGTTTCAATGTACAGGTGACAAAGCTAATCATTACCTTAATCTTGTCTTATCATAGAGTGCCTCTTCCCTTATGATCCCCGGTTCTAGATGCTCCAATCAGGGAAAACATCAATCCTGTATCTGTCCTGTTGCTGCAATCGAAATTTCTATGCTTCGGTGAAACCACCTCATTTTACAAAACTCAGGAAAATATAGCCCAGTGTGTCTAACTGCTCCTGTCTGGAGAAGTTCCCCATCCCAGTATTCAATCTGGAGAACCTTTGTCACACTCCTGCATTATAAGTGGATTCTTTGGTGAGGGAGAGGGAGCTGAAAATTTACAGGCATTGGCATTCCAGAACTCAGTTCCAGCCACAAACCTACACACCTCCTGGGACCCAATCTTTGCTCCAATGCCATATTCAGATCCCCACCCCAAATCCGGCTGCACATCCAACTTGCACTCTGGACCTCCAAACTGCTCATTTTTGGATGCCAGATTATTGGAAGTATTGTTGCCAACTTACCTGCCAACAGGAAGGGGAGAGTCAAATGTGTGAGTTTGAATCAATGACAGAGGGATTTATATTAACTCTTGATGAAGGCTCTTAGTCCAAAACATCAGCTCTTTATTCCTCTCCATAGATGCTGCCTGACCTGCTGAGCTCCTCCAACATTTTGTGTGTGTGTTACTTGAAACAATAGCTCAGTTTGTTTAACTCCTCAATATGACAAATGTCCTATTCCAGGAATCAATCTGGTGAATCCTTACCACAATGACTCCATCGCAAGCATACCTTCCTTGGGGAAGGAGATCTGTACACAGTGTTGCTAGCGGGACTTTGTACAACTGGAGCAAAATTTCTTCCAATCAAACCTACTTTCAACAGACGAAGTATTGCATTCTGTGATCATTGTGGAGGGATGCTGTAGGTCTCAAATGTGAAGGATATGTCTCAAGTATCACAAAAGTTGTGCGTACAACATCTCTAGCAACTGTAGTGGTGTAAGCAAAAGACACTTTTCCAATATTTCACTGACAGGATTGAGCGCTTACCTCATGGTCCACCTCCAGAGATCTATCACTGAATACACCAGATGAGAGGTCACTGCCGAAGAAACCATCTGACATCTTACAATGGAAGAGAGAAACGTTCGGAATCACAGCCATACATTGGCTGTCTTATTAAACAGGATAAGACTTAGCTTTCCAGGGTGAAAGTGCCTTACACATTTGTGACTATGTGAGTCGTGACGAAGGGCCTGTTTCTGTGCTGTATCGCTCTAAAACTACAATAAACTGCCCGATGCACTGGTTTTCTCTAGCAATTTGTTTTTGCTCCAGTGCCTGCAGTCTCTTCTGTCTCCTACTGGTTTCTGCCTTTTGCTGTTCCTTCTTTGCAACCAAATTGAATTATACATATTGGTTTTCTGAGTTAAGATCCTACAGCGTAAATCATAGAACACTACAGCACAGTACAGGTCCTTCGACCCACAATGTTATGTCGAACTTTTAACCTACTTTAAGATTGATCTAATCGTTCCCTTCTACAAAACTCTTAATTTTTCTATCATCCATGTGCCTGAGAATTGTTGAAATGTCCCTAATGTACCTGCCTCTACCACCATCCCTGACAGCATGTTCCATGCACTCACCACTCTGTGTGTTACAAAAAAACTGTCTCTGACATCCCCCTCTCCATAATTTCCTCCAATCACCTTAACGTTATGCACCCCTGTATTATCCATTTCCACCCTGGGAAAAAAGTCTCTGACTGTCCACACAATCTATACCTCTTATCATTATGTACACCTTTATCAAATCATTTCTCATCCTCCTTCACTCCAAAAAGAAAAGCCCAGCTCATTCAAACTATCCTCATAAGCCATGCTTGCCAATCCAAGCAGCATCCTGGTAAATAGTCTCTGCGCACTCTAAAGCTTCCAAATCCTTCCTATAATGAGGCAAGCAGAACTGAACCCAATAGTCCAAGTGTGGTCTTACCAGGATTTTATAGAGCTGTAACATTACCTCATGGCTCTTGCATTCAATCCCCTGACTAATGAAGGCCAACATGCCATACACCTTCTTAACAACCCTATCAGCTTGCACGTTTACCCAAACCGTTATTATCTAAGAACAGCTCCTCTTCTTCATTTTGCCTTTTTTTAAAAGATGATAAGGATCCTCAACATTTAATTTCCTATCCTTGTCTCTCTGCAATCACAGATAGCTAAAATTAAACCATTTACCTTCAAGGGCCACTTGATTAGATACAGCTGTACACCTGCTCGCTAATGCAAATATCTAATCAGCCAATCGTGTAGCCACAACTCAATGCATAAAAGCATGAAGGCCTGGTCAAGAGGTTCAGTTTTTGTTCAGACTAAACATCAAAATGGGGAAGAAATGTGATTTAAGTGACTTTGACTGTGGTGCCAGATGGCTTAATTTGAGTATCTCAGAAACTGATGATCTCCTGCGATTTTCGCACACAACAGTCTCTAGAGTTTACAGAGAATGATGTGAAAAATCAAAAAGCATCCAGAGAGCGGCAGATCTGTGGGTGAGGTCACCTTGTTAATGAGAGAGGTCAGAGGAGAATGGCCGGACTGGTTCAAGCTGACAGGAAGGTGACAGTAACTCAAATAACTACACGTTACAAGAGTGGTGTGCAGAAGAACATTTCTGAATGCACAACATGTCAGACCTTGAAGTGGATGGGCTACAGCAGCAGAAGACCACCGACATACACTCAGTGACTACTCTATTAGGAATAGCAGGTACCCAATAAAGTGGCAACTGAACATATTTCTATTTTTGCTACTGATTCATCTATTCTATACTGACGTTTGGATATGTTTAGACAGAGTCTTCAATTTGGCCTTTTTACTATTTTTCACTCTTTTGACTGCAACATACAGTTGATCTGCTCTGTCCCTTCCTAGGACCCTTTGATCCCACGCTACTTAGTTAAAAGCCTCATCTTCAGCTCTAGTTATTCGATTTCCTAGGAAACTGAGCCACACTGATTTAAATGAACTATCTCTCTTTCTCCAGTACAGCTGCCAGTGCCCCAGAATTCAAAACACTTTCCCCCTTACCAGTCAGTGAGTGGCACACTCAGTTCTCTCTTTCAGTTGATCCCGTGGTAATTTATAGGTGGCAGTAACCTAGAACCTATGGCTTTGTGCTTCTGGTTGAAAATATGGATCCCAGCATCTGGACATGCTCTCTTCTTACTACTACAATTATGGAAGAAGTACAGGAGCTTGAAGACCCATACTCAATGATTTAGGAACAGCTTCTTTCCCACTGTCATCTCATTTCTGAATGGTCCTTGAATCCATGAATGCTATATCATTATTCCTTTATTATGCACTGTTTACACTTGTAACTAATAGATTTTTACATCTTTGCACTGTACTGCTGCTTCAGAACAACAAATATCATGTCATATGTCAATGATAATAAATCTGATTCAGATTCTGATGTATTCCTTCATCAGAACCTCCTCTGTCCAACTTGTGTTGTTGGTTTCCACATGCACCTTGACAACTGAATCGTTCCTCTTCCATTCCAAGTCCGTCTTCGGCTCCAAGGAGATAACCTTAAGACCGGAGTTTGACAGATAACGGTCTTTGGAACTCACAGTTAAAGCTGAATCAAATGAAGCAGATCCAAACCTGCTTAACCTCTCTCTGTAACTCAGACCTTCAAGTTTGGGCAACATCCTCTTAAATCCCCCTTTCAACATAATTGCATCTATCTTATTTAAAACAGGTTGACAAAAACTGAACATTATATTCCAAAAGGTGGAGGGTTTCCATTGCCATTGTATATTTTCCCAATAATCAACTTTTTCACCCAGAGTGTAGTGTGTATGTGGAATGAGCTGCCAAAGGAAGTGGTTGAAGAAGGTCTAACTTAGATGGGAATCTTAGCCGGCATGGATCAGTTGGGCTGAAGGGCCTACTTTGGTGCTGTATGGCTCCGAAGATGCAAAACGGCATCTACCCTGGTAATCATATTAACTTTGATCACGACAATATTCCATTTCGTTTCCCCAGTTTGACAGCCATTTTGTATCCCAGTGTGTGGTCAGTTTGCTCATCCGCACAGCTGTCTCAGTTCTTGCCCATACAAGCTACAAGAATCTCATACCAGTTGAAGCTTATTCCACTTACCATATCTGCCCCACTTGTAATCACATCCACCTTTTCATCTCAACTGACCAACCATGTCAACTTAATCTAAGATTTCCAGCATCTGCAGATTTCCTTGTGTTTGCATTTTTAATCTAAGAAGAGTGGTTTCCTCTTGTATCAAAGTATCAGGTAACTTTCCCTTCCCTGATGCACACAAGCTACAGAGTCTCTGACATCCTATGCTATCAGGAAAACTCACCAATATCTCTACTTTCTGAAGAGACTGAAGAGACTGAAGAGAGCTGGACTATGCACACACATACTCACATCATCCTACAGATTCGTAGTAGACAGCATCTCAACAAGCTGCATCACTGCTTGATACGGAAACTGCACAGCAGTGGGTAGGAAGACTCTACAATGGGTAGTCAAAACTGTTCAACACATCTCCAGCACCAGCCTACTCGCCATCAAGGACATACATACAGAAAGGTGCCAGAAAAGGGCAGTACCATCATGAAGGATCCCACCCACCCTGCACATGGATTGTTGTCCAACTCCCATCACGGAGGAAGCTACGTAACATCCATGCCTGGACCACAAAGCAGTTATTTTCTCCAAGTCATAAGGCTAATTAACACCTCCACCCACTAACCCACCCCTCCACAATCTCCCACCACTACTACTTTATCGTTTCCTGTCAGTCACCTTATACGAACACGCATATGCCTAGCATCACTTTATGGACATACAATCAACCTAAGTATATAAGCTTTCTTATGTATTTATGGTATATTTCTTGTGTTTATTATTGTGTTCTTTATCTCATTGTGCTTTTTTCATGCTGCATTGGATCCAGAGTAACAATTATTTCATTCCCCTTTACACTTGTGTACTGGAAATGACTTCAAACAATTTTGAATCTTGCATCTTGGATCAGCTCAGACCTGAAAATCCCTGAGCAGCAGACATTTACTCTAGGTATAGACTCCATGAATCAAAATTGACTCTGACACAACAGCTGTAAAACAGCAGTGTCTTGCTGGGCGTATTTCATTTTATCGAATTCCTTGAAGAGAAAGCTACGCCCACATAATCCTTAGCCTCTTATGCACTAAAATCCATTTTCTGTAGATTGCAGAATCAGAATCAGGTTTATTATCACTGGGATGTGTCGTGAAATTTGTTAACTTAGCAGCAGCAGTTCAATGCAATACATAATATAGAAGAAAAAAGTAGTAATAAATAAATAAGTCAATTACAGTATATATGTTTTGAATAGATTAAAAAATTGTGCAAAAACAGGAATAATATTTGTTTAAAAAGTGAGGTAGTGTTCACGGGTTCAATGTATATTTAGGAATCGGGTGGCAGAGGGGAAGAAGCTGTTCCTGAATCACTGAGTGTGTGCCTTCATGCTTCTGTACCTCCTACCTGATGGTAACGGTGAGAAAAGGGCATGCCCTGGGTGCTGGAGGTCCTTAATAATGGACACTGCCTTTCTGAGACAACGCTCCCTAAAGGTGTCCTGGGTACTTTTTAGGCTAGTAACCAAGATGGAACCAACTAAATTTATGACTTTCTGCAGCTTCTTTCGGTCCTGTACAGTAGCCCCCCCCCATCCCCATACCAGACAGTGATGCAGCCTGTCAGAATGCTCTCCACGGTACATCTATGGAAGTTTTTGAGTGTATTTGTTGACATACCAAATCTCTTCAAACTCCTAATGAAGTTTTGTCACTGTCTTGCCGTCTTTATAGCCGTATCAATATGTTGGGACCAGGTTAGGTCCGCAGAGATCTTGACACCCAGGAACTTGAAACTGTTCACTCTCTCCACTTCTGATCCCTCTATGACGATTGGTATGTGTTCCTTTGACTTACCCTTCTGGAAGTCCACAATCAGCTCTTTCGTCTTACTGAGGTTGAGTGCAAGATTGTTCCTGTGGCACCACTCCACTAGTTGGCATATCTCACTCCTGTACGCCCTCTCATCGCCATCTGAAATTCTACCAACAATGGCTGTATCATCAGCAAATTTATAGATGGTATTTGAGCTATGCCTAGACACACAGTCATGTGTATAGAGAGAGTAGAGCAGTGGGCTAAGCACACACCCCTGAGGTGCGCCAGTGTTGATCGTCAGTGAGGAGGAGATGTTATCACCAATCCGCACAGATTGTGGTCTTCCGGTTAGGAATTCAGGATCCAGTTGCAGGGGGAGGTACAGAGACCCAGGTTCTGCAACTTCTGAATCAGGATTGTGGGAATGATGGTATTAAATGCTGAGCTATAGTCAATGAGTGGCATCTGGACATAGCGGTCAATGGAATCAGAATCAGGTTTATTAACATTGACATTTGTTGTGAAATTAGTTGTTTTGTGACAGCTGTGCAGTGCATAATAATAAAGCATACTAAAAATTAAATTTAATAAATAGTGCAAAATAGTGAGGTGGTTTTCTTGGGTTGGATTCATTGTTTGCTCAGAAATCTGATAGCAGAGGGGAAGAAGCTGCTTCTCAAATATTGAGTGTCAGTCTTCAGGCTCCTGTACCTCCTACCTGTTGGTAATAATAAGAAGAGAACATGTCCTGGGTGATAGGGGTCCTTAATAATGGATGCCACCTTTTTGAGGCTTTGTCCTTTGAAGGTGTCCTCAATGCTACGGAGGCTAGTGACCGTGGTGGAGCTGGCAGAGCTTGCAACCCTCTGAAGCTTTTTCCAATATTGTGAAATTGCCCCTCCATACCAGATGGCATGCAATCAGTTAGAATGCTCTCCACAGTACCTCAAGACCATAAGATATAGGAGCAGAATTAGGCTATTTGGTCCATCTTGTCTGCTCTGCCATTTCATCATAGCTGATCCAATTTTCCTCTCAGCCCCAATTTCCTGCCTTCTCCCTGTAATCCTTCATACCCTGACCAATCAGGAATCGATCAACCTCTGCCTTAAATACACATAAAGACTTGGCCTCCACAGCTGCCTGTGGCGAAGAATTCCACAGATTCACCACTCACTGGCTAAAGAAATTCCTCCTCATCTCTGTTCTAAAAGGATGCCCTCTATTCTGAGGCTGTGTCCTCTGGTCTTAGACACTCCCACAATAGAAAGCATCCTCTCCACATCTACTCTACCAAGGCCTTTCACCATTCAATAGTTTTCAATGAAGTCACTCCTCATTCTTCTGAATTCGCGTGAAAACAGGCCCAAAGCAATCAAACACTCTTCATATGACAAGCTGTCCAAACCTGGAATCATTTTCGTGAACCTCCTTTGAACCCTCTCCAGTTTCGGCACATCTTTTCAAAGATAGGGGGCCCAAAACTGCTCCCAATACTCCAAGTGAGGCCTCACCACCGCTTTATAAAGTCTCAATATTATATCCTTGGTTTTATATTCTAGTCCTCTTATAATGAATGCTAACATCGCAATTGCCTTCCTCACCACAGACTCAACTTGCAAATTAACCTTTAGGGAATCCTGCACAAGGACTCCCAAGTTCCTTTGAGCCTCAGTTTTTTGTACTTTCTCTTCATATAGAAAATAATCATCCCTTCTTTTTCTTCTATTAAAGTGCATGACCATACATTTCCTGACACTGTATTCCATCTGTCATTTCTTTGCCCATTCTCTTAATCTGTCTAAGTCCTTCTGTAGCCTCTCTACTTCCTCAAAACTACCTGCCCCTTCACCTGCCTCCACATCATCTGCAGACTTTGCAATAAAGCTATCAATTGCACCATCGTAAAAGGAATCAGTCCCATCACAGACCTTTGTGGAACACTGCTCATCACCGGCAGCCAACCAGAAAAGGTTCACTTTATTCCCCCTCTTTGCCTCCTGCCAGTCAGCCACTACTTTATCCATGCTAGATTCTTCCCTGCAATACTGAGTTTGTAGCTTGTCAAGCAGCCTCATGTGTGGCACCTTGTCAAAGGCCTTCTGAAAATCCAATTACACAACATCAAATGATTCTCCTTTGTCTATCCTACTTGTTATTTCTTCAAAGAATTCCAACAGATTTGTCAGGCAAGATTTTCCCTTGAGGAGACCATGGTGACCACAGCCTATTTTATCATGTGCCTCCAAGTATCCTGAAACCACATCTTTAAAAATCAACTCCAACATCTTCTCAACCACTGAGGTCCGACTAACTGGCCTATAATTTCCTTTCTTCTGCCTCTCTCCCTTCTTAAGGAGTGGAGAGATATTTGCAATTTTCCAGTCTTCTGGAACCATTCCAGAATCTATTGATTCTTGAAAGGTCATTACTAATGCCTCCACAATCGCTTTAGCCACCTCTTTCAGAACCCTGGGGTGTACACTATCTGGTCCAGGTCACTTTATCTACCTTCAGACCTTTCAGTTTCCCAACAATCCTCTCCCTAGAATTGGTAATTTCACACACTTCATGACCCGTGATACTCTGGAACTTCCGCTATATTGTTAGTGTCTTCCACAGTGAAGACTGGTGCAAAATACTTATTCAGAATAAAATAACTGATGGTTTTTTAAAAGCTCCCCAATCATTTAACTTCCCACTAATTTTTGCTCTATTTTCTGTCCTCTCTTTGGCTTTTATGATGGCTTTGACTTCTCTTGTTAGTCACGGTTGTGTCACCTTACCTTTAGAATACTTCTTCCTCTTTGGGATGTATCTATTCTGCGCCTTCTGAATTATTTCCAGAACTTCCAGCCACTGCTGCTCTGTCATCATTCCTGCCAGTGTTCTTTTCCAATCAGTTCTGACCAACTCCTCTCTCACGCCTCTGTAATTCCCTTTACTCCATTGTAATATTGAATTGAATTGACTTTATTACTTACATCCTTCATATACATAAGGAGTAAAAATCTTTACGTTATGTCTCTGTCTAAATGTGCAATGTGTAATTTATAGTAATTTATAATAAATAGTATGTGTAACAGGACAGTCAGTATAACATAGAAATACAGTTGTGTCAGCATGAATTAATCAGTCTGATGTCCTGGTGGAAGAAGCTGTCCCGGAGCCTGTTGGTCCTGGCTTTTATGCTGTGGTACCATTTCTTGAATGGTTTGTGGTTGGAGTGACTTGGGTCCCCAATGATCCTTTGGGCCCTTTTTACACACCTGTCTTTGTAAATATCCTGAATAGCGGGAAGTTCACATCTACAGATGCACTGGGCTGTCCGCACCACTCTCTGCAGAGTCCTGCGATTGAGGGAAGTACAGTTCCCATAGCAGGCAGTGATGCAGCCAGCCAGGATGCTCTCAACTGTGATACATCTGACTTTAGCTTCTCCCTCTCAAATTTCAGGTTGAATTTGATCATATTATGATGACTTACCCCTAAGGGTTCTTTTACTTTAAACTCTTCAATCTCTTCCAGTTCATTGCACAACACCCAATCCAAAATAACTGATCTCTAGTGGTATCAACCACGAGCTGCTCTGCAGAAATTTGCTAGTCTTCAGTGATATAGCACACTGAGCTAAAATAGTCTGTGCCTTAGTAGAACTCCCTAATTTACTGTTTCTATACTTAGTTTCAGATTTCATGAATTTTAAAAGTTGTTTTCTGTTGCAGGTCTGTCAACACACCACAACAATTCCTAACACATGTAAATGTATATGGTGAATGAAGTTGATTCTCAATCCTTGATTAAATCTTGAGGCATCGAAAGAATCCATTTGGCCAGTTGAAGTGATGCTGGCTCTTAGAGTTGCTGATTTCTAACACAGCAGTATTCTTTAGGTTTTAATTTTTCTGTAAATTCATATATCTTCCCTATGATGAGCAGCAAGGTAACAAACTGACATCAGACTGGCATGGCAGGAGGTCTACTGAATTGCAAGTCACTTCTCAAAGTCTTCCTCAACTCTTCTTGATCTAATCTTTCACTGTTCCTTGGTACATGTGACAATAATAAAACTGGTTTTCTTCTGGGGGAGAATCATTTAAGTTGCTTGTGTTTATTTGGTCTCAAGGTTCCACTCTTGGTTTTGAAGCCAATGAGATTGAGATGAAATCAAAGAAATTGCTAATAAAATGTCAACACCGTACTGAAATAAGACCATAATATAGAGGAAGAGAATTAGCCCATTTGGTCTATCAAATTTGCTTTGCTATTCCACCGTGGCTGATTTGTTACCTCTCTCAACCCCATTCTCCTGCCTTCTCCCCATCAGCTTTGAAACGCTTACTAATCAAGAAATTATCGACCTCCGCTTTAAATAGATTCACCACCATCAGGCTAAAGAAATTTCTCCTCATTCTGTTCTAAAGGGATGTCCTTCTATTCTGAGGCTGTGCCCTCTAGTCCTAAACTCCCCCACTATAGTAAACATCCTCTCCACCTCTCTATCTGGGCCTTTCAATATTTGATAGGCTTCAGTGAGGTCCCCCCTCATTTTCCTAAACTCCAGCAAGTACAGGCCCACAGCTATCAAATACTCTTCATACATTAACCTTTTCATTCCCAGGATAATTCTCGTGGACCTCCTCTACATGTGCTACTTTCCATCAATGCTCGGGTGAAGGCACTGTATTGTTTAACCATATAACCATGTAACAATTACAGCACAGAAACAGGCCATCTCGGCCCTTCTAGTCCGTGCTGAACTCTTACTCTCACCTAGTCCCACCGACCTGCACTCAGCCCATAACCCTCCATTCCTTTCCTGTCTATATATCTATCCAATTTAACTTTAAATGACAACATCGAACCTGCCTCAACCACTTCTGCTGGAAGCTTGTCCCACACAGCTACCACTCTCTGAGTAAAGAAGTTCCCCTCATGTTACCCCTAAACTTTTGCCCTTTAACTCTCAACTCATGTCCTCTTGTCTGAATCTCCCCCAGTCTCAATGGAAAAAGCCTATCCACATCAACTCTATCTATCCCCCTCATAATTTTAAATACCTCTATCAAGTCCCCCGTCAACCTTCTACATTCCAAAGAATAAAGACCCAACTTGTTCAACCTTTCTCTGTAACTTAGGTGATGAAACCCAGAATATTCAGTAGACCATACTTCACTGCAGGGTTGGCCTGAGTAGGTACAACTATAGCCTGCAGTTCATCCACAAAATTGATTGTGTCCCGAAACACTCTGGATTATCCTCCCAAAAATGTGTCAGTGTCATTGGATCTACAGTAATATCGTAAATGTTCAAGTGGTGTCGGACTGCAACCTGAGGTCTGAAATCAGTGACTATTCTTCTGTGGCTGCCTGGAAGTGCTCAGTTCACTTTTCATTTCATGTTGCCATGGTGAGGTTTATGAGGCATACACATGAAAAGGGTTCATTAAACAAAAGACACAATGTGAGATTATTGAATTTCAACCTCAGTCCTTAAGTCTATAATAAGTCAGCTAAATCCATTATTTTTCATTGGTCACCAGTGATAATTGCAAATAGTTGCTTCTGAATTATTTTGTAATTGCTGACTTTGTCTGTAAGTTTCACACTCTGATGGCTTGTGCGACATTTTCATATTCTTAGAATTTTTCCCCCAGGCTGTGAGAGTTCTGAACACCTTGCTTCCACCTAATACACATTATTTATGGCAGTGCCAGTAACATTATACTGGTCCGTATTTAATTAATGTATATGTCATATATGCACTTGAACATCTCCAAGTTTGTTTTATTACCTGTTAATATTATTGTGTTAATGTTATTTTATCTGTTGTGTGTGATACACCATTCTGTGCAAAAGTCGTAGGCACATATATATAGCTGGGGTGCCTAAGACTTGTGCATAGTGCTGTAGTAATTTTATGTCTTGCACTGTACTGCTACCACAAAAAAAACAAATTTCATGACATATGTGAGTGATGATAAACCTGATTCTGACGTGGGTCTCTGTTGTGGACTGAGAGAGGGAGAGGGGAATCATGGTTGGGAAAAGGGAAAGGGAGAGGGGAGGGAGTGGGATGCACCAGGGAGACATTCTGAAATGATCAATAAATCAATTGTTTGGAATGAAGTGACCTTGCCTGGTGTATCAGGCCTGGGTGCGTCTGCACCTGCACAACGCCACACCCCAGCACTCCTTCTCTGCCTCCTGCCCCACGCCACCCACACAATGCTCCACCCTCGCTGTCCCCAACATCCTTTGCTGTGGCCAGATTTACAAACTCGCTCTCTGCTTCACATTGACAAGTACAGTACTGTGCAAAAGTCTTAGGCACCCGAACTATATATATGCTTAAGACTTTTGCATAGTACTGTATGCACTGTGTTTTGCACCTTGGTCCTAGAGGAGCATTGCTTTGTTTAGTTGTATACATATCTACGGTTGAACGACAATACATTTGAACTTGAACTTGGTTGAGATAGCTTTGGTTTCTGACTGTATGGAAAGAACAAGCACGAGGCAAAGGGAAACGTGACAATGATACAATAGCTTTGGGAGCTGTAGGGTCAGCATCACATCTCAAAAAGTCCTCATTTCGAGTGCCATGTTCAATATCACTTGGTGAAATGAGCTACTTCGGCTTGAGAATGGTGGAAGGAAGATCTGTCATGCCTGGTGACTAATTATGTCACAGTGATGAGATGATTATGCAAGAGTCAATTTGCCTCCTCTCCCTGTCCATGCTCATCCATTGGTGTCACTTGAGGAGATAAAGTAGTCCTCAGCAAAAAGGCTCATTAGAGAGTAGGTAGAAGCAGCACTCTTATCCAGAGCTCTTTGAAGACATTACAGAGTATATACCACAAACCTGTAGACTTAGTTTATTTGGATTCAGAAGGCATTTGATATGGTGCCTCATAAAATGCTGGGGAAAAGATAAGAGCTCATGATATTAGGGGAATTGATGAGTGGTTATTACATAGAAGACAGAAAGTCATTCACGAGAAGTAACTCTACGAACCCTGAAGAGTTATTTCTTATAATAGTTTTATCAACACACACACTTCCATTCAGTAAAATGGCCACCTTATGGCTGCCTCTGTATTTCTCAGTTTACATAGACAATTCAACACACATCAGACATGAAGCAGGTAATTACAGATATTTGCTCAGACACACACGAGGTGGTGCACTCACCCTTAGGCAAATGGAGAAAATCCCATGTCTTTTATTCATTAAAGTCAATAGGATTTCAAATGCTGACTCAAAACTTCCCAGTGATTAAGATAGCTCCTTCCTGGTTAGGCACACAGAAAGAGAAAACACTTTCCTTAGTTATCTGATTAAAAGATACCATGGAACAAACAATATGGGCATGGTAGCAGAGTTAAAAGATTGAAAAAGATTCCATTTTGTTGTGTGAGAGGAGGGTGTATGGGAGCTGATGTTCTGTTAATTTTCTGTGCAGGGAAGAAGTTGTTTTTTGGGGGTGGGGTGGGGTTGATGTTCCTGTTCTGTTTTGATGGGGGAAGGGGGTTTTTGAGGGGTTGATGATTAGGATGCCATTCCTTTTTGTGCGGGGCGGGGGTGGAGTTTGATGTTCCTCTGAATGACTTTCATATTCTTTGTTTTGTGGCTATCTAGAGAAGAAAAACTTCAGAGTTGCATTTGGATAATAAATAAGCCTTTGAACCTTAAAACCTTTGAAAATGATCAAAATTAGCTTTATTTGTCACGTACATCAAAATATCAAAGCATAGTGAAAAGTGTTGTTTGCGTCAAATCAAATCTGTAAGGATTGTGTTGGTGCCATGCATCCGGCACCAACATAGCATGCCAGCAACTCACTAATCATAACCATATATTTTTGGAATGTGGAGGGAAATTGGAGCACCCAGGGGAAACCGTGAGAACGTACGAACAGGCAGCAGTGGCAATTGAACATGAATCAGTGATTGCTGGTACTGTAAAGCAGTGCGCTAACTGCTACACTACCATGCCACTATGTTGCAGGACCGTTACCTCATACAAATGAGCTGAAGTTGTAAGCTTATTATTGTTATTATTATACCAAAATAGAGTAAAAAGCTTGTCTTGCATATTGCTCATGCAGATCAAATTATTACATTGAGGTAGAACAAGGTAAAACAATAATAAAATGTAAAAGCTACAGAGAAAGTGCAGTTCAGGATAACAATGAAGTGTAAGATCATAACAAGGTAGATTATGAGGTCAAGAGTCCATCTTATTGTAGAAGAGGTATGTTCAAGAGTATGATAACAGCAGGCTAGAAGCTGTCCTTGAGCCTGGTGGCACTTGCTTTCAGGCTATTGTATCTTTTGACCTATAACAGAGAGGGGAGGAAAGTGAAGTCCAGAATAGATGGCGTCTTTGATTACGCTGGTTGCTTTCCTGAGACGGGTAGAAGTACAAGTTAAAGATATCCAATGCATGTGTCAAAATTCACCTGTAGATTGTAGAGACTATCCTATTAAAGTTCAGAGTTATACAGCAAGAAACAGATCTCTTGGCCCACTAGGTCCACATGGGCTCATTTTATTTTCTCCACAATCCCATCATCTCCCTCCACAATCTGCAATTTATTTACACACTGGGTGGCAATTGACCTATCAACCTGCACATCTTCAGGATGTGGGAGGAAACCAGAACATCTATAAGAACTCCACATGGGCACGGGGGACATTCAAAGTCCACATAGACAATACCTGTGGTCAGGGTGAAACCCAGTCACTGGACCAGTGAGGTGGCAGCCCTACTTGTGTCTACCAGTGTAAGAAACTGCCTACCACACATCTGTTGATATTTTGGGCTTAGACCCCAGTGTCAGCCCATGGACTCACTTTCGCAACTCATGTTCTCAATACTTATTTATTAAAAATTATTATTTATTTTTTTCAGCTCAAGCTGGTAAAACTTGAGGTATGGACAGCTAAGCACACTCATTTGTCAATTGATAAGATTAGATTAAGGTCTGTCACAAGCCTTGCGGCCCATCAGGCCGGTGCTCATGCCGGTTTCTGTGACGTGAAGCGACAGAGAGTACGAGACTCTCCCCCCCCACCACCACCCCGGATAGGATGCCAGTCTATTGTGAGGTTAACCCCCAGCATTTTTGCCGGTACCCATTCTCAGCTGGGTAGACTGGAACATTATGTGGTTAAGTGCCTTGCTCAAGGACACACACGTTGCCTCGGCCAAGGCTCGAACCCACGACCTTCAGATCGCTAGTCCAACGCCCTAACCACTTGGCCACGTGCCACAAAATGATAAGAACTTTCAGACTATTCTAGTGGTGTTTAGCACTGTGGCTCTCTGATGATTTGCATAAATATTGCTGTGCAGCTCTAATTGTTTAATGCTTTTGTGCAGTGCCTTTGGGATGATAGCAGTTGTGGATAGTACTATTGGGACAATGTATACCCTGTTCATGTTTTATAGTCTTTCAATTTCCTCTTTTAATTCAACATACTTTTGGTGTTTTTCACTTATTATTTTTGGTGTTTTCATTTTTACAACTCATGTTCATGATATTTATTGCTTGCTTATTTGTTTGTTTGTTTATTTAATTATTTATTTTTCTCTCAGCTCAAGCTGGCAAAACTTGAGCTACATGCATAGCCAAGTATGCTCATTTCTTAATTAATAGGAGCTTTCAGACTATTCTAGTGGTATTTAGTATTGTGACTTTCTGAAGATGTACAAACGTTTGTACACAAATATTGCTGAGCTCAAGAGCACCATTGTTTGTAAGGAGTTTGTATATTTTTCCCATTCTGAGGGACACTATAAGAAACATCCTTCCCACAACCACTCTATCCATCCCCCCACCATTCTTCAAACTCTAGCAAGTATATCTCAGAGCCATCAAACACTCCTCATATGTTAACCCTTTCATTCCTGGGATAATTTTCATGAGCCTCCTTTGGACCCTTTCCAATGCCAGCACATTTTTTTCTTAACACACATCAAAGTTGCTGGTGAACGCAGCAGGCCAGGCAGCATCTCTAGGAAGAGGTGCAGTCGACGTTTCAGGCCGAGACCCTTCATCAGGAGTGTTTTTTCTTAATTGCCCCAGTTTCCTCCCACATTCCAAATGCGTACAGGTTAGGAGGTTAATTGGTCACATAGATGTAATTGGGTGGCACAGGCTCATTGATCTGGAAGGGCCTGTGACCATGCAGTACCTCTAAAAAAACAATAAGACATAAGAAAATTATCGAAATATACAGCACAGAAATGGACTCTGTCAGCCCACCTCATCAATGCCAACCCTCTCCAATGCCAGCACATTTTTTATGAGGTAAGGGGCAGAAAACTGCTCAGAATAATCCAAATGCGGTCTGACCGATGCTTTATACAGCTTCAGCAGTACATCCTTGCTTTTGTATTCTAGTCTTCTCGAAATCAATGCTATCATTGCATTTGCCTTCCTTATCACTGACTCAACCTGCAAGTTAACCTTTAGGAAATCCTGCACAAGGACTCCCAAGTCCCTTTGCACCTCTGATTTTTGAACTTTCTCACCACCTAGAAAATAGTTGACACCAAAGTGTATGACCATGCATTTCCCTACACTATCTTTCCTCTGCCACTTCTTTGCCCATTCTCCCAATCTGTCTAAGTCCTTTTGCAGATGCCCTGCTTCCTCAAAACTACCTGCACTTCCACCAATCTTCGTATTTTCTGCAAACTTGACCACAAAGCCATCAATTCCTTCATCCAAATCATCGACATATAATGTAAAAAGAAGTGGTCCCAACACCAACCTCTTCAGAACACCACTAGCTACCGGCAGCCAACCAGAATAGGTCCCCTTTATTCCCACTCTTTGCCTCCTGCCAGTCAGCCAATCTTCTATCTATGCTAGTAAATTTCTCATAATACCATGAGCTCTTATCTCATTAAGTATCCTCATGTGTGGCATCTTGTGAAAGGCCTTCTGAAAATCCAATTAAACAAAATCCATTGACTCTCCTTTGTTTATCCTGCCTGTCATGTCCTCAAAGAATTCTAACAGATTTGTCAGGCAAGATTTTCCCTTAAGGAAACTATGCTGACATTGGCCTATTTTGTCATGTGCTCCCAAATACTCCAAAACCTCATCCTTAATAATCGACTCCAGCATCTTTCCAACCACTGAGGTCAGGCTAACTGGCTTATAATTTCCTTTCTCCTGCCTCCCACGCTTCTTAAAGAGTGGAGTGCCATTTGCAATTTCCAGTCCTCAGGTACTATTCCAGAATCTAATGATTCTTGAAAGATCACTACTAATGCCTCCACAATCTCTTCAGCCACCTCTTTCATAACCCTGGGGTATAGTCCATCTGGTCCAGGTGTCTTCAGACTTTTCAGCTTCTCAAGCACCTCCTCTTTAGTAATAGCAACAGCACTCACTTCTGCCCCCTGACTCTCTCAAATTTCTAGCATTATGCTAGTGTCTTTCACAGTGAATACTAATGAAAAATACTTATTTAGTTCGTCGGCTGTTTCCTTGTCCCCCATTACTACCCCTCCAGCATCATTTTCCAGTGGTCCGATATCCAATCTCGCCTCTCTTTTACTCTTTATATATCTGAAAAAATTTGTAACTTCTTTTATAGCTTTAGCTAGCTTACCTTCATTTTCCATCTTTCCTGTCTCTGTGGCTTTTCTAGTTGCCTTCTGTTGGTTTTTAAAAGCTTCCCAATCCTCTATCTTCTCATTAATCTTTGCTATATTATGTGCGCTTTATTATATGCCCTCTCTTTTGCTTTTATGCTGTCTTTGACATCCCTTATCAACCATGGTTACCTCATCCTCCCTTTAGAATACTTCATCTTCTTTGAGATATATCTATTCTGCGCCTTCCAAATTGCCCCATTATGTTCTGCCATCATCCCTGCTAGTGTGCACTTCTAATCAAGTTTTGCCGACACTTCTCTCATGCCACTGTAATTCCCTTTACTCTACTGAAATACTGATAGATCTGATTTTGGCTTCTTTCACTCAACTTGCTGTGTGAAAAACCTACCACTCAGTTCTCTTTACATTTCTCACCTATTACTTTAAACCTATACCTTCTTGTTCTTGACTCCCCTGCTTTGGGAAAAAGATTCTGACTATCTATCCTATCTTTGCCCCTCATAGTTTTATAAATCTACATAGGGTCACCTTGTTGCCTTGTATGCTGCAGGGTGAAAAAAAACCTAGCCTACCTAATTTCTTCTTACAACAACAGCCCTCCATTTTCGGCAACATCCTGATGAACCTCTTCTGCACTCACTATGACTTCCTTTCTGCAGTGTGGTACAGTCCTCTGAATCTAACTGTTTTGTACAAATGCTTATATTCAGTTCCTCATCTAATGAAGGTAAGGAGACAAGATCATAAGACCATAAGACTGAAAGACATAGGAGCAGAATTAGGCTATTCGGGCGATCATCATGAGATTGACTTATTTTCCTCTCAACCCCATTCTCCTGCCTTCTCCTCATGACCTTTGGTGCCCTTACTAATCAAGAACCTATCAACATCTGCTTTAAGTATACATAATGATTTGTCCTTCACAGTCATATGTGGCAATGAATTCCCCTGATTCCCCTAGCCTAATCTCTATTCTAAAGGGATGTCCTTGTATTAGATACATCAGAAACATCCTCTCCACACCCACTCTGTTCAGGTCTTTCGATATTCAATAAGTTTCAGTGTGATCTTCCAACATTCTTCTAAACTCCAGCAAGGTTAGGCTTAGAGCCATCCACTACTCCTCATATGTTAACCCTTTCATTCCTGGGATAATTCTTGCAAACCTCCTCTGGATCCTCACCAATGTCAGCATGTCTTTTCTTTGATTTGGGGCCCAAAGACAAGTGCCTTTTTCATTTACTTGTCCATCTGCATCGCCTCTTTCAGGGGGCTACGGAGCTGAAACCCAAGGTCTTTCCGTACATCAATGGTCCTCATGTCCCTGCCACTTACTTCATTTGTTCTATCAGAATCTGATCTATCAAAGTGCACAACCTCAGTCACTGGTCTGGACTAAATTCCATCTGCTCTTACTCTGCCTAACCTTCCACTCGATCTATGGTTTTTATTCTGCATCTTTATTCTCAGACCTGATTAAGAGGAGCTAAGGAGATCAGCACCATCACCTAACCATTGATAGGTACCTTCTGCTCAAAGTGGTATCATAAAAACCAAAGACATTCAGTCTACCAAGCCTTCCCTTTCCGAGACTCCACACAGAGTATTTGTTGTACTTATTTACTGATGCATTAAGCACTCTGCATAATTTAACATCCAAAATTAAAACTACGGAATATTTATCATCTTCCACAACTGATTTCCGTGACATTTTCTGAACCCCATGAGGATGGAAGTTATGAGACTCTCTAGAATATTAAATCATCCACATCCTACCTTTGTAACTTTCTGCTGCGTTTTGAATCACATATGTATGCAGCATCTTTCCAACAGTTAATTGGCATAATATCACCAGTACTTCCTGCTTTTATTTAGCATTGGGTTCCATATTTACTGCAAGAGACAGGGGAATTCTGGTTTGTTGGCCACAAAACAAAGTGGCTTTGTGTACATTTTCTGCTTGATAATGTTCCAGTTATTTAATTGAAATTAAATCTTGGGTATATAACATATGAGGAGCTTTGAACCTGTACTCACTGGAATTTAGGAGAATGAGTGGGAGTGGGTAGATGTCAATGAACGCTATCGAATATTGAAAAAGCCTGGGTAGACTGGATGTGCAGAGGATGTTGCCTATAGTGGGAGAGTCGAAGATCAGAGGGCACAGCCTCAGAGTACAAGGGCGTCCTTTTAGAACAGAGCTTAGGAGGAATTTCTTTAACCAGAGGGTGGTAAATCTGTGTAATTCATTTGCCACAGATGGCTGTGGAGGCCAAGTTACTGCATATTTTTAAAGTGGATGTTGATAGGTTCTTGGTAAGTTAGGGCATCAAAGATTACAGGGAGAAGGCAAGAGGATGGGAGTTGAGAGGGAAAATAAATAAATAAATGGCAGAGCAGACACAATATGGTGCAAATGACCTAATTCTGCTCCTGTCTTATGTCTTATATCAAAGATTAAGGATCAAGGATCAACTTTATTTGCCATATACATTTACATGTATTAGGAATTTGCCATGGTGTGTTAGCACGACATGCAGCACAAAGCAACAGCATTCAACAATTGCAAGAATAAAGAATAAGATGAAAAAAATAAACTTTGAGTTTAAAGTACAGATATAGAATAAAATGTGCATAAATACATAAATACCAGCATGTATTTACAATATAAACTGCATTATAAAAAGTGGCTTAAAGTGTTTACAGTGCAGTGCAGTGACAGGGGTAATAGATAAAGGGGTTGGGGAGGCCATCTAGAATGGTTGATCAGATTAACTGCCTGTGGGAAAGAAATTTAAAATGGTGTGAATAGCCCTATAGTGCTTTCCACAAGGGACATCTGAAAAAGGCAAAGCAACATACACAAAATACTGAAATAACTCAACAGGTCAGGCAGCATCGATGGAAATGAATAAGCAGTCGATGTTTCAGGCCAAGATCTTGACTGTTTATTCATTTCCATAGATGCTGCCTGACTTGCAGAGTTCCTCCAGCATTTTGTATATGTTGCTTTGGATTTCCAGCAACTGCAGAATTTCTCCTGTTCACGATTGGAAAAGGCAGTTTGCTGGGTGGGTAGTGTCTGCAGTGATTCTTTTTCTACCCACTTCTTTGTCCCAAATACATATAAATCCTGCAGTGATGGTAGACTGCAACCAATAACCTTTCCTGCTGACATTACAGCTTGCTGCAGTGTCTGTATATTGTCATAAATTGCCGCACCAAAGCAGTCTGTAATGGCTGATGTAGGATTGCTCCAGTACGTTCTGGGGAAGATGGAACTTTACCATCTACTGCAAGAAGCACATCCTCTGTCGAGCCTTACTAATGAAGGCAATATGGTCTTAATATTGTAATTGGTGGCAAAGCTGCTTACAGTCCATTTACAACACTGGTCATGTGCAATTTATCCAATAATCTCCCATCATCCCTGAGGTTTTTTGACACTGAAACTGTTCCACATTCCTTTTTCATCTGTCACATTAGGTCTGATGATACCACTCTTCACAGCAGTGCTTCTGATGATATTTTCCTTTTCCCTCAGTCAGGACTCCTCCGCGCCCCCCCCCCCATCATGGCTGACACGGTCTGTAAACATGTTGAGTGCATTTCCTATATTTCTGCTCATTTCCTCTCTCTCAGGATCACAGCAGTTCCTCTTATCCTCACTGTAATGTTTTCACAGAAGCACTGGGGAAAGGATGAAAGGCTTTTTTAAAGACCAGCTTTATTTCATACATGCATATCAAAACACATTATGAAATGTGTTGTCTGAAAGTGTGCTGGGGGCAGCCCGCAAGTGTTTCCATGCTTCCAGTGCTAACATACCATGCCCACAACTTATTAACCCTGGCTTGTACACCTTTGGAATATGTGAGGGAACCGTAGCACCCAGAGAAAACCCACACGCTCATGGAGAGAACACACACGCTCCTTATTAACCACATAGGTAGTGGTTTATTTTCAAGGAAGAACATTTATTGGCATGTGAGCCTTTTAAGCAGCGGGGGGAGGAGGTTGCGGATTGGTACTGTAGTGGTTAGCACAACTGATTTACAGCGCCAGCGATTATTGATCGGGATTTGCATGTCGAGTCGTGTTTGTAAGGAACTGTTCTCCACGTGACCACATGGATTTGTTCCAGGTATTGAGGTTTCCTCACACATTCCAAAGATGTATGGTTAAGATTAGTAAGTTCTGGGCACCGGAAGCATAGTGACACTTGGGGGTTGCCTCAAAGCATGCAGACATGGTCAAGAGGTTCAGTTGTTCAGACCAGACATCAGAATGGGGAAGAACATCTTGGGGTCTCAGAAATGGACATTATTTGATACACCAATGATGTAGCCTAGAAGACTAGGGTGCCTTCGGAGTTTCAGGATTTTGTGGCTCTGGAGAGGGGCGGACTCGATGTCGGTGCCTCTGCAGGAAATCGGTGTGTCGTGGGAGATGGAAGATCGAAAGCAGCAAGCTGGCTGCTGGCTGTGTGCCCAGAGACCCGAGTTCTTTGGGCACAGAGCTTGGAAAAAGCAATGCAACGGACTTTTAACATTGCAAATCAGCGAGTTGGTTATGTCTCCCCTCTCAATGTGAAATGGAGACACCTCTTTTTCCCTTATTAGGGAGAGAGAGAGCCTGTGGTATGTCAAATTACCAGGTGAATGAGTAGTCTTTGGGGTACTGCAGGTCTGTGTCTTTATTGATGCTTTGCTGCATGCTTGAGTGCTCGATGGGGGGGGGTGCAGATGCTTTTTTTGCTGGTGGGGGAGGGGGTTGTTGCTTTGCTGCTGCTTACGTGTTGGGGGGAGCTAGGGTGGGGCTTTGGGGTTCTAACACTTAACTGTCATTCATTCTTTGGGACATTCCTCTGTTTTTGTGGGTGTTTGCAAAGAAAAAGAATTTCAGGATGTATATTGTATACATTTCTCTGACATTAAATGTACCCTGAAACCTTTGAAATGTGATCTCAGTGACTTTGACTGTGGAATGATTGTTGGTGCCAGACAGGGTGGTTTGAGTATCTCAGAAACTTTTGATCTCCTGGGATTTTCTCACACAACAGTCTCTTGAGTTAACAGAGTGGTGCAAAAAACAAAAAAAACCAAGACCAGAATATGGTTTAATATCACTGGCATATGTCATGAAATTTGTTGTCTTTATGGCAGCAGTACATTGCAATGCATAATAATAAAAACAATAAATGGCAATAAGTACAGTATATATAAAAAATTCAATTAAATAAGTAGTGCCAAAAAGAGAAAAAATACTGAGGTAGCATTTGTGGGTTCCTTGTCCATTCAGAAATCAGATGGCAGAGGGGAAGAAGCTGTTTCTGAAATATTGAGTGTGTGTCTTCAGGTTCCTGTACCTCCTCCTTGATGGTTGTGATGAGAAGAGGGCATGTCCTGGGTGATGGGGGTCCTTAATGATGGACGTCACTTTTTGAGCCATCACCCTTTTAAGATGTCCTCGATGCAGGGGAGGCTAGTGGCCGGCAGAGCTTACAACTTTCTGTAGCTTTTTCCGATCCTGTGCAGTGGCCCCTCCATACCAGTGATGTAACCATTTAGAATATATTCCACTGTACATCTGTAGAAATTTGCAAGTGTCTTTGGTGACATACCAATTTTCCACAAACTCCTAATGAAATATAGGTGCTATTGTGCCTTCTTCATAACTGCATTAATATGTTGGACACAGGATAGATCTTCAGAAATGTTGACACCCAGGAACTTGAAACTGCTCACCTTTTCCATTTCTGATCCCTTGATGAGGACTGGTGTGTGTTCCCTCATCTTCCCCTTCCTGAAGTCCACAATCCATTCCTTGGTCTTACTGATGTTGAGTACAAGGTTGTTGCTGTGACACCACTCAACCACTCCTGTACGCCCCCTCGTCACCATCTGAAATTCTGCCAACAATAGTTGTGTCATCAGCAAATTCATAGATGGTGCTTGAGCTGTGCTTAGCCACACAGTCTTTGGTGTGGAGACAGTAGAGCAGTGGGCTAAGCACGTATCCTTGAGTTGATTGTCAGTGGGGAGGAGATGTTATTTCTGATCCACGCAGGCTGTGGTCTGCTGGTGAGGAAGTCAAGGATCCAATTGTGGAGGGAGGTACAGAGGGACAGATTTTGGAGCTTGTTAACTAGTACTGAGCTGTGATTGATAAAAAGCAGCCTGACATTTGTTTTCTGGTTGTTTAGGCTCTCCAAGGAAAAGTGCAAAGCCAGTGAGATTGTGTCCTCTGCATACTGGTTATGGCGGCAAGTGAATTGCGATGGGTCCAGGCCCTTGCTCAGACAGGAGTTAACTCTAGCCATAACCAACCTCTCAAAGCACTTCATCGCATAGATCTGCTACTGTGTGGTACTCATTTAGGGACCTCATCCTGCTCTTCTTGGGCACTAGTGTGATTTCTGCACTCTTGATGCAGATCCTGTGTGCAGTTTTGGTCCCCTAGTCTAAGGAAAGACATTCTTGCCATAGAGGGAGTACAAAGAAGGTTCACCAGATTGATTCCTGGGATAGCAGGACTTTCATATGATGAAAGACTGGATCAACTAGGCTTATACTCATTGGAATTTAGAAGATTGAGGGGGATCTGATTGAAACGTATAAAATCCTAAAGGGATTGGACAGGCTAGATGCAGGAAGATTGTTCCCGATGTTGGGGGAGTCCAGAATGAGGGGTCACAGTTTGAGGATAAAGGGGAAGACTTTTAGGATCGAGATGAGGAAAAACTTCTTCACACAGAGAGTAGTGAATCTGTGGAATTCTCTGCCACAGGAAACAGTTGAGGCCAGTTCATTGGCTATATTTAAGAAGGATTTAGATATGGCCCTTGTGGCTAAAGGGATCAGAGGGTATGGAGAGAAGGCTGGTACGGGGTTCTGAGTTGGATGATCAGCCATGATCATACTGAATGGCGGTGCAGGCTCGAAAGGCCGAATGGGCTACTCCTGCACCTATTTTCTATGTTTCTATGTTTCTACATCGGATCCCAGACCATAACAGGGAGAGATATTGAAGATATCCTTGAAAAGCTGGTTAGTACAGGTTTTCAGTACTCGGTCAGGCCACTCGTCTGAGTGCTACTGGTACCATGTAACCCAGTACTAACTGTCGCATGGTCGGTTGGTCGGCGACTAAACTGGCTCCCCAGCCAGGCTTGCCTGGTGAGGAGGGTGGCTAGACACCCTGCAGGATGAAAAACAAGACCTGTCAAAGGGCCGATGAACCCTCTTGTCGGGTCAACAGCCATCTAGCAAACACGTGCCGTGAAGCGCGGAAAGGGCATCCCTTGCATCGAAGCTTGGTCTGGACATTCACTGCAACAGAACTTCCCCCATCCGTCTTGGACCCCACCATGCCGCCGGATCCGGGAGGGGATGTTGAGAGGGTGGGTCTGGACCTGTGCAACCCCCTACTCATCTAAGATCCACTCACGCACACGTTGTTCCTTTCTGAGGAGTGGGGTACCATCCCACTAACTGACTGAAAGGAACCATCATCATCCTATGGGATGGATAGCCAGAGAGAGAGAAAGAGAGACTCGGTCAGGTATACGCCTTGTGAGTGTTCACCCTCTTGAAGATATTTTAACATCGGCCTCCAAGACAGAGATCACAGGGTTGCCAGATTCTGCAGGAATTTGCATGGGTATAGTGCTTTTCTCCCTTTCAAAACTTGCATAAAAGGCATTGAGCTCATCAGGGAGTGAAGCATCACTACCATTGAAGATTTTATTAACATCCACGGTCTTGTTTTCTGTAGGAGTGAAGGTTAAAATTAGGCTCATATTCTATATAATTATCTAGGATAAAGTGACAGAAGTAGTGAAGGTAATTAGAAACCTAAAATTAATTACTAATTTAATTCAAAGGTTGTTAAGAATTTAAGTCAACCTTTCAAGGCACCATTTACTTAACTATAAACAATGAAAGTAATTTGGTTACTATACTTACATAAAGAATCAATGTTTGCTAAAAATCAATGCTGTGTTATTGAGCCCACAGATAAAGTCCCACAATACACTAAGGTTAAGTGTCCTCTCTGAAAGGAACACAGAACATTGAATAACAGACTGCAGTTTCAAAGAGACAAACTCTCGTTCTTAAATAATGACTGTTTCAGGGTTTTAGCATTCTTGTTAATTCATTTGCTCATGGTCAGATTGAAAGTCCTTTTACCCGAAGCCTGAAATGGAAATGAATGTACTGAACCAAGGGACTGAAGGTGCCACAGGCTAAAGTAAGTAGTATTGTCTCCAGCCGCCAACTTCAAAGTTTTCAAAGGTACATTTAATGTCAGAGAAATGTATACAATATAAATCTTGAAATGCTTTTTCTTTGCAACCATCAATGAAAACAGAGGAGTGCCCCCAAAGAATGAATGACAGTTAGATGTGAGAATCCCAAAGTCCCCTCCAGCTCCCCTCCCTCCCACACGTAAGTGGCAGCAAGCACCAATTCCCCCTCCCCCCACCGGCAACAAAGGCACCGGCGCCCGCGTGCAGCAAAAGCAACAGCAAAGACTTGCAGTACCCCAAAGACTTCGCATTTCATCCAGTATTCAACATAATAAGGGAGAAAAGGCATGTCTCCGTTTCACAGCGAGAGGGGAGACATAACAAACAACTCACTGGTTTACGATGTTAGAAGTCCATTGTGTCACTTTTCAGAGCTCTGTGCCCAAAGATCTCACGTCTCCGGGCACACAGCCAAAGATCTTCCAGCTCCTACGACACACCGGTCTGTCAGAACACTGACCTTTGATCCACCTGTCTCCAGAGCCCCGAGATCCTAGGCCTCCAAAGGCGAGTCGAACTCTTAGGCCATGCCCTTGGGATGTCAGATAACGGCCAGTTGAAACCCCGAGAGCGGGTCCCATTCCCACAAAGAACCGAAGTCAGAGTGTAATTCCAGGTCAGGGTCTTCAAAAGAACCCAGAAAGGGAAAAATAGAGATATTAAAGATGGAAATAGAGCTGTTTCTGAAGATGCAAGCAAAGGAATTTACCATCTGGATGCTAAACTTTATATCTATCATTATATTATTACAATAAAATCCACACAGAATTGGTCTTCTTTGTTAAGTGTAAAACAATTAGGAAAACAATTAAATTAAAGGGAGGAATGTCCAGAAAGTAATGTGAATCCCTGCCTTTTCCCTATTGACAAAATTTCATCATAATCCTTGAATCCAGAAATGAATGGAAATTTTCTGTCTTTCTTAATGAGAAATGAGAAAATGCTGAAATCTTATTCTTAGAAACTTCACAATTTTCAGCTACAACTTCCCAGAATTGTCTCAGCATGCAGAGGAACAAATACAAAATCAGTATTGACGGTAATTGGCAAGTATTAACCAACAGGAGAGCCACAACTTGTGCTCGGAAATGTAGCTGACTAAAATGCAGCATGCAATGAGTATTGGTTTAGAAAGGTATAGAGTATTTAATATTTCAGTAATATTTGATTAATATTGTAAACATATTGCTTGATTAAGTCTTTGTTTACATAATTCATTACAGGTTATAGAGTATGTAAAAGTATGTGAATAGCATACAGCATTATGCCACCATGTCATAAGTGCGTGCCTCACTGTAAAGTAATAAACTAAGTAGACTAATTATCCCCAGGCTCCCGTGTTTTTCTTTTGATTAGTTTCTGGAGTTACAAAACATAGCAGTGATGATTAAGTATATTTAAAACGAACCTAAGATGACTACCTACCTATTGAAGCTCAGCTTTTCTTTTGCAAGGAGGGGAGAGAGACATTCGAGTTAAAAAAAGAGAGGCACAAAATGGAAAAATTCACAGGTTTGTCAACAGCTAGTACCAGGTGATAATAATAATAAATTTTAAAAAGCAGGAATGGCTGGCTACATCGGAAAGATAGATGCATTTGACTTCTCAATAGACAACCGGATCATGTACACTGAATGAACTGAGCAGTATTTTGAAGCAAATTAAATCGGCAATGAAAAGCGAGTGCTCGTGTTACTGAGTGCAATAGTTGGAAAGCTTTCCTGCTCCAACCAAACCTGCCAAAAAGAGCCTATGCTGATATTATGAAAGTAATGTAGGAACATTTAGAACCAAAAACATTGTTGATTGCAGAACACTTCAAGTTTCCTAACCAGAAACAAAAAGAAGGGGATTAATTTCAGTCTACATGGTTGATTTGAAAATATTGTCTGAGCATTGTCAGTTCAATAATGGGTTTAGTGATGCACTGGGTGATCATTTAGTTTGTGGAATCTTACAAAAAGCATTAAAAATGGCTCCTAGCTGAAGCACAACTCACAATTAAAAGAGAAATTGAAATTGTTGTTTCAATGGAAACTGCAGACAGAGATTATATGTTATAATTATGTGGTTTTGTCAGTTTTTTCAGTCTTGGTCTGTCTTGTGTTTTGTGATATCACACTGGAGGAAATATTGTATCATTTCTTAATGCATGCATTACTAAATGACAATAAAAGAGGACTACGTGTCTTCGTAATCTAAAGTGAGTTGTAGTCAGGAATGAAAGTGAGCGTGAACAAAATTACAATATCTAAAAAGAAACCTGCCTGGCCGAACATATCATGTTACCATTGTGGCAGGAGCTCACAATGCAGGTATTAAAGGTACAACTTGGAGAAAATACAACAAAGTAGAACACACAAAAAGAACATGCCAGACAGAGAAAAATAAATGAACTGCACAGAGAAGGGAAAAGTTAAAAAGTCAGGTTGCAGTTTCAAAAATAGCACTATCTGCACGGTGTTGATGAAAAACCTGATAATGATGAGAGTAACACAGGACTGAGTAGCCTTGAGGTTTACAATGTGAAAACTAACAAGACACAAGCAATGTGGCTTACACCAGAAGTGAACAGCAAATTAATTAAAATGGAACTGGACACTGGCTCGGCTGTTTCAGTCTTTCCACAAAATGAGTTTGAATGGCATTTCAAAGATACTGAACTGAAACCTGCTGTTATCCAACTAACAACATACACTGGAGAAAAGATAACTCCTGTGGGAATGACATTCGTAACAGAGAAATACGACAATCAACAGGGTACATTGGGCTTGTATGTGGTAAAAACAGGAGGGCCAGCATTGTGGGACAACTACAACTTGATTGGAGATCCATTCACCATTTGTATGTCATATCCCTTACAACAGAGCCAAATGAAAGTGAATTAAGAAAGGGATGATGACACAACAGTGTTTAAGGATGACATTGGAAAACTCAAACATATCAAGGGTAAAATAGTGTTAAATGAAAATGCCACATTCAAGTTTTACAAAGCCCGTCTGGTTCCTTATACCATCCATGATAAAGTATCCAGTGTGCTAGATGTCTTGGAGGCTGAAAGAATTCTTTCCAAGGTTGAGAGAAACCCATGGGCAATACCAATGGTCTCAGTAGTCAAGAGGGATGGCTCCTTCAGGATCTGTGGTGATTTTAACATCACCATCAACCCAGTAGTGAAAGTAGATATGTAAATGCACTCTGCCTAGGATAGAGGATACATATGCAAACCTATCTGAAGGGAAACATTTCAGCAAAGTGGACTTAACTGAGGCCTACCTACAGATGGAGATGGGAGAAGAATCCAAAATATTTCTCAGCAAAAACACTGAAAAAAGGCTTTATTGCTATAATAGGCTTAGTTTTGGAGTAGCATGCACACTTGCCCTCTGGCAAAAAGCAATGGACCAGGTACCTGCAAGACTGCCCAGGCACTCAGTGTTACCTAGATGACATCATTGTTACCAGTAAGGATGACAAGGAACATCTCCAAAATCTTATGATAGTCTTAAAAAGATTAGAAGATTATGGGCTCAAAGTGTGAATTATTTAAACCAAGCATCACTTACTGTGGTCACACGATTGATGCACAAAGATTACACAAGTGTGCTGAGAAAACTCAGGCAGTGGTGGATACCCCCAACTCCAAAGGGTACGTCACAGTGTCATCCTTTTTAGGATTTGTCAATTACTATAACAGGTTCCTGCCAAACCTGGCTACTGTGCTCCACCCGCTTGAACTCATTACTACAGATCAGGAAGAATCAGCAATGGACAAAGTTGTATGAGCTGGCTTTCCAAAAAACAAAGGAAATGGTGATGTCAGGCACTGTACTCACACATTATCATCTACATCAGCCAGTGAAGCTCCCTTGTGAAGCCTCACCTTATGGTATAAATGCAGTCATATCGCATGTTATGTGTGATAGAAGTGAACACCTCATAGCCTTTGCATCACGTTCCCTTTCCGCTGCAGAGAAAAATTACGCGCAGGTTGACTGAGAGGCCTGGAGTCTGGTTTGGGTGTAAAACGTTTCAACCAGTACCTGTATGGGAGAGAGTTACCCTCATTACTGATCATCAACCACTAGTGTCCATCTTCAATCCACAGAAGGACATTCCACTAACAGCAGCAGCAGAGATGGGCTGTTTCTTGGAAGACACAATTACAAGATCAAATTCAAGAGAACAACTAATCATGGAAATGCTGATGGGTCATCCTGTTTACCCTTGGAAAAAGAAATACCTCAAAAAATTACAGAAGAGGACCCTCCTCGACATATTTTCTCAAATACAAATTGAAAGTCTCCCTATTACGATAGAGATTATGCAAGGGAAACCAGAAAAGACCCCACACTGTCTCAGGTATACATGGCCATCCAAAATAGCTGGAATGTGCAACAGAAATTCCAGTTCCCCCATCTTACCAGTGCTGGGATGAACTTCCCTTGATAGGATTGTATGTGGAGATTGAAGGTTGTTGCACCATCTAAGGTGAGAGCTAACGTGTTGGAGGAGCTACATGCTAGTCATCTATGCGTGGTCAAAATGAAAGCATTTGCTCAAAGCTTTGTCTGGCAGTCTGAGAGAGATCAGCAGACTGTGCAGCTTGCCAGGCACTGTTCGGGGTGCCAACATGTGCAGAAGAAAGGTATTCAGAGCTGTCAGATCCACTTCCTCCAGTCGCAGAGTCAACTCCTACAACCACCATGGAGGAGGCCCCAGAACCTGTGATTGTTTCACAGACATAAGTCTCTTCTGCCAAGATAAGTGACCTACCCCTCTTTGTCAAGAAATCAGGAAAGACGTTAATTCACAAGAGGAAGAATATTCTACAGCGATTAAATCTTTTGACTTGCATGGGACAATTTAAAATTTACGATGCTGTGGACGTCTATATAGTATACCATATGTGTGTGTGTGTGTGTGTGTGTGTGTGGAAATGCATTCTATATTGTAAAAGTACATGAATGGCATAATTCATTACGCCAAAACGTCATAAGTGCGTGCCTCACTAAAGTAAGTAACAAAGTAGACATGTTATCCCCAGGCTCCTGTGTTTTTCTTTCAATTAGTTTCTGGAGTTACAAAACATAACAAAAGGCATCACCATGAAGGGATGGGAGTAAATGGGCATATGCACTGAGTAGAAGATGTATACTGTGAATATGGAACGGCACTCTAACTAAACTTCTCAGCTGCTTAATGAGTGAACTTATTCCATCACAGCTAATAGCAGGGGGATTAATTTTAAGGTGATTGTAGGAAAGTAGAGGTGGGGATGTCATAGATAATTTCTTTTACAGAGAGCGATGAGTGTGTGGAATGCCCTGCCAGGGGTGGTGGTAGAGGCAGATACATTAAGGGCATTTAAGAAACTCTTAATAGGCACATGGATGATAGAAAAATGGAGGGCTAGGTAGGAAGAAATTCGAAACACAAGAGATTCTGCAGATGTTGGAAATCCAGAGTAACATATACAAAATGCTGGAGGAATTCAGCACGTCAGGCAAAATCAATAGACATGAATAAACAGTTGATGTCTTGGACTGAGGCCCCTCATCGAGACTTTGTAGGGGCAATGTAGGTGGGAAGGGTTAGATTGATCTTACGGTTTGTTAAAAAGTTGACATATCAGTAATTTGATGCAATACCCAAGAATAGAAATCCCAAAACTGAACATCTCAAGTTGGTATGAATGATGGGAGGTATGGGCCTGGAGAACAAAAAGCCAAGCATGAAGATAGCACAAACCCTTAGCAGGACAAACATCTGCTTTGGTTATTGTATCACTCCTGTTAAGTCATTTGAAGATGCTTTAAATAATTAGATTGGAAAAATGGGCTTTCATGACAGAAATAGTTGTGCTTAAATCAAAATATTATCTGCAATGATTTAATAATTGTTGTATATACTCAGAAAATGCCCTCAAACACAGTCATGCTGTCTCCTCACACAACCAGGTTAATTCAGAAGAAACCTATCAGCTCCCTTACACATGCTCCCCTATTGAATTATATCTTTGCCAATGTATAATTCAATATTTATAACCTGTCACTTCACTTCAGATCCCCTGATTTCCGCTATATTTTTCTCATTCGATGTCAAATGCATAAAGTATAAAGTATAAATGCTTTAATGCTCTGGTTAATAAAACTTGATCTTTCTTTGTTTTGCATTTATTTCCTTCTAACTGCTAGGAACTTTGATTGTCAGCTACTGTGTGACACTGGCAACAGTGGTTGTTAATGATCATTGCTATTTTGAGACTGTGTGATGAAGAACAGTTTTATGTGACTGATTGATCTTGGGTTGCAACACTGTTTTGTGTGGAACTTGCCAGAAGCTGACTGTCTTTGTGGAAGAAAGCTCCTTCTGTTTTGTTTGTAGCAATGTTTAATGACTATGGAGTGACTGTTGCACATAGTGAAAGCAACATATGTACCATGAATCCGTGACATTTTGCGTGTGTGATTTTTCTATGGATGTGATTGTAGACATTTTGAAGTTTTATCCCTGGGACATGACCTGGATGTATTACTGAGTAAAGCCAGCTACTCATTCAACAAAATTACATGATTTCCTTTCAGATGTGAATAGACTCCACTTCCAAAAGTTTTTCTATCCCCTCCCCTTACCTAGCTAAACATTTGCATAGAACTGTGAGGTTTTATGAGAGATGTGTGGAGGAAGTGATCATTAAAATTAAATTTATACAATTTAATCATCACGTGGACAGAATTCCAGTATTTGAGACTCATAATAAAAACAGAAAATGTTCAGCCGGTCTAATAAGGGAGACATTAGGAAGGTTGACTGAAAGCCTGGTCATCCAGCTCTGTTCTCAGGAGCTCTAAAGGCAGAAAAGTAGGGTGGGGAAATGAACTTGAGTGAGAATGCTAGAGCTCGGTTGGGTTGTTCACTGCACAGCCACCAGTAGTGGGAAAAGGCATGATAGGAAAGTGCTCAAGAGGCTAGTTTAACAAGAAAGGGGAACATAACCTCAGCACTTTACTCATATCTGGTATCACCAATGACTTGTATCATTCAGTCTCCACCTTATCACAAACATTCTTCTGTTCTCCCCACTGCTTACTTTACTTTGTAACTATAAACTTCATCAACTTGAAACGTTAACTCTGTTTCTTTCAATGGATGCTGCCTAATGTACATAGAACAAGATTCAAGACCTACTGGGGTCATCTAATGTGTCTGGTGCTTCCGATGCGGCCTTCTTTATATTGGTGAGGCCCATTGTAAATTGGAGGACTGCTTCATTGAGCACCTCCACACCATCCGCCACAAGCAGGACTTCCCAGTGGCCAAACGTTTTAATTCTGATTCCGATTCCCATTCTGATGTGATGCTCCATGTCCTTCTCTTGTGCCAAGATGAGGCCACTCTCAGGGTGGAGAAGCAACACCTTATATTTCGTCTGGGTAACCTCCAACCTGAAGGCATGAATATTGATTTCTCTTTCCAGTAAACAAATTTCACTCCCACGCCTTTTCTCTATTCCCATTCTGACCTTTTACCTTTTCTCACCTACCTATTACTTACCCCTGGGTCCTGGGTCCACTCCTCCTTCCCTTTCTCCTATGGTCCACTCTCCTCTCCTATCAGATTCCTTCCTATCCAGCCCTTGATCTTTCCCACCCACCTGGTTTCATCTATCACCTTCCAGCTAGCCTCCTTCCCCTCCCCGCATCTTTCTGGTGTCTTCCCTCTTTCTTCTCAGTCCTGAAGAAAAGTCTTGGCCTGAAATGTCGACTATCTATTCATTTCCATAGATGCTGCCTCATGACTCTTATCATCTTATACACCTCTATCACATCACCTCCTATCCTCCTTTGCTCCAAAGAGAAAAGCTCTAGTTTGCTCAACCTTTCTTCATAAGACATGCTCTCTTATCCAGGCTGTAGTCTAGTAAAAACATCTGCACCCTCTCTAAATATCCATATCCTTTCTATAATGAGGACTGAACATAACAACCAAGGTTTTATAGAGCTGCAACATTACCTCACGACTCTTGAACTCAATCTCCCGATAAATGAAGGCCAATACACCATATGCCTTCTCAAGAACCGTATCGACTTACGTGGCAACTTTGAGATCTATGGAGGTGTACCTCAAGATCCCTCTGTTCCTTCACACTGCTAACAATCTTGATATTAACCATGTATTCTGCCTTCACTATCATATCTTTCCTATAATGTGGTGACTAGAACCCCAAGCATTACTGAAGTTGGGATCTGTCCAATTATTTATAAAACTGAAGCATAACCTTTCTGCTAACATACTCAATGTCTCAATTAATGAAGGACAGTATCCCTTTTTAACCATGTTATCGACATACGGTGCCACCTTCAAGGATCTTTTGGATTTACACACCAACTCCCTTGTAGTGAGTTTCACACTACTCCATTGGACCTTTTCATTTACTGTGTTTGTCCTAGCTTAATTATTACTCCAAAAAGAAGCATAATCTCAATATTTATCAGGATTAAACTCCGTCTGCCATTTCTTAGCCCAATTCACCAACATTCAAAGTTCAAAACACTCTGTACTCTCTCTGCACACTGTCCACCAATCCTGTGTTACCTTTTAAATTTATAGCCCACAGGTTTCAACACTTATCCTGTTTGTGTCATTCAAATATTCCCTGATTTAATTTTTCCACCAAATGATGGCCAGGCCATCAATTGTGCTGGCTAGAAACTTAACAATTTCCTCTATAGACATCTTAAGATTAGCTTTATTTGCCATATGTACATCGAAACATACAGTGAACTGCATCGTTTTATATCAATGACCAACACAGTTCAAGAATGTGCTGGTGGCTTGCCTGTAAGTTTTGCATGCTGCCAGCCACAACTTACTGATCTTTATGTCTTTGGAATGTGACAGAAAACTGGAGCACACGGAGGAAACCCGCATGGTCACAGAGTGAATATACAAACTCATTACTGACATTGGCGGGAATTGAACTCCAATTACTGGCGTTGTAAAGCATTACGCTACTCACTTCACTACTGTTCCACCCCTCCCTCCTCATTTAAAGATGAACATTTGAAATTTATCAAGCTTTTGGGTCTGGTCTAGCATCTCCTTTAACGTGAGTTGGCATCAAATTTTGTCAGCAGCATTCTCTGACACTTTGCCCATTCAGCCACATTAAAGGCACTATGTATATAAAAGCAATTTGTTAATATTCTAGCAAATCTATCCTTTATTCACCCCGCTCCCCCACCTGATTTTATTCTGTTGCTAGTATGAAGATTTACAATGGATATTCTTGTGCATTAGCAAGTAAAACCCATTGCCATGTGATTAAGTATCTCTTTGGTAAGATACTACCATTATCCACATAGCTTCATTTTCAGTCGAATGTCATATTGATGGAAACATTAATTGAAAGTCCATTAATGTCTATAAGTTTTAGTAAATAAGGTAGGTTACATGCTTTAAAAGTACATGAGCTTGAAAGACTGCTTAAAATTAAATTGATAATATAGTAGAATCTGGTTCGTGGAATTTCGTCCACAGTATATTCAATGTTCTCTTGTTAAAAGGGTATCAGTAGAATCAACATAATTGGATTCTCACACTATGCTGCAGTTCTTTGAAAACCTAATTGGCAAGAGTCAAATTAGTGTCAGCAATGAGGAAGTACCTAGGGCATGGTTCCCAGCTTTTCCCATTGAAAGCCCCACTTGCTTACATTCAGTACAGTACGCAGCCCTCCATAGATAACTGACAATATCATGGGCTTATCCTTTTGAGGAATTAGGGTGACCTGGGAAACTCAATAGCAGGGGCATCTGGCATTGAACACAGAACAGTACAGCACAGCACAGCACAGCACAAGCCTCTTGGCCCACAATTACAATTAAGTTACTCTAAGACTAATCTAACCCCTCCCTCATAGTCATAGTCATAGTCATAGTCATACTTTATTGATCCTGGGAGAAATTGGTTTTTGTTACAGTTGCACCATAAATAATAAATAGTAATAGAACCATGAATAGTTAAATAGTAATATGTAAATTATGCCAGTAAATTATGAAATAAGTCCAGGACCAGCCTATTGGCTCAGGGTGTCTGACCCTCCAAGGGAAGAGTTGTAAAGTTTGCTGGCCACAGGCAGGAATGACTTCCTATGACGCTCTGTGCTGCATCTCAGTGGAATGAGTCTCTGGCTGAATGTAATCCTGTGCCCACCCAGTACATTATGTAGTGGATGGGAGACATTGACCAAGGTGGCATGCAACTTGGACAGCATCCTCTTTTCAAACACCACCATGAGAGAGTCCAGTTCCATCCCCACAACATCACTGGCCTTACGAATGAGTTTGTTGATTCTGTTAGTGTCTGCTACCCTCAGCCTGCTGCCCCAGCACAGAACAGCAAACATGACAGCACTGGCCACCACAGACTCGTAGAACATCCTCAGCATCGTCCGGCAGATATTAAAGGACCTCAGTCTCCTCAGGAAATAGAGACAGCTCTGACCCTTCTTGTAGACAGCCTCAGTGTTCTTTGACCAGTCCAGTTTATTGTCAATTCGTATCCCCAGGTATTTGTAATCCTCCACCATGTCCACACTGACCCCCTGGATGGAAACAGGTGTCACCGGTACCTTAGCTCTCCTCAGGTCTACCACCAGCTCCTTAGCCTTTTTCACATTAAGCTGCAGATAATTCTGCTCACACCATGTGACAAAGTTTCTTACTGTAGCCCTGTACTCAGCCTCATCTCCCTTGTTGATGCATCCAACTATGGCAGAGTCATCCGAAAACTTCTGAAGGTGACAAGACTCTGTGCAGTAGTTGAAGTCCGAGGTGTAAATGGTGAAGAGAAAGGGAGACAAGACAGTCCCCTGTGGAGCCCCAGTGCTGCTGATCACTCTGTTGGACACACAGTGTTGCAAGCACACGTACTGTGGTCTGCCAGTCAGGTAATCAAGAATCCATGATACCAGGGAAGCATCCACCTGCATCGCTGTCAGCTTCTCCCCCAGCGGAGCAGGGCAGATGGTATTGAACGTACTGGAGAAGTCAAAAAACATGACCCTCACAGTGCTCGCTGGCTTGTCCAGGTGGGCGTAGACACGGTTCAGCAGGTAGACGATGGCATCCTCAACTCCTAGTCGGGGCTGGTAGACGAACTGGAGGGGATCTAAGTGTGGCCTGACCATAGGCCAGAGCAGCTCCAGAACAAGTCTCTCCAGGGTCTTCATGATGTGGGAGGTCAATGCCACCGGTCTGTAGTCACTGAGGCCGCTGGGGCGTGGCGTCTTCGGCACAGGGACGAGGCAGGACGTCTTTCACAGTACAGGAACCCTCCGGAGCCTCAGGCTCAGGTTGCATACATGGCGAAGTACTCCACATAGCTGAGGGGCACAGGCTTTGATCACCCTGGTACTGACACCATCCGGTCCTGCAGCCTTGCTTGGGTTGAGACGCTTCAGCTGTCTTCTCACCTGTTCAGCTGTGAAACCCACCATGGTGGTTTCGTGTGGGGAAGGGGTATAGTCATGAGAGCAGGGTGGGGGACTGTGAGGAGGGGTAGGAGGGGAGAGTGGAATATGTGTTGGTTGGGGGCCGACAACAGATGACTCATGTGGGGGATGGGCAGGGGCCACAATGTCAAATCTGTTAAAGAACAGGTTAAGTTTGTTGGCCCTGTCCACACTGCCTTCAGCTCCTCTGTTGCTAGTTTGCCGGAACCCAGTGATGGTCCTCATCCCCCTCCAAACCTCTCTCATGTTGTTCTGCTGGAGTTTCCTCTCAAGCTTCTTCCTGTACCTGTCTTTAGCCTCCCTGATCCTGGCTTTCAGGTCCCTCTGTATTGCCCTCAGCTTCTCCCTATTTCCATGTCTAAACACCCTCTTTTTAGCGTTCAGGATGTTCTTAATGTCCTTTGTCATCCATGGCTTGTTATTTGAATAACAAAGGACAGTTCTTGTTGGAACATTGCTGTCCCCACAGAAGTTGACGTAATCAGTGATGCGCTCTGTGAGCCCATCAATATCCTCTCCATGCCCTCCATTTTTTTTTCATCATTTGCCTATCTAAAGTCCCTTAAGTGTCCCTAATGTATTTCCCTCTTTCACCATCTCTGGCTGTCATGAAATTTGTTGTTTTCCAGCAATACTTAAAGCTAAGTAAATGTATTTACTTCAATATTCCCAACTCTTTCCATTACTCCCTCTCTTTCTCTTTGTCTCACCACCTTCCCACCACACACACCCATGGTGATTGTGCACCCTGGTTTAGGAGCAACTGGTCGAGAGGAAGGGTCTAAAAATAGAAACTGGTTTCAGATAAACACTAGGGGATGAATGGAGACCCTAAACCTGGAAGGGGCAGTAATAGAAACTATAATTAATTGGTATTTTTTCAAGAGGAGTTAAAAATATTTGAGGGCAGAGGGTAGTACATAGGTGGAATGGGTTACTCAAGAGGAAGTGCTTGAGTTAGGTACAAAATAACATTTGACAGACATTTGGATAGGAGGTGTTCAGAAAGATATGGACCAAGCACAAGCAAGTGAGACTAGCTTGGTGGGCACCGTGGTCAGTCTGGACAAGTTGGGCCAAATGGTCTGTTTCTATCTTGTATTACTTTATGACTTTGAGAAACCCAGAATACATAAAAGGTTCGCAATTATTTGACAGTCTTTGATTTCTTTACACATTCAACTACTTCAGTTGTATGGAGAAACCAGAGAGGCTAGGATAATTCTATTTACAATTAGATTTATTTTCATTAGGACTGCTGATATAGTAGATCATGTGCAGTCAGATGGGATTAGTTTAAAGCAGCATCATGGTAGGCCAAAGGGTATGTTCCTGTCCTGTGCTTGTTCTACGTTCTATAAGTACAGTGAGACTAGCATTAAGTTATTTCTGTGGTATGAGTTGGCTTTTCAGAGCTGACCAAACTCCTGGCCACCAAGTCTTTCTTGATTAATGACAGAAAACCACAAAACAACCTATATTCATCTTGTGTAGGATGGCCAGTTTTCTATTTTATCACAGAACATCCTCTTCAATGCAAAGGCAGTATTGTTTACAGTCCTGGAGAGAGAGGATGTCACAGAGGGGTCAAAGTCAGAACCTACTAGGTGAAGTAAACAATAATGGAGAGAAGGTTACAAGATTTATTAGGCGTACTACAAAGGTCATCAGTAAATGGAGAGATACAGAGGAGCAAATTCCTCTCAGAGGCAAAGGAGGAGCTAACAAATCCAAAGCTCCCTAGATGATGAAAGGGAAACAAGGGACAACAGAAGGGAAAAGAGGCTGCTTAATTCAAGCATTAGGTTCAAAGTACTAGTGAGAACCAAGGGGAAGTGAAAGTTAAAATATGAGAAGACGATTGCATGAAAAAAGATTAACTACCAACATGAGAAAGTGTTGTATAGAGAATATACAGTCGGCCCTCCGTATCCACCGGTTCTGCTTCCGTGGATTCAACCAACCGTGGATCAAAAATATTCAAAAAAAAAACTCCAGGAAGTTCCAAAAAGCAAAACTTGAATTTGCCACGCGCCGAGCACTACGCTGAATCCACGCGAATGAAGAGATGTGTAGGCATACCCTGCTGTAGCCTCCCGCCATTTCACAGATCCTCAGTCTCTCTCCAGCACTTGTTGTTTGAGCATTGTTCGCCTCATGTCTCGTTCGTTCGCTACTTGTGTTGTGTGTACTTTGTTTCTGTGAAAAAATGGCTCCTAAAAAGCAATTAAGTGGTCAAAGCAATTCCTCAAATGCTAAGAGGGAGCGTAAAATGCTATCTCTCGACAAGAAAATAAAGATCTTAGATCTTTTGAAAAGTGGCATGTCGTTTGCCGAAGTGGGTCGTAAGGTCGGTCAGAACAAATCAAGTATTCGCACAATAAAGCAGAAAGAAGCTGAAGTTCGTGGAAGTGTTCATGCTACCCCTACAATGGCAAAAACGGTCTCTCTGGTTCGTGATAAAGTGCTTGCAAAGACTGAGAAAGCATTAAGTGTGTGGCTAGAGGACATGTCACAGAAGCATATCCCTGTTGATGGCAAAATTATGCGTGAAAAAGCCCTTATCCTCTATGAGCATACTGTGAGGGGTTGAGGAGAGCGAGAGGAAGGAGTTTAAGGCTAGTAAGGGATGGCTGGCTAGCTGTGTAAAACGCTACAGCCTCAAGAACAACAGTATGACAACTATTTACATTGTGTTAGGTATTACAAGTAACCTAGAGATGATTTAAAGTATATGGGAGGATGTGTGCAGGTTATATGCAAATACTACACCATTTTATATAAGGGACCTGAGCATCCGCGGATTTTGGTATACGCGGGGGATCCTGGAACCAATCCCCCGCGAATACTGAGGGACGACTGTATAGTTAAAGGGTGATTGTGGCAGAGTAGAGCCTTTTAAGGACAAAAATATGAATCTGTACATGAATGCAGAGAACAACGTACTGTATGAAATGAGCATTTTGCATTAGATATTTTTTAGATTAGATTAGATTATGAGGACATGCAGTCCTCTTTTATTGTCATTTAGTAATGCATGCATTAAGAAATGATACAATGTTCCTCCAGAATGATATCACAGAAACACAAGACAAATCAAGACTGAAAAACTGACAAAAACCACATAATTATAACATATAGTTACAACAGTGCAAAGCAATACCGTAATTTGGTAAAGAACAGACCATGGGCACGGTAAAAAAAAGTCTCAAAGTCTCTCGAAAGTCCCATCATCTCACGCAGACAGTAGGAGGAAGAAAGAAAACTCTCCCTGCCATGAACCTCCAGCATCGCAAACTTGCCGACGCAGCATCTTGAAAGCACCCGACCACAGCCGACTTGAGTCCGTCTGAAAACTTGGAGCCTCCAACCAGCCCTCCAACACCGAGCACCGAACACCATCTCTGCCGAGTGCTTTGATCCCGGCCCCGGCAACAGGTAGTAGGCAAAGCCGAGGATTTGGGGCCTTCTCCTCCAGAGATTCTTGATCGCACAGAAGCAGCGGCAGCGAAGCAGGCATTTCAGAAGTTTCTCCAGATGTCCCTCTGTGCTTCTCACGTCTGTCTCCATCAAATCAGGATTGTGCATGGCCCCTACTTAATAAATACTGGTGAAGAGGCTTCTACCAAAGTAATAGTGAGGGAAATGATTGTTGGGACACTAGATATGTTAAAGAGTGATAACATGGAGATATTAGAATATGATCTGAACCTAAAGTGGGCAAGTCACCAGGACCACATGGGATATATCTCAGGATTTTAAGGGAAAAATTATTCAAATTGAGATGGCATAACCATAACCTTTCTGTAGGAATACTGGAGGGTTGCAAATGTTTCACACTTTTTCAAAATAAAAAGGGAGCAAGAGTTAGCCCTGCACCTATAGGCTAGTCAGTTTAACCTTGATGAAAAAAACTTCCAGAAAATGATCAAGGATAGGACTAAACACAAGAGGTCCTGCAGATGCTGGAAGTCCAGAGCAACACACAAAATGCTGGGGGAGCTCAGCAGGTCAGGCAGAATCTATGGAGGAGAATAAACAGTCGATGTTTCAGAGTCCTGGTGAAGGGTCTCGGCCCAAAACATCAACTGTTTATTTTCACACCCACCACTCCCCCACCCCCAAAATCTCAAGGACAGAACTAGTATTCTCCTGGGAGAAACGTGTTGAATCAATTTGTTCAAAGATGTTTAATGAGGTAATGGATGAAGTTGAAGAGGGCAATACAGTCAGTACTTCTCAAAGGCTCTGGCTGAGGTTCTACATAAAAGCCACGTCAACACGTGAAGCATTAGGCATAAAAGGGACATTAGTAGCACGGGTATGAAGTTATTTGAGTAAAAGCCAGCAAAGGGTCATGATGATAAGAAAATCTGCAGATGTTGGAAATCTAAGCACCACACAAAATGCTGAAGGAACTCAGCAGGTCAGGCAGCATCTATAGAAAAGAGTACAGTTGACGTTTCAGGCCGAGACCCTTCATCAGGACTGGAAGAAAAGATGAGAAGTTAGAGCAAGAAGGTAGGGGGGAGCGAAGGAAGAAGTACAAGGTGGTAGGTGATAGGTGAAACCAGGAGATGGGGAGGGGTGAAATGAAGAGCTAGGAGGCTGATTAGTGAAAGAGATAAAGGGCTGGAGAAGGGGAAATCTGATAGGAGAGGACAGAAGACCATTGAAGCTAGGGCAGGGGGAGGAGCACCAGAGGGAGGTGATTAGCAGGTAAGGAGATGAGGTGAAAGAGGGAAATGGGAATGGGAATGGTGAAGGGGAGAGGGGGCAATTATCAGAAGCTTGAGAAATCGGTGTTGATGCCAATAGGTTGGAGGCTACCCAGACGGAAAATAAGGTATTGTTCCTCCAACCCGAGTGCGGCCTCATCATGACAGCAGAGGAGGCCTTGGACTGACATCTCAGAATGGGAATGGAAAGTGGAATTAAGATGGGTGGCCACTGGGAGATCCCGCTTTTTCTTGCGGACAGAGCGTAGGTGCTCGGTGATGCAGTCACCAGATCTACGTTGGGTCACACTAATATACAGGAGACCACACCGGGAGCACCGGATACAGTAGATGACCCCAACAGACTCACAGGTTAAGTGTAACCCCACATGGATGGACTGTTTGGGGCCCTGAATGGTAGTGAGGGAGGAGGTGTAGGGGCAGGTGTAGCACTTGTTCCGCTTACAAGAATAAGTGTCAGGAGGGAGATCAGTGGAGAGGGACAAATGGACAAGGGAGTCACATAGGGAGTGATCCTTACGGAAAGCAGAAGGGGGAGGTGACGGAAAGATGGGCTTGATGGTGGGATCCCGTTAGAGATGGCGGAAGTTAAGGAGAATTATGTACTGGGACACGGAGGCTACTGGGTGGTAGGTGAGGACAAGATGAACCCTGTCCCTGGTAGGGTGGCGGGAGGATGGGAGGAGGGCAGACATACGTGAAAAGGAAGAGATGCAGGTAAGGGCAGCGTTAATAGAGGAAGAAAGAAATCCCCATTCTTTGAAGAAGGAGGACATCTCATTAATTCTGGAATGAAAAGCCTCATCCTGAAAGTAGATGTGGCAGAGATGGAGGAATTGAGAGCAGGGGATAGAATTTTTACAAGTGACAGGGTGGGAAGAGGTTTAGTCTAGGTTGCTGTAAGAATTAGTGGGCTTGTAAAAGAGATCATTAGATAAACTGTCTCCAGAGATGGAGACAGAGAGATTGAGAAAAGGGAGGAGGGTGTTGGAAATGGACCAGGTAAATTTGAGGGCAGGGTGAAAATTGAAGGCAAAGTTGATGAGTCAACAAGGTCAGCATGGGTGAAGGAAGCAGCACCAGGGCAGTCGTCAGTGTAGCATAGGAGAAGTGGGGGGTGGTCACCAGTGTAGGCTTGGAACATAGTCGACCAAAAGGCAGTCATAGCTTGGATCCATGTGAGTGCCCGTGGCTACACCTTTGTTTTAGAGGAAGAGGGAGAAGCCGAAGGGGAAATTATTCCACCAGATGGAGGAGAGTGGTGGAGGGGAACAGGTTGGGTCTGTAATCTAGAAAGAAGCAGAGAGTTTTAAGGCCCTCCTGATGGGGGATGGAGCTGTACAGCAACTCATCGTCCAAACTCCGGAAGAGGCGAAGTGGAGTAATGATGGCAGTAAATGACGATTCCTTTGCTTGCATCTTCAGAAACAGTTCTATTTCCATCTTTAATATCTCTATACTTCCCTTTCAGGGTTCTTTTGAACATGACCTGGAGTTACACACTGACTTCAGTGCTTTGCGGGAGTGGGTCCCCCTCTCAGAGTTTCACAACCGGCTGTTGTTCGGCACGACAATGGCTCAGCCTAAGAGTCCGGCTCGGATTTGGAAGCCTAAGATCTTGGGGCTCTGGAGACGAGCGGATCAAGGGGTGGTATCATGGCAGGAGACCCATGTGTCGTCGGGGGAGTCGGGATATCTGCGGTTGTGTGCCTGGAGACCCAGGGTCTTTGAGGTCTTCAGGCACAGAGCTCGAAAAGAGCGGTGTAACGGACTTTTAACATCGTAAACCAGAGACTTGTTTGTTATTTCTCCCCGCTCACTGGGAAAATGGAGACACCTCCTTCTCCCTTATTAGGGAGAGAGAGAGAGCCTGTGGAATGTTGAATGCCAGGGGAACTAGTAGTCTTTGGGGTACTGCAAGTCTGTGTCTTTGCTATTGCTTTGCTGCACGCTTGAGTGCTTGGTGATAGGTGGCGATGCTTTTTTTTGCTGGTAGGGAGAGGGGGGATTGTTGCTTTGCTGCTGCTTATGCATGGGAGGGAAAGGAGCTGGGGGGAATCTGGGGTTCTAACATTTAACTGTCGTTCATTCTTTGGGGCACTCTGTTTTCGTGGATGGTTGCGAAGAAAAAGCATTTCAGGATGTATATTGTATACATTATTCTGACATTAAACGTACCTTTGAACCTTTGTTGAAAATGAGATGATCAGGGCCAGGGAACTTAAAGTCATTGAAAAGATTCAGAGTGTGTGAAGTGTCATGGATGTAGGTAGGAAGGGACTGAACTAGAGAGGATAAAACAGAGTCGAGGTATGCAGATATGTTTGATGGGGCAGGAAAAAGCAGAAACAATGGGTCTACCTGGACAGGCAGGTTTGTGGATCTTGGGTAGGAGGTAGAAACGGGAGGTGCGGGGTAAGGGAACTATAAGCTTGCTGGCAGTGGATGGGAGATCCCCAGATTTAATGAGGTTGGTGATGGTGTGGGAGACAATGACCTGGTGGGGCTCTTTAGTGGAGTCCTGTTCAAGGCGTAAGTAAGAAGAGGTGTCTGAAAGTTGTTGCCTGGCCTTAGCAAGGTAGAAATCAGTCAGCCAGACTACCTACAGCACCCCTTATCTGTGGGTTTGATGGTGAGGTTAGGATTAGTGTGGAGAGAGTGGAGAGCAGAGTATTCGGAAGGAGTGAGGTTGGAATTGGAGAGAGGAGTGGTGAAGTCAAGACGATTGATGTCCTGTAAGCAGTTAACAATGAAAAGATGCACAACAGGCGGAAGACCAGAGCAGAGTGTCCGCGAAGAGGAGGAGGGTTGAAGGTGGGAGAAGGGGTCATTGGTGCAGGCTGGAGAGTCCTTGCCAAAGAAGTAGGCTCGGAGATGGAGGTGGCAGAAGAGCTCAGCGTCTTGGTGGGTGCGAAACTCACTGAAGTGTGGGTGCAGGGGGACAAAGGTGAGGCCCTTACTGAGGACAGAACATTCTGCCTCAGAGAGGGGAAGGTCAGAGGGAATTGTGAAGACCCAGCCCGGATGAGAGCAGGGATTGGAAGGGGGAAGAGGGTTGGTAGTGTCTGAGGAGAGGGGAGGATTGGGGTTATCAGGGAAGATGGAGTCTCCGAGGACCCAAGAACTGACAGTGGGTCCTGAGAGACATGGGATTGCAGAGTGGTTGTAGGGGAAGGGGAGATGGGGGTTCCAGTGGCAGCACGTTAAGTCCCGGCCTGGAGATGCTGTTGGTTGAGGTTGGAGTCGGTGTTGGAGGTTGTGCAAAAGGCACTTTGAAAGTGTTCGGGGTCGTTGGAACCTGCATTGATGGCGATGGAGTCCAGGTTCTGAATCTGTTCACAACAGGAATTCTGCAGATGAATCTGTTCGGGATTTTAGAACAGTTGAGGTCAGCAGCAGGGATTGCGTTCTGGGGGTGATCGTGCCTGCCAGTGTTGGAGACGGCAGGTTCATTAGTCTGTAGATGGATGATCTTCCGATTCTTGCTGGACGTGAGAAAAGCAAAGGACCGGCGATTGAAAGTGTGGATCCAACAGAGGATAAAGTATCGGACAGGTCCGTTGCAGGCAGCAGAGAGAGAATCCCGGCATTGTGGAAGTGACTAGAATAGGGTCCCTAAGTATCTCCTCATGGCGGAAAGTGTGGCGCGTAGAATGCAGCAGGAGAAGCAGTCGATTGAATGCGAGTACCAGGAGTCCTCAGAGTTTCTGAATCAAGAAGCTTGAAAATGGATCTGGAAGTCATGTGGCTCAAGATGATGGCAAAGACATGTTCCCAGGAAGGATACATGGCTGTGGTAGCAGGTCTGGGTGAGCAAGTAGTGGAAGAGTCAGAAGACAGCAGAGATCAAAGATGGGGAGCAGTGAGAGAGGGTTTCCCTGAACCCCCATTGAAGGGAAGATTTAAACTTCTTCAGGGTAGGCATGCCTGGAAGAGACTTCACCATGTAGTAATCCAATCACAAACAAGAGAAAATCTGCAGATGCTGGAAATCCAAAGCAATGCACACAGAATGCTAGAAGAACTCAGCAGGTCAGGCAGCATCTATGGAAAAGAATGAACAGTCGACATTTCCAGCTGAGGCCCTTCATCAGGACTGAAAAAAAAGATGAGAAGTTAGAGCAAGAAGGTGGGGGGGAAGAAGAAGTACAAGGTGGTAGGTGATGGGTGGAACTGGGAAGGGGGAGGGGTGAAGCGCAGAGCTGGGGGTTCATAAGTGAAAGAGAGAAAGAGCTGGAGAAGGGGGAATCTGATAGGAGAGGACAAAAGGCCATGGAAGAAAGGGCAAGGGGAGGAGCACCAGAGGGAGGTGATGAGATGAGGTTAGAGAGAGAAACGGGACTGGGAATGGTGAAGGGGGGAGGAGTGTAATTATCAGAAGTTTGAGAAATTAATGTTAATGTTATCAGGTTGGTAACTACCAAACAGAATATAAGGTATTGCTCCTCCACCCTGAGTGTGGCCTCTTCAAGTGAGGGTCATGATGAAAGGCTTTTTTTTACAGACAGGAAGAAAGAATGGCGGTGTTACACTGGGGTTAGTATGCGGGGCCATTGATTTTATTTATTCATGTCTTGTAGAAAATCCAAATACTGGTTCTGCTTTATCTATTTTACCAGTCACATTCTCAAAGTACTCCAGTAGATGATTTTCTTTTCATAAATTCATATTGACTTTGCTCAATCCAATATTCCTATCCAGTTGTTCTCTTTTTCCACACTTCATTATAGATTCCAATATTAGACCTTAAGACATAGAAGCTAAATTGGGCCATTCAGCCCATCCAGTCTGCTCTGCCATTCCATCGTGGCTGATTTATTAACCCGCTCAATCCCATTCTGCTGCTTTCTCCCTGTAACCTTTGACACTCTTACTAATCAAGAACCTGTCAACCTTCGCTTCAGATATACCCAATGACTTGGTCTCCACAGCCATCTGTGGCAATGAATTCCACAGATTCATCGACCTCTGGCTAAAGAAACTCCTCCTCATCTCTGTTCTAAGGGGACGTCCTTACATTCTGAGGCTGTGCCCTCTGGTCCTAGACGCCCCCACTATAGGAAACAACCTCTCCACATCCACTCGATCTGGGCCTTTCAAAATTGATTATGTAGTCTCATTATGAATAGACAACAAGATCTCCAGAACTAATTGAAGGCGTCTTTTTGTACTCTGAAGCTTTGCCATTTCCAGCACAGGAGGAACAATACAGTGTTTTAAGATGTAAGAAAATACAAGAACTAATTTCCAGACATGATTTCTCACAAGCATCAATGAAATGCAAATGCTGCTGTCTATGGAAAAATTATGCACAGTTGATTGATTGGAGTTGAACCATTCTGGAAAATTAAATTAGTTTCATAGAAAGGAAATAGCAAATAATAAACCAGGGTGATAGTTTTCAACAGCAGTATTAATGTCACATTATCTAGTTCTGAATGGATAATTAGTTGGCATTGATATTTGTCTGATTTTCTTTGGAGTTCTATGAGTTTGTCGCTGGCATATACATTCAATGGCCACCTTATTAAATACCTCCTGTACCTAATAAAGTGACCACTGAGTGTACGTTCATGGTCCTCTGTTGCTGTAGCCATCCACTTCAACGTTCAACATTCAAAGATGCACATCTGCACATCGCTGTTGTAATGTGTGGTTATCTAAGTTACTGTTGCCCTTCTGTCAACTTGGATCAGTCTGACCATTCTCCTCTGACCTCCCTCATTAACAAGATGTTTTCACCCACAGAACTGCCCCTCTCTGGATGTTTTTTTATGCTTTTCGCACCATTCTCTGTAAACTCTAGAGACTGTTGTGTGTGAAAATCCCAGGAGATCAGCAGTTTCTGAGATACTCAAACCACCCCATCTGGCACCAACAATTATTTCACATCAAAGTTCACTTAGATCACATTTCTTCCCCATTCTGATGTTTGTTCTGAACAATAATAGAACCTCTTGTCCATGTCTTCATGCTTTTACGCATTGAGTTGCTGCCACATGATTGGCTGATTAGATATTTGCATTAATGAGCAGGTGTACAGGTGTACCTAATAAAGTGGCCACTGAATGTACATTCCTCATTCGATAACTGGATACATTCCCTTTCCTGATTATCTTTTACATATCCTTCCTTGCTGCTTCTATCGGTACTGGTTGTCCCTTCATGCACTCCACTCTGCATATACATTCACCATTTCACTTTTTGCAGCTGTCTTGGTTTCCTACTGCCTGGCAGTTCATTGTGGTTAACAGGTTATCTTCATATCATGGGTTCTTGATGGGTTAGTGATTGTATTTACAGAGCTCAGTGTTAAACAAGATTTATTTTGTCATAATTTAACCCTTTGCCATCTTCAGTGTGGGTTTACATAAGATTATGTACAATGGATGACAGAAATAAACCATTCACCCCATGTCTGTCTCATTTAAATCCATCAGCATGCTCCTCTAGTCAACAAATTTCACAGCATATTGCTGTAGCATTAAACCTGATTCTGATATTCTTATTTCTTTGATATGGTATCCAGATTCCCTGAAAATGCATCTGCACTATTTGCATCAACCACTCCCTCTGCTGGTGAGTTCAGTATTCTCATGACTCTCTGACGGAAGACTTCTGAATTCCCAGATGGATATGCAGATAATGTCTAGTTTCACTCTACTGCATGTGGAAACATTCTCTCCATATTCAGCTCAGCGGGTGGTGATACCTTCTCACACCCTCAGTGACTTGGGTTCAGTCCCGGCCTCCAGTGTCGTCAGTGTGAAGTTGACATGTTTTCCTGTTACTGCATGGGTTTCTGCAGGTGCTCCATTTTCCCAGAAGATGAGCTGGTGGGTAGATTTATTGGCTACTGTAAACTATCCATAGTGTAGGGAGATAGGAAAATTATGGCAATCTGCATGTGAGAGTGATTAGCTATGTAGAGTCATAGAGCTATACAGCACAGAAACACTCCCTTTGGCCCATCTGGTCCATGCTGACCAGGATACCCCATCCATGCTAGTCCTATTTGCTAATGTTTGTCCCATTACCTTCTAAACTTTTCCAATCCATGTGCCTATTCAACTGTCTTTTAAATCTTGTTATTGAATCTGTTGTTCCTTTTCATGCTTTGTGGCGTATCGGGCAGCAGTTTTGCAGTTTCCATAGGATTTGACTATTTTTTACGATGCTCAACCCAGCCGGCTGGGTTTGAACTCTGGAGCATTTGCCTCAAAATCCGGTGTTGATGCCACTACACCACCGGCCGGCTTAATCGAACCTGCCTCAACTACTTTTTCTAGTAGCTCATTCCACATAGATAGCACCTTTGTGTAAAAACATTGCCCCTCAAGTTTCTCTCTGTCCCCTCCCACCTTTAAACCTCTGCTTCTTGATTCCCTTACCCTAGGAAAAAGACTGAATGGATTCACTCTATCTAAGCCCCTGATTATTTTATATACCTGGGAAATAGTGTGGAGATGGGATTGTTCTAAGGGCCAGCACAATTTGATGTGCCAAATAACTTCCTTCTATGTTGTGAAAAATATGAGGAACTCTTCCTAATTTCAAAGGTCTTTTTTGGGTTATTGTACTCTTCCCCTTTTCAAGGTGAGCTTGTTCATCACTTTTGGCCATGCATGCCTCTGTTGACTTGGATGAAGGGCCTCGGCTTGAAAAGTTGTCTCTTTTCTGTTTTCCATAGATGCTGCTTGACCTGCTGAGTTCCTCCAGCATTTTGTGTGTGCTACTCTAGATCCATCAATGTTGACTTGTTGGTCAGTAATTCAGATTCATTCATTTATTAGATTTACATCAAAGCATGCCCTTGAACAGAAAATCCTACAAAAACTAATGGCTAAGGTCCAGTCCATTACGGGTAGAGCCCTCCCTACCACTGAGCCCATTTTCACAGACCATCGTCGCAGGAAAGCAGCATCCGTCATCAGGAACCCCCACCACCCAGAACATGCTCTCTTCTCGTGGCTGCTATCAAGAGGAAGGTACAGGACTCACACCACCAGGTTCAGGAACAGTTATTACCCCACAACCATCAGGCTCTTAAACCAGTGGGGATAACTTCACTCAACTTCACTCACCCCATCACTGAGCTGTTCATAACCTTTGGACTCCCTTTTAAGGATTCTTCATCATATGTTCTCGATATTTATTGTTTATTTATTTATTATTATTCCTTTCTTTTTGTATTTGTACAGAATATTGTCTTTTGTACACATTTTGAATGCTCAAGTTAGTACAGTCTTTCATTGATTCGATTATGGTTATTACCCTATTATGGGTTTATTGAGTATGCCCACAACAAAATTAATCCTAGGGTGATATATATGTACTTTCATAATAAATTTACTTTGAACTTTGAACACACATTTAAATGTGCTGTTTGCGTTAACAGCTAACACAACGTAAGAATGTGCTGGGGGCAGTTTGTAAGTGTCGCCACATCCTCCGCTGGCAAATCTCCCAATCCTAATAGTGTTGTATGTGTAATTCCTTTGCATGGGGGATAGGGGAAGAAACAAACTGACAAAATAACTGGCAAACTGTTACAGAAGCCATCCAAACCCCGTGTATAGGTTTAATTAGCTGTCAGAATTAAATCAAAAATCAATCAAACTATTAAACATTTTAAAATGGCTTAAAAATGAAGAAAACAAAATAATTAAAGTGCTTCCAAATAAATAAAAGAATTTTATTGAATTCTACTACTCTTAAGTAGCTTTGGATATTTTTGGTACAGAACTGACAGCTGTAATGCATATTATACGTAATAATTCCTGAACACTGTTTTACTTCACACACAAAATTGCCAAGGCCCTTGACCTGAAAAATTGACTGTTTATTAATTTCCATAGATGCATCAAGAGATTCATCCAGCATTTCAGAATCTCTTGTGATCACAATTTTACATTTGGATGCTACACAGAAGTTTAACAAAGTTTCCAGCAAACCCAGTAAGTTTAAAGGGAGCACGGGAAGCAGGCTCTGGTGAGTTTAAAGGCTGTGTGGGAAATTGTGCCCTCATTGAGTATACAGAGATTACAGGAAATAAAGTCTCAGTGTGTTTAAATGGAGTGCTAGAAATGGGAGCCTGGTAAGTTTAAAAGGGAGCATTGCAGATGGTGTCCCTGGGTGTTTAAAGGAGACATGAAAAACATCACCTGGTGAACCAGACACTGAACCATTTTAATTTCTGAATAATTGGATGGTAGATTATCAGAGTTTTACTGTAAGTAAACACAGAGCTGCAGCTGCTGAAAAAAAAACTTGGAGGAACTCAGCAGGTCAAGCAACATTTGTAGAGGCAAAAGGATAGTTAACATTTCAGGTCGAGACGCTGCACCATACAAACTGCATGAGCCGTCAAATTTCCTGAGCAGTTTTTATTTTAAAATTGCATGTAGCTTTGTCATTCATAACCATTCCTCTTGATTGAAATGAATGGAGTCTCTATTTGTACGTTCAGTAGGCAAATTCTTCAACATAATATCAAACGAAACAGCTTCTCAAGTGTCCACCCTGCCAATATTATGAAGTCCATGATTACTATAATAGCAATGAAGATTACTGCCTGTAAACATGATTTCACTGTTGTGATGTAGCAAACGACTCTTCCTTCAGCTGCCTAGAATTTTGCAGTTCATTTCAGGTCTGAGTTTGTGAGTGCAGCTTATGTATTACAAATGAAACTACTTACAAGCAATAAAACTTAACTGGATTCTTAAAAAAAATTACTTGTGCTTAAATATGTTACGGGAGAGAAAGTTCTTATAAGAGCCAATAAAGATATAGGGCTGAAAATGTGGATGTGTAGTACAGTTTTTCCTCGGTGCTACATAGATGAAAATCACCTATTTGCAGATCAGAATCAGATTGAAATCAGTTCCTGGAGTAATTGCTCCACCCTAGGCATTTGAGCAAGCACCTTTCATCATGATTCATCTTTGAGCCCTTGGAGTTATTTCCATATTCGAGAACCACAGGATGCAGTGCTCCTCATGCAACAGTCCTTTTGTTGTATCAGTAGGAATCTTTGATGATGTGGTCTAATAGATGGCCACCATCTTCCTATTCTAACAATAGAAGATCCAGTCTCAACATCTCCATCCAGCCAGTTGTATGATTGCCATCGACACTTCTCATTTCAGCAACTATCTTCCGCATAGTAGCAGGTTTTTCCACAAATCACTCTGCAAGCCCGGCTGCTTGCCCAACCCCATGGCCGCTTGCCCAACCCCATGGCCACTTGCCCAACCCCATGGCCTTGAGGAGTTGCAGCAGACTCATGAGCAATGTAATAATCACTTGCTGCTGCTGGTGGCAACAGGGTGTGGTTTTCAAAATGGGGGACATGAAAATGGTTTTAGCCTGATCATTAAAGGGCAATTAATATGAATCAGGGAAAGATCAGTGATGTGGAAATCTAGGAATGTAGATAACAACTCCTAGGGAGCATGGCGGAAGTGCAGGAGAGAGAGTCCTGATGTACTTAGGGGAAGTGCAAGAGAAAGACATACTGGAAGCTTGGTGGAGACGGAGGAAGATGTGGTGGGGGAGATGGAAGATGGGAGGCTTTGGGAGAAATATAGTTCTGTAGACTGCCTTTGCCCAGGTTACTCTGGGCTTGCCCCTGCTAACACCAGGAATGGTGAGATGTCAATTTTTTTACGTCACTAACTTTTAGAGCTTAGGTTCCAATAGGTACATTTAATATCAGAGAAATGTATACAATATACATCCTGAAATTCTTTTTCTTCGCAAACATCCACAAAAACAGAGGAGTGCCCCAAAGATTGAATGACAGTTAAATGTTAGAAACCCAAAGCTCCCCGCCCCCAGCTCCCCTCCCTCCCACGCATAAGCAGCAGCAAGGCAACAACCCCCCTCCCCCATCAGAAAAAAACATCAGAGCCCCCCACCGAGCACTCAAGCATTCAGCAAATCATCTATAAAGACACAGACTTGCAGTACCCCAGAAACTGCTCGTTCATCCGGTAATTTGACATACCGCAGGCTTTCTCTCTCCCTAACAAGGGAAAAAGAGGTGTCCCCATTTCACAGCAAGAGGGGAGACATAACAAACAGCTCGCTGATTTATGGTGTTAAAAGTCTGTTGTGTCGCTTTTCTCGAGACCAGTGCCCAAAGAACTCAGGTCGCTGGGCACACAGCCAGAAGCAAGCCTATTGCTTTCAATCTTCCACATTCTCCCACGATGCATCAGGCGGCGGCACCAGCCTCGAACCAGCCCGTCTCCAGAGCCATGAAAATCCGGAACCATGAAGGCGCGCTCGTCTTCCAGGCCACATCCTTAGGATATCGAAAAGCGGATGGTTGTGAGGCCCTGAGAGTGGGTCCCATTCCTGCAAAGAACTGAGGTCAGAGTGTACTCCAGGCCAGGGTCTTCAAAAGAACCTTGAAAGGGGAAGAAAGAGATGTCAAAGATAGAAATAGAGCATCTTCCAAAGATGCAAGCGAAGGAGTCGCCATTTACCAAAAGTGGTTTGATAGAACCCACAATATGATTATTGATAGCTAGTTATTAGCACTGGGTCTTACAGTATCCATTACCAATTTGGTTAAAATTGATCACCTGAAGAAAGTTTGAACCCACTGCATTGAATGCACCAGACTTTCTAAGCCACACTTCATTGATCTCAGTTCACAGGAACATTGTGGAAGAAGCTGAAGGACGAAAATAATTTTTTCACATCATTTCACATTCATGTTTTGGGGCAGCTAATTGCTACAGCAAGTACAGTAGTGCTGATGCCTCACCGCTCCAGTGACCCACAATCCTGACACTGGGTGCTGTCTGCGTGGAGTCTACATGATTTACTTGTAATTCTGTGGGCTTCTACAGCACAGTAGCGTAGTCATTTGTGTAATGTTTTACACCACCAGCAATCAGAGGATCAGGGTTCAATTCACGCTGTTGTCTGTAAGGAGTTGATATGTTCTCTCGTGACCACGTGGGTTTCCCCATGCATTCCAAAGACATACGGGTTAAGGTTCCTAAGCTATGAGCATGCTATGTTGGCGCCAGAAGCGTGGCGACACTTGCTGGCTGCCTTAGATCCTTAGACTGTTTTGGTCATTGACACCAATGACGCATTTCACTGTATGTTTCAATGTACATGTGACAAATAAAGCTAATCTTTCATCTCCCTTTGTCTTTACCTCAGGTGCTGTAGTATCCTCCCACATCTCAATAATTTGCTGATTGTGAAGTTAATTAGCTACTGTAAATTGCCCTTAAGTATAGAAAGATGCTTGGAGAATCAATGGGAGTTAATAGATATCTGGGAGAATAGGTTTCAAGAGAATGATTGGTGTAATGGATTTGCTGTGAGGGCTAGCATAAACTCATTGGGTCAAATTACCTCCTTTATGTGAAAAGGAAATACATTAAATAAGTTATTTTATCACAAGCCTCGAGCCCCCAATTATCCTTCAGGCCCTTTTTACACACATTTGTACATATCCTGAATCATCGGAAGTTCACATCTACAGAGATGCAAACTTCTGAGACATCACAGAACAAATACTCACTCAGATAGTTCCATGTATCAAGGTGTAAGCTTTGAATGAACCCATGAATACTCAATCTCTGACACAGAGTAGGGCATCCCTAGGTTCAGCAGATGCAATGGGAAGTTCACGCAGAACTTGCACCTCATTGTTTCTACCTCACTTCCACCTCCTCCTACATCCCGATGAGATGAATGCTGGTGGGGCGGTGTGTCTTTCTTCCATTCCTGATGCATTTCCTTGCTGCACGTGGAATTCCATCCACTCTGACATCTCGTAGGCACAGAAGAAATTGACTTAAAAATTACAGTGTCTGGTGTAGATGGGGTGGCATATTGAGTATTTCCCCATTACATCAAAATTCAGTTATAGTCAATGTCCAACATCTTGGTCACAATCAATGAGGCTTTGCATGCTTTCGGAGAGCATTCCAACTAGTTACATCACCATCTGGTATGGAGGCACCACTACGCAGGGTCGGGAAAAAAGCTGCAGAGGGTTGTAAACTCAGTCAGTGCCATCATGGGCCTCAGCCTCCCTGACTTTGAGCATTCTTCATTAAAGACTCTCATCAGAATCAGTGATGAACATCATGAAATTTGTTCTTTCGTGATGGTTCAATGCATAAGAAACTATAAGTTACAATAACTATAAATTATTTATACTGTACATATATATATTTTATTGTAATTTCTTATAAATTGGTCGATGGATCCCCATCAACCAGAGCATGCCCTCTTCTCATTGCTACCATCAGGGAGGAAGTACGGAAGCCTGAAGACATAAACTCAACACTTTAAGAACAGCCATCAGATCTCTAAATGATCAATGGACACTGGCTCACTTTTTGTTCTCTTTTTGGATTACTTTTTTGACATTTCTTATTGCAACTTATAGCAATTTTTTAAATCTATTGCATTGTACCGCTGTCATAAAGCAACAAATTTTCATGACATACTGTATGTCAATGATAATAATCCCGATTCTGATTCTGGATTCAAACATATAGTGCCCAGCTCAGTGCTGAGATTGATGTGATAATGTATGTATGGTGACAGCTCAGTGAGTGGAGACTGGATGAAGTGGGGGCAGGATGAAATCAGGGATAGGAGTCAGCAGTGGCAGCAAAATGGGTCAGGGGAGGGGGCAGCAGAAGATCACAGGATCAGGTGGGCTGCAGATCAGTGGGATTGGAGATTTTGAAATGGATGGTTCAGTGAGTTTGCATAAGATGCGTGTATGAAGATATAGGTAAGCGCTTCACTTACTTCTGTGGTACCAGCACATCTGTAGATGTGAACTTCCCACTATTTAGGACATTATTAGTCCTGAAGTCACGACAATTATTAGTGCGCATGCGCCGGTCGTGCATGCAGCCTGTTACAGTTTCATTCGTAAGGCCAGTGATGTTGTGGGGATGGAACTGGACTCTCTCACGGTGGTGTCTGAAAAGAGGATGCTGTCTAAGTTGCATGCCATCTTGATCAATGTCTCCCATCCACTACATAATGTACTGGGTGGGCACAGGAGTACATTCAGCCAGAGACTCATCCCACCGAGATGCAGCACAGAGCGTCATAGGAAGTCATTCCTGCCTGTGGCCATCAAACTTTACAACTCCTCCCTTGGAGGGTCAGACACCCTGAGCCAATAGGCTGGTCCTGGACTTATTTCATAATTTACTGGCATAATTTATATACTACTATTTAACTATTTATGGTTTTATTACTATTTATTATTTATGGTGCAACTGTAACAAAAACCAATTTCCCCCGGGATCAATAAAGTATGACTATGACTATCACTATTTACAAAGACAGATGTGTAAAAAGGGCCTGAAGGATAATTTGGGGACTTGAGTCACCCCAGTCACAAACTGTTCTAGCTGCTACCATCCAGGAAACGGTACCACAGCATAAAAGCCAGGATCAACAGGCTCCGGGACAGCCTCTTCCACCAAGCTATCAAGCTGATTAATTCATGATGACACAACTGTATTTCTATGTTATACTGACTATCCTATTGTATATACTATTTGTTATAATTTACTACAAATTGCACATTTCACATTTAGATGGAGATGTAACGTAACGATTTTTACTCCTCATGTATATGAAAGATGTAAGCAATAGTCAATTCAATTCGATTCAATAAGATCTAAATATCCCAGGAGAGTCCATCAATGGGATATGTGTTGAACTCATGACAGAAAGTATTCTGTCATGTTGATCCAGAAGTGGTCACAAGTGCAGTTTGCTCAGAGTTAAATCGAGTGTTGAGGAAAAGTTATATGTGATTGAATTTCCAGTAAGTAAGGCTTTTCGGTCAAGTCTCTGGATGCATTTCATTAAGACACCAAAGCAAGAAAGGTAGCATTCCCAGATGTTATTCAACATGTAATTTCCCCTAGACTTCTTGAGGGATGTTCAAAGCAGTATAACTCAATTTGATTTTGGTTCTTCCCAAGCCAAGTTTCCCGAATTAGATGGCAGATGCTGGCCGGAAACAGACCAACAAGCAGGATGAAGATAATGGAAACTTCACTGACAGAACAAAGAAGATCAAATAATCTTCGACTTTGATCATGCTGTTCACACACTGACATAAATCAAAAGAAGGAAGGAACAACAGTGATGGGGAAATGCTTGACAAAAAAAGGCTTCCTTCAAAGCTTAACTATGCTTGCAAGCAGTTACAGAGTGGTAACTAAGAATAATGATTGAAACATAAATTTTCTCTCTCTCTCTCTCTCGCACACACACACATGCATGTATACATACACACACAGAGAAAAGGAGAGGAAAATAATTTTTGGAACTGCTCTTCATGTTGTGGCAATGATAGCAATTTGTATATTGTTATGTTTTACACCATGTAGAGTAAATATTGGCCTTAAACCCTGGGAAAGAGAGGGAAAGGATGTTCTATTGTTTGACTTTTGCTGCTGCATTTCCAACTAGGAAATGATTTAGATTTCCATTGGTGGAAAAAAATGACCACATGTTGCTTTTTTAGATGTCTCTGGTTCATGGAGGCCCATTTACTGCGTGGAAGGTTGAATCCAATTTTCACTGAAGGTAGAGTTCAATTGAATGCACGACACCAGCTATCATGTGTGCTAATCTTATAATTCCCAGATTAATATGCTGTCTCCAAGCATTTTACATAGGCTAGGTTTTCTTCAGCAGTCTTGAGCCAGAAGGCTTCAAGGTGTGACTTCTGGACTAATATTTTGGCAATGCCATCACTTAAACTTCCATATGATTGGCCAACTTTACACTCAAATAATTGTCCAATCAGCTGGTTGTGAGGTGGGTACAGGAGAGTGACTAAAAAGCTGGCAACGATAGTGGCAATCATAAGACTACCAAGACTATTGGAAAACTCATCTAGTTTGCCAATATCCTCAAGGAGGGAAAGTGTGCCATTCTGATAGATGCAAAGTAATTGTGGTTCAGTGAAGGGTTTAGTGAATATATTTTAAAACAACTCCAAATCAGTAGATCTGAATTTGCATGTATTTTGTATTGCTGGACTTGTGCTATGAATGTATTGTTCAACATAGGAAATAAATACATGAAACTAAAATTTGTGGATTTATTAGTTTCTGATAAATATGCAGAAATGGAGCAACACACAGTAAAGTTGCTGGTGAACGCAGCAGGTCAGGCAGCATCTCTAGGAAGAGGTACAGTCGACATTTCGGGCCGAGACTCTTCGTCAGGACTAACTGAAAGAAGAGCTAGTAAGAGATTTGAAAGTGGGAGGAGGAGATCTGAACCTCTTCCTAGAGATGCCGTTCACCAGCAACTTTGATGTGTGTTGCTTGAATTCCCAGCATCTGCAGAATTCCTCGTGTATGCAAAAATGGAATCAGTTTAAAATTATGATATTGCTAATTATGAGGTTGCTTGAATCTGCTTCTGACCCCTTTCAGTAAACTCTATTGTCCAAGTTCCAACTTCTGCTTTCCTGTTCATCCATAACCCCTGCCTGCTCACTGTCTCATTCTATCACTGAAATCTCCTCCAACTCTATAAACTTCCCAACTACCTAAAATAGTGCCCCTTAAAACCTATTTCAGTGACTAAGTTTTAAGATACCCATTTTTATATCTTCAGAGATGTATCAGCATTAATTGACACCAATGACATAAACAACATTGACAACAGTCTTTTGAATTAGAATAGGAATAAGGTTTATTATCACTGACATATGATGTGAAGTTTGTTGTTTTGTGACAGCAGTACAGTGCAAGACATAAAAAAATCTTTTAAGTTACAATAAGAAATATGAAAAGTATTGCAAAAACAGAGCAAAATAGTGAAATAATGTTCATGGGCCAATCTGAAATCTAATGGTGGAGGGGAAGATGCTGTCCCTAAAATATTGAGTATGTGTCTTTAGGCTCCTGTGCCTACTCGCTGATGACAGTAATGAGAAGAAGGCATGTCCATCCATGGCCTCCTCTACTGTCACAATGAGGCCACATTCAGGTTGGAGGAGAAACACCTTATATTCTGTCTGGGTAGCCTCCAAACTGATGGCACGAACACTGATTTCTTCAACTTCTGGTAATGCCCTCCTCACCCCCCTCCCACTCCCACTTCACCATTCCTCATTTGCCTCTCTCTTCTTATCTCCTTACCTGTCCATGGTCTCCCTCTGGTGCTCCATCCCATTTTCTTTCTCCCATGGCCTTCTGTCCTCTCCTATCAGATTTTCCCTTCTCCAGCCTTGTATCTCTTCCACCAATCAACTTCCCAGATCTTCACTTCACCCCTCTCCCGGTTTCATCTTTCACCTTATGTTTCTTTTTCCCCTCCCCCAACCTTCTAACTCTGACTCCTCATCTTTTTTTCTCCAGTCCTCATGAGGGGTCTCAGCCCGAAATGTCAACTATACTCTTTACCATAGATGCCTCCTGGCACGCTGTGTGTGTTGCAGAGGACATATTCTGGGTGGTAAGAGTCCTTGATGATGACTTTTTGAAGCATTGCCTTTTGACAATATCCTCAATGGTGGGGAATCTAGTGCCTACTATGATGCTAACTGATTTTACAACCCTCTGCAGCACTTTTCTGTGCATTAGTACATTCATAGCAGGTGGTGATGAAAGTGGCACCGGACACATTTTTGCTATGTTGAAGATGTTGCAGAATAGACTTTCTTGCTGCTGTCACTGTATAGCTTGATGTATTAATTTTAGCAGTTAGTAGTCATCAAAGACCTCCATGGTGGTTGCATTGAGAAGGAGATACAGGAGCCTTAGGTCCCACACCACCAGGTTCAGGAACAGTTATTATCCCTTAACTATCAGGCTCCTGAACCAGCGTGGATAACTTCACTCACCTCAACACACAACTGTTCCACAACCTATGGACTGAGTTTCAAAGACTCTACAACTCATGTTGTCAGGAAATGTAGAGGAAGCTTGACCTTTTGCAAAGCAGCAGAGATGATTCAGCGGTGAGCGATAACTTTAATAATAAACTGTAAAATATCAAGCCATGATGGGCTACAAAACAAGAGAGAACAGATACTCAACATTACAAGGTAATGGAAACCCAGGAGCAATTCATTGAGGCTAGCTGGATTGTTCAATGGACAAAGGACTGTGGATGAGAGATGGGTTTAAATAGGCTGCAGGTGATGAGTTGGAAAGAAATGGCAGGTGACTCCTGTTATCTGAGTGGAGACTGGAAGGCACTTGCCTGTGCAGTCCTGACAGAAACCTCTCCCCCACCCCACAGCTGGTACCTGAGTGCCTCTGGACTATCTGGATGGATCCGGTGGAGCTCCTCGATGAGCGATGGATCCAAGATGAAACTGGACGGCATTCAAGACCTCTCCTCCTAGATTTTCCCTTCCCGATTGACTGGGTACTGCATACCCTGTTCACGATAACATGAATCCATCAATGGACGAACCATGTATACTAGACCACCTTCCACCATCCTAGGTTCCGGAGGTGCAGGCTCAGGTGGGTTGAGTGGTCGGCAGAGATTGGGCTAGAGACAGGACATGTGGAATGTAAGTGTGATCCCGAGGGATGGTGGCAACTGGAGATGGTAAGCAACTGGATTGATGTGATAGATAATCTTGAAGGGGCCAGTTACAACAAACCTGAACAACCAGTTCTAGGCTGACCTTCACTGATTGGCCGCTGTTCCTAACAATGTCTTGACTATTCTTGGGTAAACCATTTAAATAGTCATACTTTGGGATGTACTGTTGAGTTTTGAGATTTTTGTAGTTGCCAGGTTTTACTGAATAAAGGAGTATTTCGAGTTCTGGCTTTGTCCTATCTGCTGGCTTTGTGTCTAATCATTAGCTGTAGGCAAGCGAACGGTGTGCTGTATTATATTGACATGGCAATTTCAGCAGAAGACTTGCGTGCAATTCTACAACAGCAGCAAGCTCAATTTGAAGAGACCAAGCTGAAGTTAATTGAAACCATGACCAGGAGATTATCAGTGAGCCCAACAACATCAGCGTCAAACACTGAACAGAACTCATGTTAGTCAGTTCAAAGTTTACAACTCTAAAATTCTTCTTCTCCAGAAAGTTACAAAACCAAGAAAGAAAAGAACAGCAGCACAATCATAAGCCTCAAAATCCCTCCTCCACACACACAGAAAGAACAAAATCACTCCCGTCAACATTAACAACCCCCCAATCTCCTCCTTTGCACACAAAATAACGAGAAAGATCAGGCAAAAAACACAGAATATAAAAAACTATAAGTCTAGAAAAAAAAGTGTCTCTAGTCCAAGTCCATATCCAAAATGCAGAAAACCTGAGTAATGTTCTCTGGGCACAGAAACAGGCCTTTCCTTCTCCATAGCAGAGCAATCCCATTGGCGATCAAAAGGCAGGCAGCCGGCGCTCACCTTCCACATTCACTTTAATGTTTCAATCTCCCTTGTTGCTCTTAATTGGCGAATAATGGAAGCTTTAATTAGTGAAACGAAGTTGAACATCAGCTCACAGCCTTCTCGCCACCAAGTTTGTGAATACTGCCTCTGCCTCCTGGAATCCCCTTGGAGACTGCAGAGCACTGGAACACCCAAGCCATCTCCAAACTACAAATCACAGGCTCCAACAGTTCCAGAATCACATTCAGTCAAGACAAAAAACAAATGCAAAAGACATAAAAGCAGTGAAATATATGGTTTCATGTTCTATCCAGAAGATATCGACCAAAGGAGTGTTGTATGCAGGCGCCATCTTGACCAAAAGTTGTTGCATCCATTATCAACTTCCAGCTCAGTGTCGCTTTGGGAAGTTATGTTTGAATCATGGTTTAAACCGGGTTGAGTTCTCCAGTAAAGATAAGTTGTGGAAGACACCCACGTTGCTCCGAAAGTTGGGTACTGCTTAAGAACTCGCGTAACCTATCATTTGATGAAAATATCTGACAGCTAACAAACATTTTTGGAAAGCAGTCATCTCTCTTCAGTGTTCATGACCAATGCCTAAAACTCATTAACACAATGCTGATGACTTTATCACACATGCCCATGTTGTCAATCGCGAATGTGAAAAGTTCAAGCTGGGTAACATGTCTGGATTACAGTTCAAATGTCTGACTTTTATTTGCAGAGTTCAGGCACTTGGTGATGCAGATATTCGCAGATGGCTCCTGGCCAGATTGGAACAAGACCCTGATATGACTCTACAAGCTGTCACACAAGAGTGTCAGCATATGATCAAGCTGAAACACAATTCCAATATGATTGAACAGAACCGTGTCAATGTAGTTTCCAACGGCCTAGATACCATCACTCAGCAGGTCTCCAAGCAGCCAAAACAACTTGTTGAAACTGTGGTGCATGGCATTACGCAAGAAACTGCCAATACAAGAAACACACTTGCAGCAAATCTTGGCAAGGCCCATAACATATAGAGATAACTGGAGCTTGAAGTCTAAGACACACTGGGACAGGAAGTTGCGGCATCAGGTTGGGGATCTGTCGAAGCGATTGGGCACCAGAGTCCGGGGCTTAGAGGGAGGAGGTTGACTGGTGCGGGTTGCTGTATTGAGACAGAGAGTTGGATGAGAGTGGCAAGCAGATGGTCAATGGTTTCGTGCTGCTTCTGGATCGTGTGCTCATGTTGATGGACATTTTCCTTTCAGCTAGGTCAATCGCTGGGTCACTCATCCTTTCAAGAAATGTAGAGAAGGATTGATTCAAACACAGAGCAGCTGGGACGATTTAGCGGTGAGTGATAACTTTAATAATAAACTGCAAAATAACAAGCCACAAGAGGCCACAGAACAAGAGAGAACAGATACTTGACACAACAAGGTAACAGAAGGCTAGGAACAACTAACTGAGGCTGATGTTTCAATGAGTGGATGAGAGCTGGGTTTAAATAGGCTGCAGGTGATGAGTTAGAAACAAGTGGCAGGGTGGAGACTGGGAGGTGCTTGGCTGTGCAGGCTGGACATGTTCTCAGTTTCATTTATTTATTTGTTCATTTGTTTGCACAGATTGCCTTCTTTTGCACATTGGTTGATGTCGGTCTTTGTGTGTAGCTTTTCACTGATTTTACTGAATTTCTTTGTTCTATTGTGAATGCCCACAAGAAAGTGAATCTCACTATAGTATATGGTAGCATATGTGTACTTTGAACTTTAACCTATGCCAGGCCTCTAGGGTGCTAGTATTTGCCATATCACCTCGTGATGTTAATAAGTAGGAAAGATTCTTCAAGCATGGCTTATCCCCTACATGAAGGTTGGTTGCTAATTTGTCCTGTTAAACTTCAGGCTTACTTCTCTGGCCTTTTGTTTTTGGTCATGTTCTGCTCATGTGGAAGTTTGTTCTGACTGCTGTCTAACTGTGACTGCCTTCACATCAGCTGTACAATGATGATCTAATAAGTCTGTCTACCATCTGAAAGATGTCTGGCTCATCAGCAATGACTGAGTTTTTCAAACCTGCACTTTTGACCATCTGATGGACGTTTTATTTATTGAGAAAGATGTTGGAGAAAAGCAGTGTCAGGTTAATCCACTCAAGATGGGAAAAGAATGACAGTTTAGAGGGAGCCTATAACTGGCACATTTTATTTGGTAAAAAGTTCAAAGCTCAATGTAAATTTATGTCACCATACACTACACTGAGATTCATTTTCTTGAAGGCATTCACAGTAGAACAAAGAAATATGATAGAGTCAATGAAACACACACACAAAGGCTGTCATAAACACAAGAAAGTCAGCAGATGCTGGCAATCCGAAGCAACACACACAGCAGGTCAGGCAGCATCTATGAAAATAAATAAACAGTCGGTGTTTCAGGCCGAGACCCTTCTTCAGGACTGAGAAGGAAGTGGGGAAGATGCCAAAATAAAAAGATGCGGGGAGGGGAAGGAGGATAGCTGGAAGGTGATAGGGGAAGCCAGGTGGATGGTCAAGGGCTGGAGAGGAAAGTATCTGATACGAGAGGAGAGTGGACCATAGAAGAAAGGGAAGGAGGAGGGACACCGGGGAAAGTGATAGACATATAAGAAGAGGTAAAATGCCAAAGTGGGGAATAGAGGAAGAGGGGGGGTGAGGAGGGATTTTTTTTTACCAGAAGGAGAAATCGATATTTATGCTTTCAGGTTGGAGGCTACCCAGACAGAATATAAGGTGTTGCTCCTGCACCCTAAGGGTGGCCTCTTCTTGGCATAAGAGGAGGCCATGGACTGTCATGCCAAAACAGGAATAGGAATAAGAATTAAAATGTTTGGCCACTGGGAAGTTCCACTTGTGGCGGATGGAACAGAGGTGCTTGACGAAGTGGTCCCCCATCTACGATAGGTCTCACCAGTATAGAGGAGGCCACTGGACACAATTGATGCCCACAGCAGATTTGCAAGTGAAGTGTCACCTCACCTGGAAGGGCTGTTTGAGGCCCTGAATGGAGGCGAGGGAGGAGGTGAATGGGCAGGTGTAGCACTTAGGCTGCTTGCCGGGAGGGAAATTAGTGGAGATGGACGAATGGATGAAGGAATTGCAGAGGGAGCAATCCCTGCAGAATGCGGAGTGGCAGGAGATAAAGATATGTTTAGTATGATCCCTTTGGAGATAGTGCAAGTTGCAGAGGATAATGTGTTGGATGCAGAGGCTGATGGGAGGGGTAGGTAAAGACAAGAAAAACTCTATCACTGTTAAAGCAGCAGGAAGGTGGGGTGAGCGTGGATGTTTGGGAAATTGAGGAAAACATAGACTGCACCAAAAGTCACTTTTCTAGTCAGTATTGGTCATTTCTACTGGACATCGAAAGGCCTAAATAGAGTGGACTTGGAGAGGATGTTTTCAACAGTCAGAATATCTAGGACCACAGGGCACATTCTCATAATATAAGGATATCCCTTTAGAACAGAGTTGTAGCGGGCGACGGAGTAGGAAGGCTTTGTCTCGAGAGGCTTCGGAGAGCAGAGGCTGAGGACGAGCTTCACTCCAAGTGAGGTAAGGCCAGGTAAGCTCCTTTAAAAGGAGAATGGTCTGCAGCGGTATTTTATTTGAAGCAAGGAAGGCGGCGAGGCTGTAGCGTATTGGGCAGGTCATGACAGCTGAGACCGGCCCCGTGGTTTGTTCCTCCTGCAGCATGTGGGAAATCAGGAACACTTCCAGTGTCCCTGATGACTATGTGTGCAGGAAATGTGTCCAGCTGCAGCTTCTAGCAGACCGCATTGAACGGCTGGAGCTGCGATTGGATTCATACTGGAGCATCCGCGATGCTGAGAAAGTTGTGAATAGCACGTTCAGTGAGTTGGCCACACCGCAGGTAAAGGCTACACAGGCAGAAAGGGAATGGGTGGCCACTAAACAGCGTAGCAGTAGGCAGGTAGTGCAGGAGTCCCCTGAGGTCATCTCCCTCCTAAACAGATATACTGTTTTGGATACTGTTGAGGGAGATGTCTCTATCAGGGGAAGGCAGCAGCAGCCGAGTTCATAGCACCATGGGTGGCTCTGCGGCACAGGAGGGAAGGAAAAGGAGTGGGAGAGCTATAGTGATAGGGGATTCGATTGTAAGGGGAATAGATAGACGTTTCTGCGGCCGCAAACGAGACTCCAGGAGGGTATGTTACCTCCCTGGTGCAAGGGTCAAGGATGTCTCTGAGCAGCTGCAGGACATTCTGGAGTGGGAGGGTGAACAGCCAGTGGTCATGGTGCACATACGTACCAACGATATAGGTAAAAAACGGGATGCGGTCCTACGAGGTGAATTTAGGGGGTTAGGAGATAAACTAAAAAGTAGGACCACAAAGGTAATAATCTCTGGATTACTACCAGTGCCATGTGCTAGTCAGAGTAGAAATAGGAGGATATATCAGATGAATACGTGGCTTGAAAACTGGTGCAAGGGGGAGGGATTCAAATTTCTGGGGCATTGGAACCAGTTCTGGAGGAGGTGGGACTGGTACAAACAGGTCGATCTGCACCTGGGCTGGACTGGAACCAATGTCCTAGGGGGAGCGTTTGCTACTGTTGTTCAGGAGGATTTAAACTAATGTGGCAGGGGGGTGGGAACAAGTGCAGAGAGACAGAGGGGTGTAAAATGAGGGTAGAAGCAAAAAGTAGTAAGGTGAAAAGTAAAAGTGGCAGGCTGGCAAATCCAGGGCAAAAATCAAAAAGGGCCACTTTTCAACATAATTGTATGAGGGCTAAGAGTGTTGTAAAAGCAAGCTTGAAGGCTTTGTGTGTCAATGCAAGGAGCATTTGTAACAAGGTGGATGAATTAAAAGCGCACTTTGTTATTAATGAATATGATGTAGTTGGGATCACAGAGACGTGGCTCCAGGGTGACCAAGGATGGGAGCTCAACATTCAGGGATATTTAATATTCAGGAGGGATAGACATGAAAGAAAAGAAGGTGGGGTAGTATTTCTGGTTAGAGAGGAGATTAATGCAATAGGAAGGAAGGACATTAGCCGGGAGGATGTGGAATCGATATGGGTTGAGCTGCATAACACTAAGGGGCAGAAAACGCTGGTGGGAGTTGTGTACAGGCCACCTAACAGTAGTAGTGAGGTTGAGGATGGCATTAAACAGGAAATTAGAAATGCGTGCAATAAAGGAACAGCAGTTATAATGGGTGACTTCAATCTACATATAGTTTGGGTGAACTAAATTGGTAAAGGTGCTGAGGAAGAGAATTTCTTGGAATGTATGTGGGATGGTTTTCTGAACCAACATGTGGAGGAACCAACTAGAGAGTAGGCCATTCTAGACTGGTTATTGAGCAATGAGGAAGGGTTAGTTAGCAATCTTGTCGTGCGAGGCCCCTTGGGTAAGAGTGGAATAATATGGTGGAATTCTTCATTAAGATGGATAGTGACATAGTTAATTCAGAAACAAAGGTTCTGAACTTAAAGAGGGGTGACTTTGAAGGTATGAGACGTGAATTAGCTAAGATAGACTGGCAAATGACAATTAAAGGGTTGATGGTGGATATGCAATGCCAAGCATTTAAAGACCGCATGGATGAACTACAACAATTGCTCATCCCAGTTTGACAAAAGAATAAATCAAGGAAGGTAGTGCACCCGTGGCTGACAAGAGAAATTAGGGATAGTATCAATTCCAAAGAAGAAGCATACAAATTAGCCAGAAAAAGTGGCTCACCTGAGGACTGGGAGAAATTCAGAGTTCAGCAGAGGAGGACAAAGGGCTTAATTAGGAAAGGGAAAAAAGATTATGACAGAAAGCTAGCAGGGAACATAAAAACTGACTGTAAAAGCTTTTATAGATATGTGAAAAGAAAAAGATCGGTTAAGACAAATGTAGGTCCCTTACAGTCAGAAACAGGTGAATTGATCATGGGGAACAAGGACATGGCAGACCAATTGAATAACTACTTTGGTTCTGTTTTCACTAAGGAGGACATAAATAATCTTCCGGAAATAGTAGGGGACAGAGGGTCCAGTGAGATGGAGGAACTGAGCGAAATACATGTTAGTAGGGAAGTGGTGTTAGGTAAATGAAGGGATTGAAGGCAGATAAATCTCTAGGGCCAATTAGTCTGCATCCCAGAATGCTTAAGGAAGTAGCCCAAGAAATAGTGGATGCATTAGTGATAATTTTTCAAAACTCTTTAGATTCTGGATTAGTTCCTGAGGATTGGAGGGTGGCTAATGTAACCCCGCTTTTTAAAAAAGGAGGGAGAGAGAAACCAGGGAATTATAGACCATTTAGCCTGACATCGGTGGTGGGGAAAATGCTAGAGTCAGTTATCAAAGATGTGATAACAGCACATTTGGAAAGCGGTGAAATCATCGGACAAAGTCAGCATGGATTTGTGAAAGGAAAATCATGTCTGACGAATCTCATAGAATTTTTAGAGGATGTAACTAGTAGAGTGGATAAGGGAGAACCAGTGGATGTGGTATATTTGGATTTTCAAAAGGCTTTTGACAAGGTCCCACACAGGAGATTAGTGTGCAAACTTAAAGCACATGGTATTGGGGGTATGGTATTGATGTGGATAGAGAATTGGTTGGCAGACAGGAAGCAAAGAGTGGGAATAAATCGGACCTTTTCAGAATGGCAGGCAGTGACTAGTGGGGTACCGCCAGGCTCAGTGCTGGGACCCCAGTTGTTTACAATATATATTAACGACTTAGATGAGGGAATTAAATGCAGCATCTCTAAGTTTGCGGACGACATGAAGCTGGGTGGCAGTGTTAGCTGTGAGGAGGTTGCTAAGAGGATGCAGGGTGACTTGGATAGGTTAGGTGAGTGGGCAAATTCATGGCAGATGCAATTTAATGTGGATAAATGTGAAGTTATCCACTTTGGTGGCAAAAATAGGAAAACAGATTATTATCTGAATGGTGGCCGATTAGGAAAAGGGGAGGTGCAACGAGACCTGGGTGTCATTGTACACCAGTCATTGAAAGTGGGCATGCAGGTACAGCAGGCGGTGAAAAAGGCGAATGGTATGCTGGCATTTATAGCGAGAGGATTTGAGTACAGGAGCAGGGAGGTACTACTGCAGTTGTACAAGGCCTTGGTGAGACCACACCTGGAGTATTATGTGCAGTTTTGGTCCCCTAATCTGAGGAAAGACATTCTTGCCATAGAGGGAGTACAAAGAAGGTTCACCAGATTGATTCCTGGGATGGCAGGACTTTCAAATGATGAAAGACTGGATCGACTAGGCTTATACTCGCTGGAATTTAGAAGATTGAGGGGCGATCTTATTGAAACGTATAAAAATCTATAGGGATTGGACAGGCTAGATGCAGGAAGATTGTTCCCGATGTTGGGGAAGTCCAGAATGAGGGGTCACAGTTTGAGGATAAAGGGGAAGCCTTTTAGGACCGAGGTGAGGAAAAATTTCTTCACACAGAGAGTGGTGAATCTGTGGAATTCTCTGCCACAGGAAACAGTTGAGGCCAGTTCATTGGTGATATTTAAGAGGGAGTTAGATATGGCCCTTGTGGCTAAAGGGATCAGGGGGTATGGAGAGAAGGCAGGTACAGGGTTCTGAGTTGAATGATCAGCCATGATCATACTGAATGGCAGTGCAGTCTCGAAGGTCCGAATGGCCTACTCCTGCACATATTTTCTATGTTTCTATGTTTCTATGAGATGATGAAGAATTTCTTTAACCAGAGGATGGAGAATCCGTGGAATTCATTGCCACAGATGTCTGTGGAGGCTAAGTCATTGGTATATTCAAAATGGAGGCTGAATGGTTCTTGATTAGTCAGGGTGACAATGGTTACAAGAAGAAGGCAGGACATTCTATATTTGTACTGTGGAGAGCATTTTGACAGGCTGCATCACTGTCTGGTATGGAGGGGCTACTGCACAGGACTGAAAGAAGCTGCAGAAGGTTATAAATGTAGTCAGCTCCATCTTGGGTACCAGCCTACAAAGTACCCAGGAAATCTTCAGGGAACGGTGTCTCAGAAAGGCAGCGTCCATTATTAAAGACCTCCAGCACCCAGGGCATGCCCTTTTCTCACTGCTACCATCAGGGAGGAGGTACAGAAGCCTGAAGGCACACACTCAGTGATTCAGGAACAACTTCTTCCTCTCTGCCACCTGATTCCTAAATGAATATTGAATCCTTGACCACTATCTCACTTTTTTTTAATATACATTATTTCTGTTTTTGCACTTTTTAAAAATCAATTCAATATATGTAATTGATTTACTTGTTTATTTATTATTATGTTTTATTTTATTTATTATTATTTTTTTCTCTCTCTGTTAGATTATGTATTGCATTGAACTGCTGCTGCTAAGTTAACAAATTTCACGTCACATGCCGGTGATAATAAATCTGATTCCCATTTTGATCGGGGTTGATAAATCAGCCATGACCGAATGACGGAGCAGATTTGATGGGCTGAATGGGCTAATTTTGCACCCATGTCATATGGCTTGTTTTCTCTTAGAAAAAGACGGTGCTTTGGTGAATATGCCAACTGCAGTTCTGTTTTATCATGGTACCAAGTCACACGGTGCTATTAAAAAGAAGTAATTCTGCTGAAGCTTCCCTTGCCACAGAATAAGTAAAAAAAAGATTCTGTGTTATAAATGGCACCAAGCGAAGGCAGCTGGCATGATATATATATATATTTGGAGACTGGAGGAACCACACTGAATAATCATTAAACCAACCAAGAACCATAAATATAATGCAGCAGTGAAGCAGGAAGAAAATATTTCAGCACTTTATTATTCATTAGTTCTTTCAGTAAATAGTTGGAAAGTGGTTTATCATAGGAGACAGGTTTAACCACCGACAGTGAGAAAATGGGGAATTTCCCAGAATCTTATGAGAACTTATTCATCACGAAGCTTCACCACACATTCATTCACTTTTCTCATTTCCTTCTGATGAAAGCATATTAGTTCTAACAAGCCCCTACAGCGCAATTGAGCAAGTACTGTAGCTTTATAATTTATTTTGTTGAATTATATTTCTCATTTTGTTTTGCTTGTGTTGTTTACAGCCTTTCTGTCATCATCACTTCGGCTACAATCAAATCAGTGGGCACTAAATGAAAATGAACAGAACTGCTAAAGGATGTCAGTGAGTCAAGCTGTATCTTCCGAGGCAAAGAGAAGGCTGACATTTTGCATCTGGCCCCACCCTAATCTAAAGTCAATCTAATCCTTCCTCCTACATAGTCTTCGATTTTTCTATCATCCATGTGTCTATCTAACTGTTTCTAAAATGCCCGTATTACCACCGCTGTCAGGGCATTCTATGCACTCACCACTCTCTGTGTAAAAAAAAACTTAGCTCTGACATCCCCACTATACTTTGCTCCAATCGCCTTTAAATTATGCCCCCTGGTATTAGCCATTTCTGTCTTGGGAAAAAGTCTGATTATCCACTCAATATATGCCTCTTATCTTTTTATACACTCTATCAAGTTACCTCTCATCCTCCTTCACGGCAAAACACACTACCCTCCATAGTGTGTTCATCACTGAATAAGAGTAGTTCTGTGATGACAGTAGGTGACCTGTGAAATCGTTCACCTTCACCTTCTCCTTAAAGGAATGTACGATATGCTTTTTGTGATGCACACAACATATATGCTTATAAACGGTACAACTTGTACCTTCACCATAGACAAAGTATGCATCAGGGGCTCCACACAAAATGCTGGAGATACTCTACAGTCCAGGCAGCATCTATGGAGGGGAATAAACAGATGATGTTTTGAGTCGAGACCCTTCAGCAGGACTGGAAAGCAAGAGGTGAGGGAGCCAGAATAAGAAGGTGAGGAATGGGGGAAGGGAAGGAATACAAGCTGGCAGGTGATAGGTGAAGCCAGGTGAGAGGGAAAGAGGGTGTGTGGGGCAGGGTGAGAAATTACTGGAAGTTAAAGAAATCAATGTTCATGTCATCAGGTTGGAGGTTAGCCTGACCAAATGTGAGGGTGTTGCTCCTCTAACTTGAGAGAGGCATCTTCGTGGTGGTAGAGGAGGCCATGGATCAACATGTCAGAATGGGAATGGGAAGTGAAATTAAAATGGGTGGTTCAGAATCAGGTGTAATATCACTGATGTATGTTGTGATATTTGCTGTTTTGCAGCAGCAGTACAGTTCAAAACATAATAAACTATAAATTACAATAAGTACATATATATACTTATTGTAGCTTATAGTTTATGTATGTAAAATTGAATTATATGCATTATGTATATAATTCAAATAATAGTGCAACAAAAGAGGAAAAAATACTGAGGTAGTGTTCATGGAATCATTGTCCATTCAGAAATTGAATGGCAGATGGGAGGAAGCTGTTCCTCAAGTATTGAGTGTGTGTCTTCAGGTCCTATACCTCCTTCTTGATGGTAGCAATGAAAAGAGAGCATGTACTGGGTGATTGAGGTCCTGAATGATGGATGCCACCTTTTTGAGGCATTGCTTTTGATGCTGGGGAGATTAGTGCCCATGATGGAGCTCGCAGAGTTTACAACTTTCTGCAGCTTATTTTGATCCTGTGCAGTGGCCTCTCCATAACCAGACGGTGATGCAACCAGTTAGAATGCTCTCCACTGTACATCTGTAGAAATTTGTGAGTGTCTTTGGTGACATACCAAATCTCCTCAAACTCCTGATGAAACGTAGCCACTGCTGTGCCTTCTTTATAATTGTATCAATATATTGGGCCCAGGATAGATCTTCAGAGATGTTGACACCCAGGAACTTGAAACTTGTCTCCCTTTCCACTTCTGATCCCTCGATGAGGACTGGCGTGTGTTTCCTTGACTTACCCATCCAAAAGTCCACAATCATTTCCTTGGTTTTACTGATGTTAGGTGCAAAGTTATTGTGACACCATTCAACCAGCTGATCTATCTCATATCCTCATCACCATCGACACTATCTCACTCCTGTACACATCCTCATGACCATCTCACTCCTGTGCACATTCTGTATGCATCCTTGTCACCATTTGAATTTCTGCTAACAATGGTTGTGTTGTCAACAAACTTACAGATGCCATTTAAGCATCAGGCTGGAAAGTTCTTCAGTAGCTTTGTTATGTTGGTCCTGGTGCTGATATTGTTCAGAAGGTTAAGAATGAGGCACTAAACTTTTGGTTACAGCCATTTTATTAGATGTTCAGAACAAAAACAGTATAACATAGCAGCTAGGCAGCAGGTATAGTAACAAATTGAGAACAACTCACTCAAGTAAGTAAGGAGGAAAGCGAGAACAAAAAACAATGAACTTTGTTTCAAAATCAATCTTTACCCTGAAACTACTCAAACGGGATGAATAAGAGGATTCCTCTGAGACTGCAAGGACAGTCAATGATTTACTTACACTGTCAAGACACAGGCTTACAAAGAAACTACAGAACCAGCTATACCGCAAATTACTGAAAATCCACTGAACAACTCCATACAGACTTAAAAGGAAGCATAAATGAAGTACAACTAAAAGAAAAATGCCTGTTTAGTCCCTAATCTAATAGTTAACAATATGTTCCAGTTGTTTATTCAGAGCTGTGGCTCAAGTATAGTAAACTGATTCCAGTCTTGACCTCTCCACTCATCCCCAGGTATTACCCAATGATGAAACTGGCTGAACAGAGATAAATGTCTCTGAGCTGTCTAGGGGACTTGATATTTGGCTGTGAATGCATCTGTCAGCTGTCCGAGCTACTGAGACAACATGCTTATATAGAATGATTTGTAATAGCACATTAACATGGTAAGATAATTCACAAAGAGCTGATTGTGGAAGTTACCCCTGATATTTTATAATTTGTGATCTGTCAAACCAGAACTTTCATGCCCACTTTGCCACTTTTTTTTTCTGCTACTCTGTGCCCTGGGCCTCAGTTAATCGCTTAGCAGGGTGGCACAATAGCATAGCAGTTAGCATAATGCTTTACAGCGCCAGCGATGTGATCGGGGTTCTACTCCCGCCACCGTCTGTAAGGAGGTAGTACATTTTTTTAATTTATTCATTTAAGGGATGTGGGTGTCACCAGCTAAGCCAGCATTTATTGCCCATGCAACACACATAAAATTTGCTGGTGAACACAGCAGGCCAGGCAGCATCTCTAGGAAGAGGTACCGTCGACGTTTCGGGCCGAGACCCTTCGTCAGGACTAACTGTAAGAGATTTGAAAGTGGGAGGGAGAGGGGGAGATCCGAAATGATAGGAGAAGACAGGAGGGGGAGGGATGGAGCCAAGAGCTGGACAGGTGATTGGTAAAAGGGATATGAGAGGATCATGGGACAGGAGGCCCAGGGAGAAGGAAAAGGGGGAGGGGGGAAACCCAGAGGATGGGCAAGGGGTATAGTGAGAGGGACAGAGGGAGAAAGAGGAGAGAGAGAAAAAGAATATATATATATATATATATATATATATATATATATATATATATTGCCCATCCCTAGTTGCTTGTGAAGGAAGTGATGAGCTGTCTTCTTGAACCACTGCAGTCCCTGAGGTGTGTGTACACGCACAGTGCTGTTAGGGATAGAATTCCATGATTTTGACCCAGCGGCTATGAAGGAACGGCGATACGTTTCCAAGTCAGGACGGTGAGTGACTTGGAGGGGGACTTCCAAGCGGTGGTGTTCACAGGTATCTGTATCTGCTGTTGTCATCCTTCGAGATGGTAGTGGTTGTGAGTCTGGAATGTGCTGCCTTAGGAACTTTGGTGTGTTGTTGCAGGGCATCTTGTAGATAGTACACACTGCTACAACTGTTCAGCGACGGTGGAGGGATTGGATGCTTGTGGAAGGGGTACCAATCAATTCTCCCCTCGACTGCATGGTCTTCTTTCAAGCACTCCGGTTTCATCCCGCATTCCAAGAACGTACAGCTTAGGGTTAGTGAGTTGTGGACATGCTATATTGGCACCAGAAGCATGGCGACACTGTGTTGGCTGTTGACGCAAACAACACATTTCACTGGGCTCAGTGTCACGGCTGTTATTGTAATAGAGTTTATCTGACATTGCGCAGGAACCAACACTGTGAGCCTGCCTCATTGCTTCAGCAGTATTTGTTTGCTTCTTATTAGCCTTCTCCTCTCTGCAGTAAGATGGAAAATAATATACAATTTTATATTTATGGTATTCCTTCCCATGATCTCTAGAGGATTCTCAAAATCTTTGTAAACCTCATCTGATATCTCTATGATTGATCAATTGAGCTCTCTGTCTCAGTGACCAACTAGACACACTATCAGCAACACACACAAAATGCTGGAGGAGCTCAGCACGTTCACATTCAGACACACCATTATCTTTGTTTTTGACTTCACCTCTTTGTTTGTGTTTGTTAGAAATAAAGGGAGAAAAAAAAAACTTCCCTGATTGCTTCCACTCATTTGTCCCTTTCCTTATGATACAGCTCCTTATCCTTATGATTCACCCGCTCCACACTCCAACACGCAGTTCAGTGATAAACTACTCTTTCACCCATCCCAGATATTTATCTGGAGCAGGGCCCTTAGCATTGTCAATGATCCCTCCCATCCGTTCAACAATCTCTTTGACCCCCTACCATCAGGCAGGAGGTACCTTAGCATTAGGACAGGAACTGTTAGAATGGGAAACAGCTTCTTCCCCCAGGCCGTGAGACTCCCTGCCATCACCCAGGTCTCATCATGCATGAAGCGCCAGTAGCATATACTGTTTCCTTCTTAACTTGTGTCCTAAGCGCACCTTATTATTTGTTAATTTATTTGTGACAATATTACTTTATGTGTTGTGTGAGTGAGTTATATTTACTGTGTTGTGCACCTTGGTCCAGAGATTTATTTTGGTAATATATATATGTATGTGAAGGAAATGACAATAAACTTGAACTTGACTTGAGGTACTACTGAAGGAAGGAACCAAGTGTAACATTTCTGCTCTCTCGACAGTGAATCCATCATGTGCTTTCTCACTGAGGTAGTTCTATCTAGAATCTAGTTACATGGCTGTTGGCAGCCACGTTGCAGCAAGTGGAGAATTCTTTTGAGTTCCACCATATACCATCTCTTCCCCCCCACCTCCAACAGTTTATGTAGCATTTCGTGACACTTAGTGTTCCTAGAAAAATTGCACCTAAACTCACTGACATTTGCTTGGTCATTGAATTAAAACATTGACTCAGTTTTTCTCTGTACAGATACAACGTGAATTGCTGATATGTCTGGTTTTGGATTTCCAGTATCTATGGTTTTCTCTTGGATATCCCACCAACCCCACAACTGTATCTGTATCGTTCTCGAATTTGTTACAAAATAGTAAGTTAAATCATTATGAAGAGAACTTGCAGATCAGTAAGATAGAGACCATTTCTTCTGTGTGATCACTACAAGACCAGTGGCATCACCATCTGGCATAGGAATTGCAAGGCATCTGCCTGCAAGACTCAACAAAGGAGTGTGAGGACTGTTGAGACCATCATCTGGGTCTCCCTTCCACCCATCTGAGATAATTGTCAGGAGTGCTGTATTCGCAGGGTCCCTAGGATTGTCAATGATCCCTCCCATCCATCCAACAACTTCTTTGTCCCTCTACCGTCAGGCAGGAGGACCTCTAGCATTAGGATACTTACTATTAGGATGTGAAACAGCTTCTTCCCCCAGGCTGAGAAATTACTGAACTTCCTGACATCACCCAAGTTTTATATATATGAAGTGCCAGTAAGACCATAAAACTATAAGATATAGGAGCAGAATTAGGCCATTTGGCCCATCAAGTCTGCTCCGCCATTTCATCATGGATGATCCAATTTTCCATTCAGCCCCAATCTCTTACCTTCTCTCTGTATCCCTTCATGCCCTGGCCAATCAAGAATCTATCAACCTCTGCCTTAAATATACATAAAGACGGCCTCCACATCTGCCTGTGGCCACAAATTCCACAGATTCACCACTCTATGGTGAAAGAAATTCCTCCTCATCTCCGTTCTAAAAGGACACCCATCCATTCTGAGGCTGTGTCCTCTGGTCTTTGACTCTCCCACCATAGGAAACATCTTCTCCAAATCCACTCTATCAAGGCCTTTCACCATTCGATAAGTTTCAATGAGGTCACATCTCATTCTTCTGAATTCCAGTGAATACAGGCCCAGAGCCATCAAACGTTCTTCATATGACAAGGCTTTCAATCCTGGAATCATTTTCGTGAACCTCCTTTGAACCCTCTCCAGTTCCAGCATATCCTTTCTAAGATAAGGGGCCCAAACCTGCTCACAGTACTCCAAGTGAGGCCTCACCAGTGCTTAACATTGCAGTCTTGCTTTTATATTCTTGGCTCCTTGAAATTAATGCAAACATTGCATTTGCCTTCCTCACCACAGACTCAACTTGTAAATTAATCTTTAGGGAATCCTGCACAAGTACTCCCAAGTCTATTTGCATCTCAAATTTTTGTATTTTCTCTCCATTTAGAACATAATCATCTTTCATTTCTTCTACCAAAGTGCATGACCATACAGTTCTCGACACTGTATGCCATCTGCCATTTCTTTGCCCATTCTCTTAATCTGTCTAAATCCTTCTGTAGCCTCTCTGCTCTCTCAAAACTACCTGACCCTCCACCTATCTTCATATCATCTGCAAACTTTGCAACAAAGTCATCAATTCTATCATCCAAATCATTGACATATAACATAAAAAGAATCGATCCCAACACAGACCCCTGTGGAACACCACTAGTCACTGGCAGCCAACCAGAAAAGGCTCCCTTTATTCCCACTCTTTGCTACCTGTCAATCAGCTACTGCTTTATCCATGCTAGAATCTTTCCTGTAATACCATGGGCTCGTAGCCTGTTAAACAGCCTCATGTGTAGCAGCTTGTCAAAGGCCTTCTGAAAATCTAAGTATGTAACATCAACCAGTGATGGCTACAGAAGGACTTAGACAGATTAAGAGAATGGGCAAAGAAATGGCAGATGGCATACGGTGTCGGGAACTGTATGGCCGTGCACTTTGGTAGAAGAAATGAAAGAGATGATAATTTTCTAGTGATTCTTGAAAGATCACTACTAATGCCTCCACAATCTCTTCAGCCACCTCTTTCAGAACTCTGGGATGTGCACCATCTGGTCCAGGTGACTTATCAACCTTCAGACCTTTCAGCTTCCCAAGAACCTTCTCTCTAGTAATACTAACTGCACACACTTCATGGCCCCTGACACCTGGAATTTCCACGATACTGCTAATGTCTTCCACAGTGAAGACTGATGCAAAATCCTTATTCAATTCATCCGCCACTTCATTGTTCCCTATTACTACCTCTTCAGCATCGTTTTCCAGCTGTCCGATAACCACCCTCACCTCTCTGTTACACTTTATGAAGAATTTATCAGTAGTGTTATATTGTTCACTTTTTGACTTACGTTGTAAGTGCACCTTATTATTTGTTAACTAATTTGTGAGAATATTAATTTATATGTTGTGTGAGTGAGTTATATTTACTGTGTTGTGCACCTTGGTCTGTAGGAATATTGTTTCATTTGGTACATGTACATGGTTGAATGACAATAAAGTTGAACTTGAATTTGAAGACAGATTAGAATCATAACTTACTGACTCTTTCTGACATCATCTGTCTTTCTTGCTGTTCTTTCTTTATAGTGCTCTTTGTCACATTCATTGAGCTTTCTGTGAGGCATGAAATTATTTCTGAGCTATTTACAAGCCTGTAGTTTTTTGGTGAGCATCGCTCTTCGAATCTCTATTGACCTGGAAGAGGTTGATACCTGTAATTGTTGTGTTAACACAAAAAGGCACTGGACAACAGCACACCTCTTGTGAAACGAGGCAGTCATTGAGAGATTGGAGAACCAGGCTGGGAAATTCAAAATCACCATGGCTTAGCTGGAGCTCAGAACAGAAGAGTCCAAGTACCCAATGCAGACATTAGCCATCATAGAAGTATAAGGAAAAGAGTCACTTTCAAATAGACAGTGGTCTTACATGCAATATCATTCCTACGAAGTTTAAGGAAACTTTGTAAAAAAAAAAGATCACAGTAGCGTCGCAGTTAGCACAATGCAGTTATAGTGCCAGCGGCCCGGGTTCAATTCCACAGCTGTCTGTATGGAGTTTGTATGTTCTCCCTGAGTCTTTGGGGTTTCCTCTACTATTCCAAAGATGTACAGGTTAGAGTTAGTTAGTTGTGGGCAGATTATGTTGGTGCAGGAAGTGTGGTGACACTTGCGGGCTGCCCCCAGCACATATTCAGACTGCTTTGGTCATTGACGCAAAAGATGCATTTCACTGTGTGTTTTGATATAGTACATGTGACAAATAAAGCTAATCTTTTAATCTTCATCTTTAAATGCATGCTAAAAAAATTAACATGCAAGGAACAGGAAGAAGTACAAAAGAAAGGGCTGTTGCCAATTTTGTACCAGGAAATGGAACTTATGGTGCAGATGGTATTATAGGATACTACAGATACAAGCGTGATGCTTGTCAGAAGCAGCTGCCTGAATTTGCAGATGTATTTGAAGGAATGCATCTGGAGGGTAAAACTATCTGGAACTAGTAGAGACTAGTAGAGATCAAAGTTGCTGGTGAACGCAGCAGGCCAGGCAGCATCTCTAGGAAGAGGTACAGTCGACGTTTCAGGCCGAGACCCTTCGTCAGGACTAACTGAAGGATCAGTTAGTCCTCCTGTCCCATGATCCTCTTGTATCCCTTTTGCCAATCACCCTTTCCAGCTCTTGGCTCCATCCCTCCCCCTCCTGTCTTCTCCTATCATTTTGGATCTCCCCCTCCCCCTCCCACTTTCAAATCTCTTACTAACTCTTCCTTCAGTTAGTCCTGATGAAGGGTCTTGGCCTGAAACGTCGACTGTACCTCTTCCTAGAGATGCTGCCTGGCCTGCTGCATTCACCAGCAACTTTGATGTGTGTTGCTTGAATTTCCAGCATCTGCAGAATTCCTGTTGTTTGCGAGACTAAGCAGCTGGTAGTGTGCCTTTCAAGATGTGAGAAAAGGAGTTTGAAAGAATGATAGAGGGAGGGGTTGTCACATCAGAGGCCCACCTATCCTTTCAGCATCGAGCTTAATTTGCATGGATGAGCCAGGCTAGAATCCATTTGGATCCAAATAATTAGAGCAAATATTATTGTTTTACTTGACGGGATTTTGGCAAGTAGGACAGGCTGATGAGAATTTAGCTTTAATGACCTTCAACATAGCCTTCTTGAGAGAGGATTTTGTCCTGGCTGCCTCTTGAATTGAGAACAATGCATTAAAGCATTTCTGTGAATACTGGATCAGAGTCTTGAAAGGTTTGCGGGACTAAAGACCAAAGTGGAAAAGGACAGGTTTTGCAGAGGCAGAGTCAGACTATGACGGAAACATGGGAGCATTAGTGAATAGATGCAAGGAGGAAAAAAATGGTAAGTTGGTTTATTATTGTCACACGTTCTGAGGCACAATGAAAAACATTGTTTTGCTTGCTGTCCATACAGATCATTTCATCACATCAGTCCATCGAGATGGTCCAAAGGAAAAGCAATCACAGAATGTAGAATTATTTGTTACGCATACAGAGAAAGCAAGAAGCAGACAGGTAATAAAGCACAAGGCCATGTCGAGGTAGAGTTGAGTCAAAGAGTAAAGATGTATCATTTCTAGTGAAGGAGGTTTCCTTCCCAGGGGACGTGGTTAACATAGAGAAGGCCCAACCAGAAAGTTGAAGGAAAGTGCCAGGCCCAGCAGGAATTGCTAGGATCCAAATTTTAGAGATGGAATCACAGACTCCTTTCTGAGGAAGATTTGAATGGTTTTGGATGAATATCCATGAATAAGTAATCTAATAAAATGTGGTGGTCACATGAAAGCCAAAACTGGGCTATATAGACAACTGTGATTTGACATAGAAAAAAATCAGAGCAGTTAATATGTATGGTAGCCCACCAATAAATCATGCAGGCAGAGCTTTGCTCAAATTGCAAAGGAGCTAATGGCTGTGACATTTAGGCTTGAGAGTTTTCACCAGTGCACAAATGGGAGATAAGAAAATATGCAAATTAATCACAAAACCCTCACAGTGATTGTAATAAACAATCTTCAAACCCAAAGAGACAGCAATAGCCAATTCTGCACTTAATGAAATATAATTCATGGTAAAATCTAGATTACAGGCACCCCGGAGTGATGTTTATCTTTATTCAGGGAGGATAGAATACACAGACTGTAGTGAATATGTTGAGAGACCTGCCTAGTGCAAAGCCATTGATCAAGAAGCTGTAGCAGGGCACAAAACTTGTTTCAATATTGCAAAAATTGAATCCAAACACAAGAGATTCTACAGATCATAAACTTGAGAAAGTCTGCAGATGCTGGAAATCTAAAGCAACACACACCAAATGCTGGAGGAACTCAGCAGGTCGGGCGGCATCTATGGAGCGGAATAACCAGTTGATGTTTTGTGTCGAGACTCTTCATCAGGACTGGAAAGGAAGGGGGAAGAAGCCATAATAAGACGGTGGGGATGGAGAGGGGAAGGAGCACAAGCTGGCAGGTGAGGGGAAAGGTGGGTGTGTGAGGGAGTGAGTGAAGTGAGAAGCCGGGAGGTAATAGGTGGAAGACGTAGGGCCTGAAGAAGAAGAAGGTGTCTGATAGGAGAAGAGAGTGGACCATGGAAAAAATGGAAGGAAGAGGGGAACCAGAGGGAGGTGATGGGCAGATGAGAAGGGAAAGAGTGAGAGGAGTTGACTGGGTGAGGCGAACTCGTGAATCATTGTGCTGGTCTGAAATTTCGTAGAAAATAAGCTAAGCGGCGTAGCAATAACGAGTGGGAAAAATGACCACAAAGCTGTTGCTTTATTAGGCTGGAGGCACAAGAAACTACGGTAATAAGCAATCTGCTGAAGGAATTAGGGATGTCGAATAGCATTGGTCAGGGGACGAAATTGTCGATGTTTTGGATTGAAACACAACTTGCCAGGTTTCTCAATCTAAGCTCTGGAGATCTTTCCCCCAGCCCCAACTTTCATTCTTTAAGGCACTTCTTAAAACTTCCCTCTTTGGACCTTTTTGCTCCTCTGCCCTAATATCTTCTTCAGTGGCTTAGCACTTTTTGATAAAACATCAGTTTTTAAGACTTGGGTCTTTTTTTTTGTGCGTGTAAATGGAAATAATGGTTGTTGCTAAAAAATGATAAGATGTCTTTGAAAACTCCAAAGAATTGGATCTGTTGTAAGCCATAGGGTGTGGTTCTTTATGAAGCTGCATTCATTACTTCTACAAAAGCTCTTCAGAATCATTGTAATAGCCAGAAGGATTTTGTTCTGGCAGTGTTACTGTGGTTGCATTTATATTAAGGTACAAATATCTCAAGGGATAATTTCAAAATGCATTGTATGATGCAAACTCAGTCAAAATTGGATTCCTTTGGGGCACTGCTCCAATATCATCACTATCCTTTCATGATAAAGCAAGATCCCTGGGGTGAAAAAGCTGTTTTATGTTCAGATGAGATGGTTTAATTTTAGCTTCACAAATCAACAATAATTGTTGAAAAAGTGTGAAGGCTCAGGAATAAATCTCTCAACTTGTAAAAGCTGCATTTTGCAAGGTTTATGATAGCTTCTTCTTTTGAAATGTTTCAAAACTCAGAAATAAAATGTCAGTAGCAATTGCAAAACAGTGAAGTTGTTACATCATTAACACACTCAAAATGCTAGAGGAACTCAGCAGGTCAGGCAGCATCTATGGAGGGGAATAAACAGGCAATGTTTCGGGCCAGGAAGCTTCAAGATTGGAAAGGAAAGGGGCAGAAGCTAGAATAAGGTGGTGGGGGGAAAGGACTTTATTTAGCTGGTTCACAGATGCCCTTCAGTAAAAAAAAACAGCCACTCTTGAATTTCTGGCATAGGTCTGTAACTCCAATCCTATGTGAATATAGTTTGAGGTTTTAACAATGTTCCAATATACAAGCTTCTCAGGAATTGGCCTCGTGCCAAGTTTTCAGATGACACAAAGCGAGGTGGAGAAGCAGGTAGTCTCCAGGCAGGACGGAGCCTGTAGAAGGACTTGGACAGATTAGGAGAATGGGTAAAGAAATGGCAGATGGAATACAGTGTAGGGAAGTGCATGGTCATGCACTTTAGGAGAAGGAATAAAGGTGTAGAGTATTTTCTAAACAAGGAGTAAATTCAGAAGTTGGAGGTGCAGAGGGACTTGAGAGACCTCATGCAGGATTTCCTAAATGTTGATTTGCAGATTGGGCCATAGATAGATAGAACACTACAGCACAGAAACCGGTCCTTCAACCTATCTAGTCCATGCCAAACTATTGTTCTGCCTCATTCCATCGCCCGTGCACCTGGACCATAGCCCCCCATTCCCCTTCTATCCATGTACGTATCCAAGCTTCGTTTAAATGTTAAAATTGAACTAATTCTATTGGCACCTTGTTCCATGCTCTCATCACTCTCTGAGTGAAGAAGCGCTCCCACATATTTCCCTTAAACATTTTACTTTTCACCCTTAAACCATGACTTCTGGTTCTAGTCGCACCCAACTTCAGTTGAGAAAAACCTGCTTTCATTTATCCAATTTATATCCCTCATAATTTTATATGCCTCTATCAAATCTCCCCTCATTCTCCCACACTCCAGGGAATAAAGCCCTAGCCTATTTAACCTTTCCCGACAATCAGATCCTCAAGTCCTGGCAACGGCCTGGTAAATTTTCTCTGCACTCTATCAATCTTATTGATATCTTTCCTGTAGGTAGGTGACCGGAACTGCACACAAGACTCCAAATTAGGCCTCACTAACGTCTTATACAACTTCAACATACCATCCTAACTCTTGTACTTTGATTTATGAAGGCAAATGTGCCAAGAGCTCTCTTTATAACCCTATCTATCTCTGATGCCACTTTCAAGGAATTATGTATCTATATTCCCAGATTCCTTTGTTCTACTGCACACCGCAGTGCCCTACCGTTCACTGTTTAAGTCCTACCCTGGTTTGTCCTCCCGAAGTGCAATGCCTCACATTTGTCTGCATTAAATTCCATCTGCCATTTTTCAGCCCATTTTTCCAGCTGCTCCTGATCCCACTGCAAGCTTTAATAGCTTTCCTCACTTCCATCACACGCCCAATCTTGATGTCATCCTCAAATTTGCTGATTCATTTACCACATTATCATCCAGATCGTTGATATAGGTTACAAACAACAGCAGTTGTTTGAAGAGCTACACCGACCCTTGTGGCACATCACTAGTCACAGGCCTCCAGTCAGAAAAACAACTACAGGTTGACCTTCACTAATCCGGCACCATTGGGACCTGAGGAATGCCAGTTTAGTGAAAATGCCGAATTAGTGAAGGATCACATTAAGCCTAATCAGTGCCGGATTATCAAAGGAACCGGATTACAGGTAGTTGGATTAGTGAAGGTCAACCTGTACCTATTATGACTAGTTGGCTTCTTCCATGAAGCCAATGTCAAATCCAATTTTCTACCTCATCTTGAATGTTAGGTGACTTAACATTCATGACCAGCCTCCTATGCGGGACCTTATCAAAGGCCTGGGTAAAATCCATGTAGACTACATTCCCTCCAAGAGGACCACAACCATGTTTTGCTTTGGAGGCTTCCATGCCTCAATGGTTCAGAGAGCTATGTTGGCTGGAGTCAGGGCTTTATGCTTTGGCTCTTAGCAGGGTCTTCCATGCCAAACAGGTCAAAGTATAGAGGCCAGACCAAGGGCGGTCCACCGGTCCTCCAGATTCGGGGGATCAGCTCAGGGCTTACAAGCCTGACTGGCAAAACAAAATTGTACGGAAACAGCAATGAAGGATACTTCTAAATCTGAGTGTGATGGTATTCCTGAGTCTCCACCTGGGACTTGCATGACTGACAGTGGTGAAAACTAAGAGGAAGTTACTGACATGATGAAGGAAGCCTTGAACCTTGCCAGAGGCATAATACGCAGTCAGTAATTTAGTAAGACTACATTAACTGCCTTTCCTTCATCAACTTTCTTGGTAACCTCCTTGAAAAACTCAAAAGACTGATTAGACATGACCTACCACATACAAAGCCAGTAAGGAAGGCAAATAGATAGATAGGTAGGTAGATACTTTATTGATCCCAAAGGAAATTAATGTCACAGTAGCATTACAAGTGCCCAGATACATAAGTATTAGAAAAGAAGTAGAAAGAATAAAAAATAAATTACCTCAAACAGTCTAATTAAAGTTAGCATTCATTTCCAGAGGTTTAGAATATAAAAGCAAGGATTTATAAAAAGAATTTATAAGGATTTGTGAGAACGTATGAGGAGCATTTGATGGCTCTGGGCCTGTACTCATTGAAGTTCAGAAGAGTGAGAGAATGGCGGGGGGGCGGGGGGGTATCTTATTGATTCCAACCAAATATTGAAAGGCTGAGGTAGATTGGACCTGGAGAAGATATTTCAAGTAGTGGGAGAGTCTAGGAGTACAGAGCAGAGCCTCAGAATAGAAGGACAGAGGGTAGTGAATCTGGGGAATTCATTGCCACAGATGGCTGTGGAGACCAAGTCAGTGGGTATATGTAAAGTTTGATAGGCACACACTCAAAGAGTGATTTTTGGGTTTAGGACATAGACATTTAGCAATTAACTTTGGCTACCAGTCTTCACATCTAAAAATGTATTGTGCATTTAATTTGGAGTGCAACTTTGAACAATGGGTTCCTAAAAGCCCTGAATCCCAGACCAGGCAATGCTGATTAAAATTCATTAGATGTCTGTGGTGTTGATGTTAATCAGGAGGGGTGAAGGTTGTATGTAGTTTCTAAGAAAGATTGTCCATACATTGTAAACATGGAATTGTCCTTTGATGTTTGGCATATAAAATATTGAGCCCTACGTTGGGCCAGCAGACCTTTCGACCGAAAGCATCTCGTATGATGCCTCCTGTACCTTGCTTTGTCGAATAAAGAAGCTGCTTTGTATCTACCAGTAATGTTCTCCAGTGACTTCATTCATACAGTGACACAACATTTTAAGAACAGTTTCTTCCCCACTTCCATCACATTTCTGAATGGGCAATGAACCCATGTGAACTACCTCACTAGTGTTTTCTTTTTTCTCTCTCTTTTTCCATTACTTATTTAATTTAATTGTTATATATGTATTTCTTATTGTAATTTATAATTTTTACGATGTAATGTAATGTACTGTTGCCACAAAACAATATATTTCATGATATGCCAGTGATATTAAACCTGATTCTGATTTGAAAGGGTGTCAAATGATAAGGGGAGAAAGCAGGAGATTGGGGCTGAGAGGGAAAATGGATCAGCCATGATGAAATGGCAAACAGACTTGATGGGCCAAATGGCCTAATTCTGCTCCTATGTCTTATGGTCTTATAGACAACTTTGTGTTTGGGCTTCTCCATTGATATCCATACTGTTATATTGCATTGAATGAGGCCTTTCAGCCCATGACATCCACACCAACCTTTTTGCCTTCTACACTAATCCAATTTGCCCATGTTAGCTCCATGTCCTTCTATTCCTTGCTTACTTAAGTGTTTGTCTAAATATCTCTTACATGCAGTGATTGTATCTGATTCCCCAGCCTCTGCTGGCAGTGCCTTCTAGATATCGACAACTCTGTAGAAACAACACAAACACAAAATGCTGGAGGAACTCAGCAGATCAGGCATCATCTATGGAAATGAACAAACAGTTGACTTTTCCGGACGAGACCCTTCTTCAGGACTGTAAAAGAAGGGGAAAGAAGCCAAAATAAGAACAGTGGGGGAGGGGAAGGAGGATAGCTATGTGGATGGGGAAGGTAAAGGTTTGGAAAGGAAGGAATCTGATAGGAGAAAGAGGAGGAGACCCCAGGGGTAGGGGTGGGAGGAAAGGTGATAGACAGGTGAAAAGAGGTAAGAGGCCAGTGTGGAGAATAGAAGAAGAGGGAAGGGGGTGGTGATTTTTTTTTACTGGAAGCAGAAATCGATATTCATGCCATCAGGTTGGACTCTACCCAAATGGAATATAAGGTGCTGCTCCTCCATCCTGAGGTTGGCCTCAGTGTGGCACAAGAGGAGGAGATGGACCGACATGTCCGAACAGGAATGGGAACAGGAATTAGAATGTTTGGCCACTGGAAAGTTTCGCTTGTGGCAGGTGGAGCAGAGGTGCTCGATGAAGCAGTACCCCAATTTACGACGGGTCTCACCAATGTAGAGGAGGCCACATTGGGAGCACCGGACACAGTAGATGACACAAAATGCTGGAGGACATGCAGATGTCCTATTTCTATTTGACTTCCCAAAACATATCAGCTTGCATTTGTCAAGATTGAATTCCATCTGATCTATATCCTGCCGTAGCCTCAGACAACCTTCCTCACTCTGCACAGCAGCGCCAACCTTCAGGACATTTATAAGCTTAGTAATCATATCAACACCAAAGCTGACTTACATCAAATGATAATACATTTAGAATTTATTTCAACTACTCTCATTTTAAAATGCTTTTGTAAATTTTAATGAATTTTCCACAAGAAGACCTGAACACTAGGTAACCAGTCATCCAAATAACAGAGGGAAGCACAAAAATACATCAACAATCCTGTTTCTTGGCACATTTACAGACAAGCAGCTGTGTATTCAGTCCCTATTGGCACAATGAAGATTTTTCTGATGTCAGTGTCACCAGAACCTTGATGTAGATCAGATCTGTGTGAGTGAGTGCTGCATAATTGAATGCCTTAGTAAGTTAATGGTGATCTTGAGTGGTTGAGAATGCACAGGAAAATAAACTCCCTCTTCAGCATCTAAATAACACAGCCATGACATGCGTTCCAGGATGCTGTTGAGTGGAATGATACAGTATTCCTCTTGCTTGCTGCACCTAAATAGTCAAACTTTATGCCATGCCAGTCTGGATTTCTGAAGCCCTTAATCCCCTGAGGTTAATCCCTCTGGGGTCGTCTTCAATCTTTAATAACATATGGCTTTGCTATTTCCACGATTTTCTCAGCATTTCCAATCATCATTGTATAGATTTCCTTCTCATTCTGTAACCATACACTTGCAATAGCTTCTCACATGATAAGACCATAAGATATAGGAGCAGAATTAGGCCATTTGGCCCATCGAGTCTTCTCTGCCATTTCATCATGGCTGATCCATTTCCCTCTCAGCCCCAATCTCCTGCCTTCCCCCCATAACCCCTCATACCCTGACTAATCATGAATCTATCAACCCCTGCCTTAGATATACCCAGTTTCTTGGCCTCCACAGCCATCTATTGCAACAAATTCCACAGATTCACCATGGTCTGGCTGAAGAAGTTCCTCCTCATCTCTGTTCTAAATGGATGTCTCTCTATTCTGAGACTGTGTGCTCTGGTCTTAGGCTCCCTCACCATAAGAAACTCTCCAAAGTCAGCATATCCCTTCTTAGTTAAGGGGCCCAAAACTGCTCACAATACCCCAAGTGAGGCCTCACCAGTGCTTTATAAACCCTTAATGTGATATCCTTGCTTTTATATTATAGTCCTCTCGAAATGAACGCTAATATCACATTTGCCTTCCTTACCACTGACTCAACCTGCAAATTAAACTTTAGGGAATCCTGCATGAGGAATTCCAAGTCTCTTTGCATCTCAGATTTTTGAATTTTCTCTTCATTTAGAAAATAGTCAACCCTTTTATTTCTTCTACCAAAGTGCATAGCCAAATACTTCCTGACACTGTATTCCATCTGCTACTTCTTTGCCCATTTTCCTCATCTGTCTAAGTCCTTCTGTGGCCTCTCTACTTCCTCAACAATACCTGCCCCTCCACCTATCTTAATATCATCCACAAACATGGCCACAAAGCCAGCAATTCCTTCATCCAAATTGTTGACATATAATGCAGAAAAGAAGTGGTCCCAACACAGACCCCTGTGGAACATCAATAATCACTGGCAGTCAACCAAAAAAGGCTCCCTTTATTCCCACTCTTTGCCTCCTGCCTATCAGCCAATACTCCATCCATGCTAGCATCTTTCCTGTAGTACCATGGGCTCTTAACTTCTTAAGCAGCCTCATGTGTGGCACCTTGTCAGAGGCCTTCTTAAAATCCAAGTAAACAACATCCACTGATTCTTCTTTGTCTACCCTGCTTGTTATTTCTTCAAAGAATTCCAACAGATTTGTCAGGCAAGATTTTCCCTTGAGGAAACCATGCTTACTCCAGGCTATTTTATCATGTGCTTCCAAGTAACCTGAAATCACATCCTTAACAATCAACTCTGAAGTCAGACTAATTGGTCTATAATTTCCTTTCTTCTGCCCCTCACTTTCTTTGAAGAATGGAGTGCCATTTACAATTTTCCATTCCTCCGGACCATGCCAGAATCTTGATTCTTGAAAGATCGTTACTAATGCCTCCACAATCCCTTCACCTATCTCTTTCAGAACCCTGGGGTGTAGATGATCTGGTCCAGGTGACTTATCTACCTTCAGACCTTTCAGTTTACTAAGCACCTTTTCTCTTGTAATGGCAATTTCAGTCACTTCTCCCCATTGACACTCTCAAACTTCCAGCATATTGCTAGTGTCTTCCACAGTGAAGACTGATGTAAAATATTTAGTCAATTCACCTGCCATTTCCTTGTTCCTCCAGTACTACCTCTCCAGCATCATTTATCAGCAGTCTGAAATCTAGTCTTACCTCTCCTTTACACTTTATATACCTGAAGAAAGTTTTAGTATCCTCTTTAATACTATTGACTAGCATACCTTTGTATTCCATCTTTTCCTTCTTCATGACTTTTATAATTGCCTTCTTTCAGTTTTTAAAAACCTCCCAGTCCTCTAACCTCCCACAAATTTTTGCTCTATTATATGATCTCTATTTGACTTTTCTGCTGGCTTTGACTTCTCTTTGCAGCCACAGTTGTATCATCCTGCCTTTAGAATACTACTTCTTCTTTGGGATGTATATACCCTGCACCTTCTGAATTACTCCCGGAAATTCTAACCATTGATACTCTGTGTCATCCCTGCTCATGTCTTTTGCCAATCAATTTTGGCCAGCTCCTCTCTCATGACTCTGTAATCCCCTTTACTCCACTGTAATACTGATAAACCTGGCTTTAGCTTCACCTTCTCAAACTGCAGGGTGAATGTTATCATATTATGATCACTGCCCCACCTAAGCTCTCTAATCAATTCCAGTTCATTGCACAATACCCAATCCAGGATAACTGATCCCTAGTGAGCTCAACCACAAGCTGCTCTAAAAAGCCATTTCGTAGGCATTCTACAAATTCCCCCTTTGGGATCCAGCACCAACGTGTTTTTCGCAATCTAACTGCATATTGAAATCCCCCATGACTATTGTAACATTGCCTTTTTGACATGCATTTTCTATTTCCTGTTGTAATCTGTAGACAACATCTTTGCTACTCTTCAGAGGTCTGTACATAACTCCCGTCAAGGTCTTTTTACCCTTGCAGTTTCTTAGCTCTACCCACAACTGTGCTCAGTTCTGGTCGCCTCGCTATCGGAAGGACGTGGAAACCATAGAAAGGGTGCAGAGGAGATTTACAAGGACGTTGCCTGGATTGGGGGGAATGCCTTATGAGAATAGGTTGAGTGATCTCGGCCTTTCTTCCTTGGAGTGACAGAGGATGAGAGAGGTGATAGAGGTGTATAAGATGATAAGAGGCATTGATCATGTGGATAGTCAGAGTCTTTTTCCCAGGGCTGAAATGGCTAGTACGAGAGAGCACAGTTTTAAGGTGCTTGGAAGTAGGTACAGAGGAGATGTCAGGGGTAAGTGTTTTACACAGAGAGTGGTGAGTACATGGAATGGGCTGCTGGCGACAGTGGTGGAGGCAGATACGATAGGGTCTTTTAAGAGACTCCTGGACAGGTATATGGAGCTCAGAAAAATAGAGGGCTATGGGTAACCCTAAGTAATTTCCCAGGTAAGGACATGTTCGGCACAGCTTTGTGGGCAGAAGGGCCTGTATTGTGCTACAGGTTTTCTATGTTTCTATGTTTTTACAATGATTCTACACCTTTCAATCCTATCTCACCTCTTTTTAATAATTTGATTTCATTTTTTACCAACAGACCTACCCCATCCCCTGTGCCTACCTGCCTATCCTTTAGGCACAATATTTATCCTTGGATGTTAAGCTCTCAGCTATAATCTTCTATTAGCCATAATTCAGTGAATGCCCACAACATAATACATGCCAATCTGCAACTATACTACAAGTTCACCTACTTTATTCTGTATACTGAGTGCAGTCAAATATAACACCTATCATCACCCTTTTTGATTTTGTCCCCCTTTTACATTGCAACTCATCCCATTGACTGCTAATTTGCCCTTTGAATTGACTTTTATTTCTTACATCCTTTGCATACATGAGGAGTAAAAATCTTTGCATTACGTCTCCATCTAAATGTGCAATGTGCAATCATAGTAATTTATAATAAATAGAACAGTCAGTGTAACATAGAAATACACTCAAATCAGCGTGAGTTAATCGGTCTGACGGTCTGGTGGAAGAAGCTATCCCGAAGCCTGTTGGTCCTGGTTTTTATGCTGTGGTACCATTTCCCGGATGGTAGCAGCTGGAATAGGTTGTGATTGGGGTGACTCGGGTTCCCAAAGATCCTTTGGGCCCTTTTTACACACCTGTTTTTGTAAATATCCTGAATAGTGGGAAGTTCACAACTGCAGATGTGCTGGGCTGTCTGCATCACTCTCTGCAGAGTCATAGAAACATAGAAACATAGAAAATAGGTGCAGGAGTAGGCCATTCGGCCCTTCGAGCCTGCACCGCCATTTATTATGATCATGGCTGATCATCCAACTCAGAACCCCGCCCCAGCCTTCCCTCCATACCCCCTGACCCCCGTAGCCACAAGGGCCATATCTAACTCCCTCTTAAATATAGCCAATGAACTGGCCTCAACTGTTTCCTGTGGCAGAGAATTCCACAGATTCACCACTCTCTGTGTGAAGAAGTTTTTCCTAATCTCGGTCCTAAAAGGCTTCCCCTCTATCCTCAAACTGTGACCCCTCGTTCTGGACTTCCCCAACATCGGGAACAATCTTCCTGCATCTAGCCTGTCCAATCCCTTTAGGATCTTATACGTTTCAATCAGATCCCCCCTCAATCTTCTAAATTCCAACGAGTACAAGCCCAGTTCATCCAGTCTTTCTTCATATGAAAGTCCTGCCATCCCAGGAATCAATCTGGTGAACCTTCTCTGTACTCCCTCTATGGCAAGGATGTCTTTCCTCAGATTAGGGGACCAAAACTGCACACAATACTCCAGGTGTGGTCTCACCAAGGCCTTGTACAACTGCAGTAGTACCTCCCTGCTCCTGTACTCAAATCCTCTCGCTATAAATGCCAGCATACCATTCGCCTTTTTCACCGCCTGCTGTACCTGCATGCCCACTTTCAATGACTGGTGTATAATGACACCCAGGTCTCGTTGCACCTCCCCTTTTCCTAATCGGCCACCATTCAGATAATAATCTGTTTTCCTATTTTTGCCACCAAAGTGGATAACTTCACATTTATCCACATTAAATTGCATCTGCCATGAATTTGCCCACTCACCTAACCTATCCAAGTCACCCTGCATCCTCTTAGCATCCTCCTCACAGCTAACACTGCCACCCAGCTTCGTGTCATCCGCAAACTTGGAGATGCTGCATTTAATTCCCTCATCCAAGTCATTAATATATATTGTAAACAACTGGGGTCCCAGCACTGAGCCTTGCGGTACCCCACTAGTCACAGCCTGCCATTCTGAAAAGGTCCCGTTTATTCCCACTCTTTGCTTCCTGTCTGCTAACCAACTCTCCACCCACACCAATACCTTACCCCCAATACCGTGTGCTTTAAGTTTGCACACTAATCTCCTGTGTGGGACCTTGTCAAAAGCCTTCTGAAAATCCAAATATACCACATCCACTGGTTCTCCCCTATCCACTCTACTAGTTACATCCTCAAAAAATTCTATGAGATTCGTCAGACATGATTTTCCTTTCACAAATCCATGCTGACTTTGTCCGATCATTTCACCGCTTCCCAAATGTGCTGTTATCACATCCTTGATAACTGACTCCAGCAGTTTCCCCACCATCGACATTAGGCTAACCGGTCTATAATTCCCCGGTTTCACTCTCCCTCCTTTTTTAAAAAGTGGAGTTACATTAGCCACCCTCCAATCCTCAGGAACTAGTCCAGAATCCAACGAGTTTTGAAAAATTATCACTAATGCATCCACTATTTCTTGGGCTACTTCCTTAAGCACCCTGGGATGCAGACCATCTGGCCCTGGGGATTTATCTGCCTTCAATCCCTTCAATTTACCTAACACCACTTCCCTACTAACATGTATTTCGCTCAGTTCCTCCATCTCACTGGACCCTCTGTCCACTACTATTTCTGGAAGATTATTTATGTCCTCCTTAGTGAAGACAGAACCAAAGTAATTATTCAATTGGTCTGCCATGTCCTTGCTCCCCATAATCAATTCACCTGTTTCTGTCTTCAGGGGACCTACATTTGCTTTTACCAGTCTTTTCCTTTTTACATATCTATAAAAGCTTTTACAGTCCGTTTTTATGTTCCCTGCCAGTTTTCTCTCATAATCTTTTTTCCCCTTCCTAATTAAGCCCTTTGTCCTCCTCTGCTGAAATCTGAATTTCTCCCAGTCCTCAGGTGAGCCACTTTCTCTGGCTAATTTGTATGCTTCTTCTTTGGAATTGATACTATCCCTAATTTCTCTTGTCAGCCACGGGTGCACTACCTTCCTTGATTTATTCTTTTGCCAAACTGGGATGAACTTTTGTTGCAGTTCATCCATGCAACCTTTAAATGCTTGCCATTGCATATCCACCGTCAATCCTTTAAGTGTCATTTGCCAGTCTATCTTAGCTAATTCACGTCTCATGCCTTCAAAGTTACCCCTCTTTAAGTTCAGAACCTTTGTTTCTGAATTAACTATGTCACTCTCCATCTTAATGAAGAATTCCACCATATTATGGTCACTCTTACCCAAGGGGCCTCTCACGACAAGATTGCTAATTAACCCTTCCTCATTGCTCAAAACCCAGTCCAGAATAGCCTGCTCTCTAGTCGGTTCCTCGACATGTTGGTTCAAAAAACCATCCCGCATACATTCCAAGAAATCCTCTTCCTCAGCACCTTTACCAATTTGGTTCACCCAATCTACGTGTAGATTGAAGTCACCCATTATAACTGCTGTTCCTTTATTGCACACATTTCTAATTTCCTGTTTAATACCATCTCCGACCTCACTACTACTGTTAGGTGGCCTGTACACAACTCCCACCAGCGGCTTCTGCCCCTTAGTGTTACGCAGCTCTACCCATATCGATTCCACATCTTCCCGGCTTATATCCTTCCTTTCTATTGTGTTAATCTCTTCTTTGACTAGCAACGCCACCCCACCTCCCCTTCCTTCATGTCTATCCCTCCTGAATATTGAATATCCCTGAACGTTGAGCTCCCATCCCTGGTCACCCTGGAGCCATGTCTCTGTGATCCCAACTATATCATAATCATTAATAACAATCTGCACTTTCAATTCATCCACCTTATTACGAATGCTCCTTGCATTGACACACAAAGCCTTCAGGCGCTCTTTTACAACTCTCTTAGCCCTTATACAATTATGCTGAAAAGTGGCCCTTTTTAATGCTTGCCCTGGATTTGTCGGCCTGCCACTTTTACTTTTCTCCATAGTACTTTTTGTTTCTACCCTCACTTTACACCCCTCTGCCTCTCTGCACTGGTTCCCATCCCCCTGTAGTGAACTAACCTCCTCACGCCTAGCCTCTTTAATTTGATTCCCACCCCCCAACCATTCTAGTTTAAAGTCACCTCAGTAGCCCCCGCTAATCTCCCTGCCAGGATATTGGTCCCCCTAGGATTCAAGTGCAACCCGTCCTTCTTGTACAGGTCACGCCTGCGCCAAAAGAGGTCCCAATGATCCAAAAACTTGAATCCCTGCCCCCTGCTCCAATCCCTCAGCCACGCATTTATCCTCCACCTCATTGCATTCCTACTCTCACTGTCGCGTGGCACAGGCAGAAATCCCGAGATTACTACCTTTGCGGTCCTTGTTCTCAACTCCCTTCCTAGCTCCCTATATTCTCCTTTCAGGACCTCATCCCTTTTCCTACCTATGTCTTTGGTACCTATATGTACCACGACCTCTGGCTCCTCACCCTCCCACTTCAGGATATCTTGGACACGATCAGAAATATCCCGGACCCTGGCACCAGGGAGGCAAACTACCATCCGGGTCTCTGGACTGCGTCCACAGAATCGCCTATCTGACCCCCTTACTATCGAGTCCCCAATCACAACTGCCCTTCTCTTCCTTGCCCTACCCTTCTGAGCTACAGGGCCGGACTCTGTGCCGGAGGCACGGCCACTGTCGCTTCTCCCGGGTAAGCTGTCCCCCCCAACAGTACTCAAACAGGAGTACCTGTTGTTAAGGGGCACAGCCACCGGGGTACTCCCTATTACCTGACCTTTCCCCTTCCCCCTCCTAACCGTGACCCACTTGTCTGCCTCCCGTGGCCCCGGCGTGACCACCTGCCTGCAACTCCTCTCTATCAACTCCTCACTCTCCCTGACCAGACGAAGGTCATCGAGCTGCAGCTCCAGTTCCGTAACGCGGTCCTGTGACTATAGGAGGTACAGTTCCCATACCAGGCAGTGATGCAGCCAGTCAGGATGCTCTCAATTGTGCCCCTGTAGAAAGTTCTTAGGATTTGGGGGCCCATACCAAACTTCCTCAACTGTCCAAGGTGAAAGAGGCGCTGTTGTGCCTTTTTCACCACACAGCTGGTGTGTACAGACCACATGAGGTCCTTGGTGATGTGGATGCTGAGAAACTTAAAGCTGTTCACTCTCTCAACCCCAAATCTATTGATGTCAATAGGGGTTAGCCCATCTCCATTCCTCCTGTAGTCCACAACCAGCTCCTTTGTTTTTGCGACATTGAGGGAGAGGTTTTCTTGACACCACTGTGTCAGAGAGATGACTTCTTCCTTGTAGGCCACCTCATTATTGTTTGAGATAAGGCCAATCAATGTAGTGTCATCGGTAAATTTAACTAGCAGATTGGAGCTGTGGGTGGCGATACAGTCATGGGTATACAGACAGTAAAGGAGGGGACTCAGTACACAGCCCTGAGGGGCTCCTATGTTGAGAGTCAGAGGGGTGGAGGTGAGGGAGCCCACTCTTACAACCTGAAGGCGATCCGACAGGAAGTCCAGGATACAGCTGCACAAGGCAGGGTGAAGGCTGAGGTCTCTGAGCTTCTTATTGAGCCTGGATGGAACTATGGTGTTGAATGCTGAACTGTAGTCCAAGAACAGCATTCTCACATAAGCATCCCTCTTTTCCAGATATGTAAGGATAGTATGGAGAGCAGTGGCTATTGCATTTTCTGTCGATCAGTTGTGTGGGTATGCGAATTGTAGGGGTTCCAGTTTGGGCAATAGCAAGCTGCAGCTGTAATCCTTGACCAACCTCCCAAAGCATTTGCTTATTATTGATGTGAATGCGACAGGACGCCAGTCGTTCAGGCATGTTACCTTGGTCTTTTTTGGTATTCGTTGTGAACCTTGACTCAACCTTTTTCCTATATTGTTGTTTCGCAGCCTTGATAGCTTTGCGCAGATCATAGCTGCTTTTTTTGAGCTCTAGTTGATCTGCAGCGATGTAAGCTCGATGTTGCACAGTAAGTGCTGCTTGCATGGAACTATTGATCCAGGGTTTCTGGTTCGGGAAGACCCTGACCGACTTCTGGGGGACAACATCATCGATGCACTTCCAGATGAAGCACGTGAACCTATCAGTAATCTCAGAGACATCCCCATCATGGAAGATATTTCAGTTGACATCATCGAAGCAGTCCTGTAGTATGGAGGCCGATTGGTCGGACCAACAGTGGACGGTTTTAACTATGGCCGCCTCTTGTTTCAGCTTCTGCCTGTATGTTGGCAAAAGCAGGATCAAAGAGTGATCTGATTTTCCAAAAGCTGGGCAAAGGAGAGCTTTGTAAGCATTGCCAAAGGGAGTGTAGCAGTGGTCAAGTGTGTTATCTCCACGAGTGCTCACCGGGATGTGCTGACAAAACTTCAGGGAGACTTTCGTCAGTGATGCTTGATTAAAGTCACTAATCAGCATCAGCATCTCCTTTCTAGCAGACTCACTATACACTGCCTCTGTCTGTAAACCAACTACTCCACCCTCAGCCCTATCCCTCCAGTTCCCATCCCCCAACCAAGTTAGCTTAAATGCTCCTGAACAGCTCTAGCAAACCTTCCCACAATGATATTGATCCCTTTCAGGTTCTGGGGTACCCTGTCCTTTTTATACAGGTTGTGCCCTCCCCAGAAGAGATCCCAATGATTCAGAAATCTGAACCCCCTGCATCAGTTCCTCCGCTACACATTTATCTGCCAAATGCTCCTATTCTTACCCTCTCCGGTGCGTGACACAGGCAGCAATCCACAGATTACTACTCTGGAGATCTTGCTTTTCAGCTTTCTACCTAGATCCCTAAAACCTCTCTTCAAGACTTGCTCACCTTTCCTATCTATGTCATTGGTGCCAATATGTACCAAGACTTCTGGCTGCTCACCCTCCCCACTTAGAATGCTGTAAGCCCAATCCGGGACATCCCTGGCCCTGCCACCTGGGAGAGCATACAATCCGGATGTCTCTCTTGTGCCTACAGAATCTTGTCTCTGTTCCTCTAACTATGGAATTTCCTTTCATTTCTGCAATCCTCTTCATCTCTCTTCTCTTCTGAGCCACAGCTCCAAGCTCAGTGCCAGAGACCTGGTCACTGTGGCTCCCACCTAGTAGATCGTCCCCCTCAATGGTATCCAAAGTGGTATACTTATTATTGAGTGGAATGGCCACAGGGCTACATTGCACTGGCTGACCATTTCCCTTCTTTCTCCTGATAGTCACCCAACTACCTGTCTCCTGCAGCCTAGTGGTGCCTACCTCTCCGTAACTTCTATCTATCACTTCCTCTGTCTCCCGTTGGAGCTGAAGGTCATCAGGCTGCAGCTCCATTTTCTTGACACGTTCTCTGAGGAGCTGCAGCTCAGTGCACCTGGTGCAGATGTGACTATCCAGGAGGTGGAGGTCTCCTAGAGTTCCCACGTCGCACATGCAGAACAAAACACAGACCCTGGAGCCATTCTCACTGCACTAACTGTGCCCTAACAGATGAGGAATGAAGAATAAAGAAGAAACTTACCAGATACTTACCTCATCCAACACTGGCCCACTCACACAATGGCCGCTCTGCTTGCCCCTACCGTGTTTTTTTTCGGCCTTTCTAATTAATCCCGTTCACTGATTGGGCACAGTCCAGCTCTTAAAACTGCCATGATGCACTGCCTTTCTTAATCTTCAGCCGAGGACCTAAGTGAAATCAACTTCTTCTCACCTGAGATGGTCTTGAAGTGATGCCGTTCTCAGTTGTAGCTGGGTCAGGAACAAGGTCGCACAATTTAACATTTTAAATGAAAAACACAGAGTAGGATTGTTTTGTGCAGAAAGTGATTATAATCTGGTACAGTGAAATGTGTTGTTTGTGTTAACAGCCAAATCTAAAGGTTGGCTGGGGGCAGCCCACAAGAGTCACCATGCAATCTTGTGCCTTGCCCACAGCACAAGCAACAACAACAACAACTAAACAAGCCCCTTTCCCCCTTCCACTTACCCACCCACTCATACACATTAAAAAGCCCGTCTCCACCTCCCACTCACCCACTCATACAAGTTAACAGGCCCCTGACCCCAGAATATGCGGCTCTGGGCCTCCAACCTGGCCTGGACTCACAGACATCGGGCCTCTGACAATAGAATCCATCAGTACTTTCAAGCAGGAATCAGTAGGCAACTGCATATGGTTTCTTTAAGATAATTTCATCCAAAGAACAGGAACAAAGGATACCAGGCTGAAGTTGAGAGTTGAGAAAAGAGTTTAGAGGCAGGAAAGATGCAATAGTTAGTAGAATCATAAGAGTTTCAAAGATGATTTAAGAAGGCCATAAGGTGGGCTGGGTGCAGACGAATCACAGAATTCTTATAGCACCAGAGGCGGCAATTAGACCAGCTCCAAATAGAACTGTTCTTTCCTCACTGCTATGCAAATTTATCTTTCTCAACTACCTGCCCTATTCCCGTTTGTATGAACTGATTGCTTCTGTCTCCACAATGCCTGAAGGGAGCGAATTTATAGATTCTAATTTCTTCCTGAATGTAAAGTCGCTGAACAGAGCAATGTCCTTCCGTTTACCTTCTATAGCAACATTATCGAATCAAATCATCTTTCAAACTTTACTCCAAGGAGAACAACTCCAATTTCTTCTGTCCAGCCCTATAGCTGAGGAAATGAGGTGCATTGGGATTGAGGTATTTTTAAAGCAATGTGGTCAAACTCTGAAGAAATTTGTGAATCACACTGAAGAATTTGAAGGCAATGAGCCAGAAAGTCAGGAGCTGATGGACCCGTTTTGCAAGAACTGGAAGGAAACACTGTTATTTATCCTGCAAAGATGTCATATAATTCTAATTCTCTGTGTCATTCCCATTCTGTCTTAAATCACATACATCGCTCCAACAATACCTAATATAAGCCCAAGGAAAAACACCTCATATTCCATCTGAGTGCTTAACAGCTGTTGATAACCTCCTTTCCTTCTCCTAGATGTTGAATTTTTTTTATATGCAGATATTGTGAGTGCTTGGAATGCACTGCTGCGGGTGGTAGTAGAGGCTGATAAAATGGGGGCATTTAAGAGACTCTCAGATAAGCACTTGGACGTAGGAAAAATGGGCTGTGTAGAAGGGAAGGATGAGGTTCAGTTTCTGATTAGGATTCATTTCTTCATCACGCGTGTATTGAAACATACAGTGAAATGTGTCATTTGTGCTAACAACCAGAACAACCCAAGGATATGCTGGGGGCGGCCCACGAGGGTCACCACACATTCTGGCACCAACGTAGAGATCCCAGAGTGTTCAGCAGAACAACACAGAATAGCAACAAAAAGCAACAGCAGGACAAGCCTCTTTCCAACACACACATACACACACACAGCTCCAACCCCAGGACAAGCTGCCTCTGGGCCTCCAGTACTTAGCCCTGGACTCTCAAACTCGCAGATATTGGGTCTCCAACTTCCAGTTCCTGGCCTACACTCGCAGTTACCGGCCTCTGACTTCTGGACATACTGAGCAAGGGACTTCAACCTTTGGACCTCACCCAAAGACTGATAGTGGATTAATTTTGTATAGTTCAGCACAACATCATGGGCCAAAAGGCCGTACTGTGCTGTACTGTCCTATGTTCTTTCTTCTACATTCCAGTTTCATTTCTCTTTTCTGGCTCCAGCTGTCGGATCTATTTTTAAAAAGTTACTCTGACAACTTAGGTCTGCACTTTAAGACATTTGCTCTGTAACACTGGAAGCAAACTTTGGTCTTGACACTATTTAAGTTCTGATGAAAGGGTCCTTGAGCCAAAACATTGACCCTTATTTCCCTCTCCACAACTGTGTGTTTCTACCACTTTATGACCATGTAAGTGGCTGGGAGAAGAGCATGGGAAGTGTTAATACATGAAGTGATGTTGCACAAGGATGGAGAACCCAGACAAAGTATGTATCCAAGTCCCTGACTCTATCATTCTTCAACCATTTTTTCGGAAGTATGAGGTCAAATTCAAGGTGATTTATGCTTTTAATCATTTGCAAGCCACCAGTTATCGCAATGACAGCAATCAAGCTGCTGGAAGAACTCGGCAGGTCAGGCAGCATCTGCATTCTCATATAAGACCAGAAGATATAGGGGCAGACTTAGGCCACTTAGCCCATCAAGTCTGCTCCATTCATCAAGTCTGCTTCATTCATCAAGTCTGCTCCATTCATCAAGTCTGCTTCATTCATCATGGCTGCTCCATTCATCAAGTCTGCTTCATTCATCATGGCTGCTCCATTTCGTCATGGCTGATCCAATTTTCCTTTCAGCCCCAATCTCTTGCCTTCTCCCTGTATCCCTTCATGTCCTGACCAATCAAGAATCTATCAACCTCTGCCGTAAGTATACATAAAGACTCAGCCTGCACAGCTGCCTGTGGCAAAGAATTCCACAGATTCACCACTCTCAGGCTAAAGAAATTCATCCTCATCTCTGTTCTAAAAGGACACCCCTATTCTCTGAGGCTGTGTCCTCCGATTTTAGATTCAACCACCATAGGAAACATTCTCTCCACATCCACTCTATCAAAGCCTTTCACCATTTGACAGGTTTCAATGAGGTCACCCCTCATTCTTCTGAGTTCTAGTGACTGTGGGCCCAGAGTCATCCGATGCTCTTCATATGACAAGCTGTCCAATCCTACTATATTAACGGCCTCTTTTGATGTCATTTACACCCCTCCCCATCTATTACCCGTCACTGCACTGTACTGTAAACTTTTATAATGCTGTTGTAAATACATGATGATATTTATGTATTTATGCATATTTTATTCCACATCCATTCTATATATTTCCTTATATTTGTTGAATATTGTTGCTCTTGTTGCATATTGTGTCAACACACCACAACAAATTCCTGATACGTGTAAGGAATAAAGTTGATCCTTGATGTTTCTCCTCTGTGTATCTTCTTCTTATTCTAATGATTTGGATGACTTGTACAGTCCAACGTAAGCAGATGGAAATGTCATCTTCTCTGAAGCATTAATCTGGTGTTGACTCATCATCATGCATTTCCAGTTTACTTTTATATCCTCAATTTTCCTTTTAATTTTACAGTAAAGCACTTTGAAAGGAATAATCGGCTATTCAGAAATGACTAGAAAGAAACACAGACTTGAATATATACAATCAATCATGAAATGAAGATAACTTTTATGAACTATTGCCATTGAAAAGGTGCCGCACATGAGCACGCATAACAAGATAAGAGCCCATGGATTTAGAAGAAAGATACCAGCATGGATAGAGGCAAAGAGTGGGAACAAAAGGATCCTTTACTGGTTGGCTGCCAGTGACTAGTGGTGTTCCACAGGGGTCTGTGTTAGGACCGCTTCATTTTATGTTATATGTCAATGATTTGGATGATGGAATTGATGGCTTTATGGCCAAGCTTGCAAATGATATGAAGGAGGGACAGATAGTGTTGAGGAAACAGAAGGGCAAAGAAGTTAGAGGTGGAATATAGTGTAGAGAAATGCATGCTCATGCATGTTAATAGAAGGAATAAAGGTGTGGATTATTTTCTAAATGGGCAGGAAGTTCAAAAATCCTTGTGCAGGATTCCCTAAGTTAAGTTGCAGGTTGAGTCTGTGGTAAGGAAGGCAAATGCAATGTTAGCATTCGTTTTGAGAGGACTAGAATGTAAGAAATAGGATGTGATGCTGAGGCTTTATAAGGCACTGGTCAGACCGCACTTTAAGTATTGTGAACAGTTTTGGGCCCCTTGTCTAAGAAATGACGTGCTGGCATTGGAGAGGGTCCAGAGGAGGTTCACAAGAATGATTCTGGGAATGAAAGGATTCTCACTGTACTCACTAAAATTTAAAAGAATGGTGGGGGGGGGGGGGGGTCTCATTGAAACCTATCAAACATTGAAAGGCCTAGATTGAATGGATGTGGAGAGGATGTTTCCTATGGTGGGGGAGTCTAGGACCTGAAGGCACAGCCTCAGAATAGATGGATGTTCATTTATAACAGTGTTGAGAAGGAATTTCTTTAGCCAGAGAGTGGTGAATCTGTAGAATCCATTGCCAAGGATGGCTGGTGGAGGCCAAGTTATTGAGTATATTTAAAGCAGAGTTTGATAGGTTCTTGGTTAGTAAGGGTGTCAAAGATTATGGGAGAAGGTAGGAGAATGGGGTTGAGTGGGATAATAAATCAGCCATGATGGAATGGTGGAGTAAATTCAATGGGCTGAGTGGCCTAATTCTAACTCTGTCTTTTGACCTTATGATTTTATTTGTGCACTCTAGTTTTGGTCTCCTAACTCCTTGGGGAAAAGACTATGACCATCCAACTTATCCATATCCCTCATCATCCTCTCACTGTAATTCAGATTCTCCCATCCATGCAACATTCTCTGCTGTGGTCTCTCTAGCTTGAAAATGTCTCTCCAGATTGTTTAATGTCATTTCCAGCACACAAATTAAAAGAGAATGAAATACAGTAAATGTTACTCTGGATCCAATGCAGCACAAAAAACACAATAATTTTTAAAAAAACACAATAATTTTAAAAACCACAATAAATATAAACACCTAAACTAGCTTATATAGTGCACATAGATTGATTGGGAATAGTTAAGGCAGAGTTTGATAGATTCTTGTTTAGTCAGAGCATGAAGGGATGTGGGGAGAAGGCAGGAAATTGGGGCTGAGAGGGAAAATGGATCAGCCATCATGAAATTGCAGAGCAGACTTGATGGGCCAAATAGCCTAGTTCTGCTCCTATATCTTATGGTCTTATGATTATATGTCCATGAAGTGATGTTAGGCACAGGAGTATCTGTACATAAGGTGATTCTGACAGGAAATGATAAATTAGTGGTGGTGTGGAGGGTTGGGTTAGTGGGTGAAGGTGTTGATCGGCATTACTGCTTGGTGAAAGTAACTGCTTTTGAACCTGGTGATCCTGGACGTAGATGCTACCTAGCATCCTCCCTGGTGGGAGGAGTGCATCAATTTGTAATTTACCTACCACCGATCAAGTCATTTTAGTGGCTTTCAATTTCTTTTCCATGTTCACCCCATTTAACCTGAGTTTAGACTCCATCACCATGAATGATCTTCTCCCCCAGATTCATTCTAATGGCTTCAAGCGATTTCATTTCCACTCTGATAATCACACAGCTCACCTCTTCTCACATCACACAAGGCACATTTTGCAATAATGTTAACAGCTCCAGACATCCACATGAATATCGAGCTAAAACTACAAGCTGAAAAATTCTTGCAAGTTACCATTGCCTCAATAGAATCATTTGAGTCTCATTCATTCATTTCCTCCAGGGATCGTCAGTTTGTGCAGAGGCTTGTGAGATCCTGAGATCCTGACTGTGATGCTGCATGGAGTTTAGCCATCATGGCACTTAGCTCCTGGTAGGGTCACCCACGCCAGGAGGTTCCGGACAAAGAGTGATCCAACCAAGACCTCAGCGGTGGAACTGGTAGGAGATGATGAGACATTGCAATGACAGTGAACCTGGAGGAAGGCTGCAGCAGTGAAGGATGCCCAGTTGTATTGCATTCCATGGCACTGGACCCTGAGCCTGACCTGTCAAGGGCCGTGTGGTGGCTGCCCGCACATCAGCCTCCCCATGTTAAACAAAGTTTATGTACAACCAGTCTCCATTAAGGCAATCCCTCCTAACATCTTGGTTATGTGGCTCCCAGATCATCCTTTACAACCACTTGTGAATCCACCAATAGACAACCCCTTAGGAGAATATCATATTCGACTCGAGTAATTGCACTACTACTACATTTTTTTTAATATTAGAAGTGATAGTCCTGCATTAACTACTTAATTGATGCTCTTAAATATGTAATTCCACTCTAGTTATCATACAGTTCACATCATCTCACATCACATTTTGCAACAATTTTAACAGCTGTGGACATCCACACTTTATTCCGTTGATATTGTCCTTTAACAAGCTGAAAAATTCTTACCAATGCATTAACAGGATCTTTTGAGCTTTATTCTTTAATATTAGAAGTGATAGTCCTGCATTAACTATATCCTTGATGCTCTAAAAGATGTGACACGATTAGATGCAAAAGAGTTTTGTCAAATTTTCGCTGGAGCTGGAGAATTATGAGGAGAGATGGCCTAGACTGTGAATATTTTCAAAGGACTGAAGGAAAAATGAGGGGAGATACAGGATGAATAATGATTTATTGCCCTTAATAGAGAAGATGATAACAAGATACATGGATTTAAATTAGCTTGAGGTAAAATGGGTGGGAGTAAAAGTGAAAGTGTTTCTAACTCAAAGGGACCTGATAGCTGAAAGAATGGTGGAGGCTAAAGCACTTATCACTTCAAGTAACTAAGATGATTGATGAAACCAAGGCAGTGGACATTGTCGATGTCAAGAAGGCTAAAGAAGGCAGGGCAGTAGACTTTGTTTACATGCACCTTAGTGAGGCATTTGACAAGTCCCCACTTGGTAGCCTGATCCATAAGATTAACAATAATGGGTTTAAAGCACCTCACACTTGCTGGAATTTAATTCCCTTTGCCAACATTCCACCCAACGCTTTAACTGCTCCACATCCTGTGTGGCCTTTAATTTTCCTCACTATCCACAACATCATCAATTTTCATGTCATCTGCTAACTTATTAATTGTTCCTCCCACATTCACATCCATCACAACAATGGGACTTTGCATTGATACTCCAGTCCCACCAGGCTCAAGGACAGCTTTTGCTCTGCTGTTAGCAGAAACCTGAATGGATTCTTGACCTCACTATCTACCTTATTATCATTCTGCAAGTTATCGTTTACCTGCACTGTACTCTTTCGGTCACTTTCAAACTCTATTCTGCATTGTTGCTGTTTTACGTTATTCTAGCTCAGTCCACTGTGTAATAATTGATCTGTATGAACATTATGAGAGGCAAGCTTTTCACTGTATCTCAGTACAAGTGACAATAATAAACCAACACCAATATTTAGGCAGGCACTTAATCAGATAAGGCTTTGAAAGATACAGATTTAACATTGATAGGTGGAATTAGTATTGTTGGGCTGAAAAGCCAACAAGGTCATGCTGGGCCAGAGGGCACGTTCCTGTGATACTTATCTGGATGAGAACCTGAGCCATAAAGCACAGAGAGTGGCAGGAAGTAGAACCTCAACAGCTCCATTTTTAGCCAGTGTGGAAATAAAGATGAATGGCTTCTTTTTGTGCCATAGATTTTGATGATCCGTTGGTGCCAGGGATGTGAAACTTCAGCAATGAGGAAAGACCTGACAAACTGGAATTATATTTCCACCAGTGAAAGGTATGACTTGATCGAAATTTTGAGGCGTTTCAAATGGACATGAAGGTGTTACTTGATCGGCACACTCGCAGCTGGAAGACACAAACTTAAGGTAAATAACAAAAGAGCATTTTAAACATGGCTGAATAAGGATGATTTTATTGGAAGTAATCCCTGACTGTATAACTTCACCTTCAGTCAGTACTAATTTAAAGTATCTTGTGGATGAAGACTGTTTCGAGACAGATATTTCAGATAAAAACAACGGCGCATGCGCACCAACTTTATTCGTCTGCTCACAAGTGCATGTACAAGTATATCATAACATTCCCCCCTTTTATAAAAACAAAGAAAAGGAACAATTGTATTAACAATTTACCTCAATTTCTCTGAAGTCTGTTTTCCAGTGTATTTTCATGGAATTAACTTTCAAATCATTGATTAATCATGCCTTATGTCTCTTATGCCTGTCACAGATACATACCACTCATTATTTCCATTTGTATGAGCATATATACAAAATATAAAACATACTAAAATTCAACTTTAACTTCAAACTACAAACTACGCAACCTCAAATAGGACATGGTCCTTCTTTGAGTATAAACATGACAATAAAATGCCAAATAGTGTCACAGACTTATTGTTCAATTGTTCACGCCCATTATTCAATGTGGGACAAAGTCTTCTAGATATTGTGGCCTGTTCACTGTGCGGCCAGAATGAGTTTTTACTGTTCTATCCGAATCCTGTTGTTTGTTATTTGCATGTTTCAATGTTTGTGTTTTGTCATTAGTCTCTGCTGGTGTTTGGTTGTGTGCGTTTGATGTGGTAGGCACACTGTGGTCATTGATCTCGGTTGTTTGACCTAGTTTTGCCTGTTCATATGTGATTAGCTCTTCAGGCGGTTCCTCGGCTGTCTTTTGTAGATGTGTGCGATTACGTCGGTAGATCCTAGAAGGGGTTTGAACTGCATATGAACGGTCATCAAGGCGCCGACACACAATTGCTTTCTCCCAATTCTTTTTACCTTGCACCAGGGGTTGCATGCACACGGTATCCCCTTCATCGAGTGGGGCAAGATCTTTGGCTGATTTGTTGTGATTGTCGGCCTGCTGCTGGATGTGTTTCATACGCTCGTGTTCGCGTACAACTCTGGGTTCCAGTAAACTCGCTGTTGTAGGCAGGAGCATGCATGTGTGGCGATTCATTAAACGCTGGGCAGGACACGTGCTGAGCCCTTGCGAAGGTGTGTTGCGATGGTCTAGAAGCGCGAGGTAGGGATCTGCTCGCGATTTGTTGCTCTTTGTGAGGATCCGCTTAGCTGTTTTGACTGCTGATTCAGTTTTTCCATTCGCTCTGCTATTTCCCGGGCTCAAGATCCCATTCTCGTGCAAATCTGTGAAACTCCGCTGACGTGTATTGTGGCCCATTATTACCAACCACTTGTATTGGGCTACCATATCTCACAAAATGAGCCTTCAATTTGTGAATAAGGGCTGCGCTGGTCGTATTGCAAAGAAGATCTACCTTGAAGAAATTGCTGTAATAATCAACGAGGTACTCTTTTCCTTTGAATGTAAACAGGTCCGTACCTATCTTTTCTCACGGCCGAGCAGGTACCACATGGCTCATAAGCGATTCTTCCTGCTGACTCATTTTGTATGTGCGACAAATATCACATGTAGCAATATATTGCTTGATGTGCTGCTCATGCCTGGCTAAAAAAGACATTTGCGTGCACGTCTGAGGCATCCTACGCCCAAATGTGACGAATGACTTCTTTCCTTCATTTGGTTTTGCTCACTTTGCGGTATGATGACATCCTCACCTTTGAAGATTAAACCATCTTGGACTGCGAGTCCATCCCTATAGCTATAGTAAGGTGTAAGTTGCTCTGGTAGCGCGTCACGTTCGCTTGGCCATCCACTGATGACTATGCGTTTCAACATCTGTAGTGTGTCATCTTTCGCTGTTGCTATGCGAATCTGCTCTAGACACTCACCGTGGATTGGCAGGTGCGATAGCATGTTGACTTCGTCGAAGCTGCTCTCCTGGCCTGGAGTACCGCTAACTGCTTGCAATAGCGTATCTGTGAGGTGCATGAGCTTTCCTTGACAGTAGGTGATATCGAAGTCATAGCTCTGCAGGCGAAGAAGCATTCCCTGTAGGCGCTTTGGTGTCTTCACCAATGGCTTCTTAACTATCATTTTGAGCAGCTTGTGATCGCTGAGTACTCTCATGAAGTGGCCAAAAGTGTATTGATGAAAACGCTCAAGTGCGAAAACAATTGCGAGCATTTCCTTTTCAACCACTGTGTAACGCGTTTCTGTGTCTGTTAGCGCTCTGCTTGCATATGAGATCGGACGTCCATTCTGGAGGAGTGTTGCCCCTAGGCCTTTGTTGCTGGCGTCATGTTGGATGGTTAGCTCTTCCTTGGAATTGTAGTCTGCTAACACCGGTGCTTCGGATACCATCTGCTTGATGTTGGAGACAGCGTTTTGCTGCTCAGCTGATCACTCCAATGCTACATCTGGCTTTGTCAGCTGTCTTATTGGCTCAAGGGTATCTGAGAGACTTGGTAGAAAATGGCTCAGGTAGTTGACGAATCCGATCAATCGCTGCACTCCCTGCACATTCGTGGGTGCTGGCATGTTGAGAATGTCAGTGACCTTTTTAGGATCAGGCTGAAGTCCCTCACTTGTGATGAGTTGCCCCAAAAAGGGTATCTCTGTCGCTCTGAAGACAGATTTGTTCTTGTTGAGCCTGATACACAACGCTGTAATAGCTGCTCAAGTTTCACATCATGATCGGCGATTGCCTTTTCCTGCGTTTCCCCTTTTTCGTACACCAGAATGCCGTCTGTGACGTAGATCACTCCTGGTAGTCCTTCCAGCGCCTGGTGTAGCCTGTTCTGGAAGATCTCTGATGAAACGCTGGTTCCAAACGGTAGTCTGAGCCACCTATACCACCGGAAAGGTGTGTTGAAAGTGGTGAGCACTCTTGATTCACTGTCCAATTTCACTTGCCAGAATGCAGAACTCATATCAAGTTTGCTGAAAACCTTAGCCTGGTCAAGATCTGGCAAAATGTCCTCTATCGCTGGAAGGGGGCAGTGTTCTCTCCTCAGCGCTTTGTTCAATGGTCGAAGGTCAATGCATATACGAAGATTGCCGTTCTTCTTCTCTGCGACCACTAACTGGCTAACCCACCTTGTAGGTTCATGGACTGGAGCTATCACCTTGCAGTCACCAGCTGATGAAGCTCAGCTTTCACTTTCCGCTTCCTAGCGTGAGGCAGACGTCGTGGGGGTAACACTGTGCGTTGAACTTCCTCATCAATCTGCAGGTGGGCTGCATCCAGAAACTCCCCGAGCGCATCATCAAACACCTCTGCATAGCGTTCTTCTGGTGCGCATTGTTTTTCTTTAAGTGTAGATCCATGCACCCTGCGAAAGTTGTCATCGTTGACTGTAATCAGCTTCATTTTCTGGCTGGCCCTGCTTCCCAGCAATGGTGTAAAGTCGTCAGTGACCACGACAAATTCCACAGAATACTTGCGGTTCGTCATGGGATTACGCAATTTCACTCTGCACATCCCTTCTGCATCCATGGTGGTCTTGTTCCACATCATCAGCTTTTTTGTGCATTGTCTTAGGGTGTGGTCTACTCCCTCCAAGTATTTGCAGGGTAAAATATTAATCCTTGCCCCACTGTCGGCTTGGAAGTCTGTAGGCTTTCCACTGATGAGCATCTGCACGAATACGTCATCCCTTTGTCTTCAGACTGTTCACCACCAGTGTGACATTGTTGATAAACTCGGTGCTGCTGTCACTGTCGGTTTGGTCACCGCTTTGTGCTTCCACCCCATGCACGGGCTTCTGCTTGCATACCCAGGCAAAGTGATTTTGAATGCCACACACCTTGCACACCTGTCCGTATGCTGGGCGCTGTTGCTTGTCTCTTGCATGTTCCGTGCCACAGTACGTGCAAGGGTTCACTTTGCTTCTGTGGCTGTTCAAGGTGCCTTTTGCTCTGGCTCCACCACCAGCACTAGCCTTCTGTCCAGGATGCTTCGAACCTTTCTCGTTAGTGCGAGGTTTAATCCCATGGACAGTAGCAGACCTGCTATCTGCAGCTGTACTGAATGCTTGTAGGTGTGATTCAGCCATTTCTGTGCTTTTACAGACGTCAATGCAGTCATTGAGCGATAGCTTTCTCTCTTGTAACAGACGTTTTCTGGTCTGTGAGTCGTTAATGCCCAGTACAGTCTTGTCTCTCAGCAGACTGTCTGACATACACGAGCAAAAATTACGTGTCTTTGCAACAGATCTAAGGCTGGCAATAAACAATTCAAAGGTCTCACCTTGTTCTTGTTGCCACTTGTTGAACAAGTACTGTTCATATGTCTCATTTTTCTCACTGATAGCATATCTGTCAAATGCAGCTAAGACCTTTGTGAGGTCTTGGCCTTCAGCCTCATCTGCAAACACAAAACTGTTGTAGACCTCAAGTCCTGATGGTCCAATTGTATGTAAAAATAATGCCGTCTGGTATTTGTTTGTGCAGTTGTGCTACGACACTGTAGTTAGTCCAAATCTGCCGCCATGTCTTCCATCCGTCTATCGTTCCGAGGTTGACCGTCACAGCTGGTGGCGGGCGGATGCCGCTGACTGGGGGAGGACTTCTGCCCCGACCATGGTTCCCCGGCACGGGGTCGCCCACGGGTGCTGGGTGCCGCTGAGATTCTGCTGTCTCACCTCCAGGCATTGCTACTGCACCCATCTCTGTTTGTGGCTGGTTGCTCATCTCAGTTGGCATTTTTTTGCTCTTACATTCACCCTCCGATGTTTTAGAGCTGCCAACTGCAAGTTGAAAGAATCGGCGCTGCGGTTGAAAAAAGCGATTTTCCGAGCCCCACCGCTGCCACCATGTTTCGAGACAGATATTTCAGATAAAAACAACGGCGCATGCGCACCAACTTTAATCGTCTGCTCATGAGTGCATCTACAAGTATATCATAACAAAGACTAAATCAGAAAGATGGCATAAATAAGTGAGGCTATATTTATTTTGGGATAGAGTCCAATGAGCCCGTGCTGCCCAATCACATCCGTGTGACCAATTAACCCTCTAATTCGCACGTCTTCGGATTGCTGGGTGAAAACCAGTGCACCAGGAAGAAATGTAGAGAACTTACAAACTTCTTACAAGAAATGTAGAGAAGTTACAAACTTCTTACAAGCAGTGGCAGAATTGAACCTGGGTAGCTGGTGCTGTAATAGCATTAAACACTATGCTACCATGCCCGATTTTATTCACCCTTAACAGCAATAATCTTTTGAATTATTCCAGGACACTACAGGTATTGGGCACTCTTTTTGCCCTGTGACTCCAGTACTGAACTAACCTTATACCCAGCCTGTATCTAAATCTATATAACTTGAGGCGATGATCTTCAACTCCATAGACGCTGCCTGACCTGCTGAGTTCCTCCAGCACTTTGTGATTTTGTGTTCTGCTCCCTGTTACTTATTGGTCTTCAAACTCCACGTATCTCTGCAGGTCCCCAACATATTTTAGTCACAAGAGACTCTACAAATGCCAGAAATCTAGAGTAACACACACAAAATGTTGGAGGAACACAGCAGGTCAGGCAGCATCTATGCAGGTGATTAAACAGTCAACATTTTGGGCTGAGACTCTTCATTGGGACTAACAGAAGAATTTGGAACTTTGCTGAACATTCTTTTCAACTCTATCTTTTACAGCGGGGTCAGAGTCAGGGCTCTTTCTATCCTGGGCCTTAATATTTCTACAGGTTCTGTTAAATTCAAGTATGTTGTGCTTTGTGTTGGTAGCTTTGTTTGTGTTTGCATTTACTTGCTTTACTGAGGCTAAAACTGTAACTATATAGGGCATAATCAAAAGTTGTTAAGACAGCTGCTCTGCAGAATGATAGATGCAAACGTTGATAACCTATACAGCATATTGTTCAGTGTGGCAGGATATATCAGTGTGGGTTTCAAAGGGCAGAACATCGAAAGTAAACAGCTAAGAAACTTAAGACCTGAAGGAAGTGAGTAATAGAATTGTGAGCATGAAACTGCTCCAGAGATACAGGAACCATGTGGAAAGGGTCACCATACGATGAAAAGCCAAGGCAATAGTGATATGAAGTGACAACATCCTGAGGGGAATGAAAGAGACATTTAGAAGAGGAAGGTCGACTAAGATCCACTGAACATAACAAGAACAGAAGAGGTTGTCCAAAGGGGAATCGAAGCTAGAACCTTCAGAGCAAAATCTCACCATATACCCATTGCCTTTGTTTATCTCTGTTATACTCAATAAATTCTCCAAGTTAATTGAGCCCGCATTATACAAGTCAAAACTTTTCACTGTAGACAACTTTGAGAATTCCCAAAGTCATGAAAAGCACTGTACAAAAAGAAATGTTTCTTTTTTATATACGAGTATGGTTGACAAAATGGAACTTAGCCTAGAATACCTAGGCAGCAAATGTAAGAACATTATACCTTCTATCAACTTGTAATCACTTTAGTTGAATGTAGGTTTACATGAATTTTTAATTTAAAAAGCACTTTTGCCATCCAAAGGAACTTCTTGGAACCAGGCAAAGGTGCATGTGGATCTCAAGGACAGGTGACTGATACTTTGGTCATGCAGCCAGGTTTGAAGCAGATCTTAAAGAGAGTTGAGAGACTACTGAAATTTGGCATCTGGGCAACTGAATGCATGAGACTATTGGCGAGGCCATGGGAGAATCTCAGATGGTGATGAGGAGGTGTAGAGGAGTGAGATAGATCAGTTGGTTGAGTGGTGTCACATCAACAACCACACATTCAACATCAGTAAGCCCAAGGAATTGGTTGTGGACTTCAGAAGTAGAGATTGGGAGAACACACACCAGTTCTCACCAGATCAGCAGAGGAAAGGGTGCCTCAGTGATAGAGGTGACAATGCACAGAACTGGAAAAAGCTACAGAGGGTTGTAAACTCAGCTACAGGCACTGAACTCCTTACCATCGAGGACATCTTCAAAAGGCAATGCCCTAAGGAGGTGAACACTGTCATTAAGGACACTCACTATCCAGGAATGCCCTCTTCTCATTACTACCACCAGCAAGGGAGTACTGGACCCTGAAGACCCACACTTAACATTTTAGGAAGAGCTTCTTTCCCTCCACCATCAGATTTCTAAATGGTCCATGAACCCGTGAACACTACCTCACTATTCCTCTTTAGCACTACTTATTTTTTTAATTGTAAATGATGTCTTGCACTGTACTGCTGCCACAAAACAACAAATTTCATGGCATAGATCAGTGATAGTAAATTTGATTCTGATTCTGACTATGAGTTAGTCTGATGGGTATGTTTCCACACCCTTTATTCTATGACACTAACTCCTCTCCTTTGTCCTGAATTATTACTGCTTAGCACATGTCTAATGCCACCAGATATTTACTCCTCTATCTTTTCAACTGAAGAAATGTCCTAGTGATGTAAAAATAAAAATGATTCATTTAAAACTTTATTTTGTTAATATTTCTAACATTGAAACATGGTTTTAAATGAATTTATTTTTATTAATATTCAGGATTACATTTATTTCAATAGTTTCCTACCATTTTTAATCATCTCTGATGATCATATGGTAGGAAAGGGTGTCAGAATGCAGTCTCTATGCAAGGCCAAAAGTATGTGCCGCCAATGACCAAGTCACTGCTTGCAGATGACTTCAACTACATTATTCATCATTCATTTGAAGGATGAACATGCTTAAGGAAAAAAGAAGCTAATCTACACTTCATTCAAAGTTGTTTCGATCAAACTCTCTGCCCTGGGTCTGCAAGTCCACTGGGGAAATTGGAGGCCCAGAGTCTGCGAACCTGCAAGTCCAGTGGAGACTGGAAGCCTGGAGGAGGACTGTCCTGGGGTTGATGGACTGGCTCTGTGTGTGAGTGGGTGGGTGGATGGGAGGGAAGCGAGTGGCTTGTTTCGCTGTTGTTCTGCTCAACATTGTGGGCAAACTAGGCCTGCAGCAGAATGTGTAGTGATACTTACACCCTGCACCCAGCACATTCTTAAGTTGTGGTGATTGTTAATGTAAGCAACATATTTCACAGCATGTTTCCATGTACATATGAAAAATAAATGAATCTGAATCTGACTCATGAAATGGCCACAGCAGTAGCACGAGCTTCAGGACTCTGAAAGTCACACAGCATTAAGATGTATATGCAACCATAGACATCCAGTGAAAGGTGAATTCGAGTGCAATCTGGGTCACTAAATTTGTATTTAATCAGTGAAGGCACGTAAAACCACCTCTGCCCACAGTAAATCAGAGATCTAATCTAACCTAGACATCCCACCTCTCCCAGAACTCCCAGTGGCTCCCTGATGCCCGCAAATTATATACAATATCACGGAAATCAGTTTTTTTGAGAACGAGTGAGAGAAAAGCAAGAGAGGGCGTGAGAGCGACCACGAGAGAGAGTGCACACGTGAGAGCGAAGGCAAGCGAGAGAGGGAGAGCGAGCGAGAGAGAAAGCAAGCGAGAGCGCTTGAGAGCGTGCGAGCGACCATGAGAGAGAGAGAGAGCACGCGAGTGAGAGTGTGCCATTGCAGAGTGTTCCGAAAAAAATAAACGTATGTCACCCCAGACTACACTAAAGTGTACCCCTGCCTAATAGGGGTCAAAATAATGACAGTGTTGCTCGCTGCACTGTTTGCAACAATGACTTTTCTATTGCCCATGGTGGGTTAAGACTGTAAAAGACATGTTGAGGTGAGTTTAACATGTGTCATTCATTCATTAGCATAGCTAACGTTATTTAAACTAGCTGGCCGGCTACTAAGGAGCTACTCTATTGCAGACATCCCACCTCTCCCAGAAGTCTCCCGCAAATTGATGGTGCTACCTCCCTGAAATGAGTTTTTGCAGGGTGGGATGTCTGCTAACCCAAATGGCAACTTCTGGCATGAAACTGCAGCGCTTCAACAAATCAAAATGCAGCTGCAAACCAGACCAGAGAAATGACAGAAATAAAGACCAACTTAATGCCAACAGTGGTAAATCTGCTGCAAGCTTAAGGCAGGTGGACACTTCAGCATGCTGGGATCCATTAGTGATTCACAGTCCTTGGGTAAATGTTAGATCTTAAATAAAGATTAATAACAAAAAAAATCTGGATTTTTGTTAAAGCAAACAATTCCAGAGTTGGAACTCATGGCTCTGGCCCCTTCAAATATGGTTCCAAACTGTGAGATGAACGAGATAGTATATCTCTGGCAGCCTTAATCTGCACACAGCTGGTGCCCAAATTAAAGATTAAATTTAGAGATGAAAGATTCTTTATTTGTTACATTGAAGCATTGAAGCAAACAGTGAAATGTGCTGTTTGTGTCAGTGACCAATACAGCCAAGGATGTGATTGAGATAGCCATAGGTGTCGCCATGTTTCAGTGCCAACTCATGTAGCATGCCTATAATTTTTAATTACTTACCCAGTTACAGCGCGGAATAGACTCTTCCAGCCCTTCAAGCTGCGCTGCCCAGCAACCCTCGATTTAACCCGAGCCTAATTACGGGACAATTTACAATGACCTATTAACCTACTAACCATTACGTCTTTGGACTGTGAGAGGAAACCAGGGCACCCAGAGGAAACCCACACAGTGTTGGGGAGAATGTACAGACTCCTTACAGGCAGTGGCAGGAATTGAACCCAGGTAACTGGTGCTGTAAAACGTTGTGCTAACTACTACACATTTGTCTTTGGAATATGGGAGGAAATTGGAGCACCCAGAGGAAACCCACGAGGTCATACAAACATCCGACAGACAGCAGAGGGAGATGAACCTCAATTTCTGGCACTGAGCATTACACTAACCACTATGCTACCCTGCCACCCACCAGTTAACAAATCTGTAATATACCAGGTCACTGCTCAGAATAATGTATACCCTTTTACCTAAGGCTTTGAATGTTACACATAACTTGGAAAGTGGTGGAATCAACTTCCATTGGAACTTTCAAAAGAAAGGAGATTGCTGAGTAAGTTGGAGACTTTATGTGTCAGTTTTAAAAAGCAAGTGGGACCTATTGGGACTTGTCTGCAGAGTGCTAGCATGCTTGGGTTAGTAGTTACTTAGCAAGGGCCAATAAAAAGAAGTGAAGTTTAAGTGGAGCAGCCATTGTGGGAGTGGCCATTGGTGGAGTAGGCAGTGTTAGAGTGGTCAGAATTTGTCTCAACCCGCTTGGGCGAGAACAGGTGCAGGCTGGAACTTAACTTTGAGAAGTTAGAGGTATAACAAGCGTAGGCAAGATGGAAGTTTCGGCTGCTCCTGTGAGATGTGGGATTTCAGGATACCTAACAGTTTCCCTGATGACTACATCTGCAGGAAGTGCATCCAGCTTCAGCTCCTAACTGACAAGGTCAGGGAACTGGAACTGGAGCTGGAGCTGGCTGTACTCAGGACCATTCGCGAGGCTGAAAACCTCATAGATGAGTCTTTTACTGAGGTGCTCACACCCAGAGTGCAGGTTTCAGATAGTAGGTGGCTGACTACCGGAAGTAAAGGGAGTAAGCAGTCAGTGAAGGGTTCCCCCATGGCTATTTCCCTCAGCAACAAGTATAACCCTTTGGATACTGCTGGGCACAGCAGCAGCAGCCAGGCCAGTGGCGCTGTGGCCAGCTCCGAAGCTGCTCTGAGGCTCAGCAGAGAAGGGTAAAGTCAGGAAGAGCGATAATGATAGGAGACTCGATAGCTAAAGGGATGGACAGCAGATTCTGTAGCCACAAGAGAGATGCTGGGATGGTTTGCTGCCTCCCAGGTGCTAGGGTCAAGGATGTCTCAGAGTAGCTGCAGAAGGAAGGTGAGCAGCCAAAGGTCATTGTGCACATTGGCACTAATGACATAGGTAGAAAGGGGGAAGAGGTCCTGCACAGTGAATATGGGGAATTAGAGAAGAGGCTGAAGAACAGGACCTGCAAGGTAGTGATCTCTGGATTACTCCCAGTACAACGTGCTAGTCAGGACAGGAATAGGATGATGGTACAGATGATAGAGTGGCTGAGGAAGTGGTGCATGGGGCAATGTTTCAGATTTCTGGATCTTTTGGGATCTCTTCTGGGGAAGGTATGACATGTACAGAAAGGGTGGGTTACACCTGAACCCAAGGGGGACCAATATCCTAGCGAGAAAGTTTGCTGTTGGGGAGGGTTTAAACAAAGTTGGCAGAGGGAATGGGAATGAGAGTGATAGGGCTAAGGCTGGTGCAGTTGGTATACAAGCCAATGCAGTGTGTAGTGAGACTGTGAGGAAGGACAGGCAAATGATAGAGCAAAATTGCAGTTTGCGAGAAGAGTTAAAGTGTAACATGGGGGCAAAATGGAAAAGAGTGATGAATACAGGACTGAAGGTGTCATATTTCAATGCACGCAGTATATGGAATAAGGTAGATGATCTCGTATTGCAGCTGGAGATTGGCAGGTATGATGTTGTGGGCATCACTGCGTTGTGGCTGAAAGAAGATTATAGCTGGGAGCTGAAGATCAAAGGATGTACATTGTAACATACGAGGATATATGGTGTATTGCTGTAATCCACATCCCGGCTGCTGTTTGGAGGCCTGTATACAACTGCCGTTAGGGTCCTTTTACCCTTGCCATTTCTTAACTCAACCCATAGAGACTCTACACCTTCTGATCCTATGTCATCCCTTTCTAATGATTTAATATTATTTCTTATACACAGGGCCACACCACCCCCTCTGCCTACTAACCTATCTTTCCAATACACCATATATCCTTGTATGTTCAGTTCCCAATGGCACCTATCACTTAGCCAAGTTTCGGAGATGGCCACATCATACTTGCCAATCTGTAGCTGAATTTGAAAATCGTCCATTTTATTTCTTATGCTGTGTGCATTTAGATATAACATTTTCAGTCCAGTACTTGCTTCTTTCTGTTTTAACTGCACCACGCCTCTATTGCCCTGTAACTCATCCCACTGACTGTGATTATACCTCATCTCCTGCCCATCCTTTCTATCATTTCTGTTGCACGCTATTTTTAATTTATTTCTGTTTTCCTCTTCCTCAGCCCTATCACTCCGGTTCCCATTCCCCTACCAAATTAGTTTAAACCCTCCCGAACAGCTCTATTAAACTTGCCTGCTAGGATATTGGACCCCTTTGGGTTCAGGTGTAACCCGTCCTTTTTGTACAGGTCGTACCTCCCCCAGAAGAGGCCCCAGTGATCCAGGAACCCAAATCCCTGCGCCCTACATCAGTCTCCCAGCCATGCATTACTATGCCTGATCATGCTATTCTTGCGCTCGTTAGCATGTGGCGCAGGCAGCAATCCTGAGATTACTGCCCTGGAGGTCCCGCTTTTCAGATTCCAACCTAACTCCCTGAATTCTTTTTTCAGGACTTCCTCCCTTTTTCTACCTATGTCATTGGTACCAACATGTACCAAGACTTCTGGCTATTCGCCCTCTCCCTTCAGAATACTCTGCACCTGATCCAAGACATCCTGTACTCTGGCACCTGGGAGGCAACACACCATGCGGTTATCTCTACCAGGCTGACAGAATCTCCTGTCTGTTCCCCTGACTATGGAATCCCCTATGACTACCGCATTCCTCACTTTCTTCTCTCCCTTCGGCACCACGGAACCAGGCTCAGTGGCAGAGACCTGATCGCCGTGGTCGTCCTCTGTCAGGTCACTCCTCTCAACAGCATCCAAAACAAGATAACAATTACTGAGGGGGATAGCCACAGGGGTGCCCTCTACTGTCTGAGCTCTTTCCATCCCTTCCCTGACAGTCGCCCACTTATCTAACTCCCGCAGACTCGGGGTGACTAACTCCTTGTAGCTCCTATCTATCTCCTGCTCACTTTCCCTAATAAGCTGCAGGTCATCAGCTACAGCTCCAGATTCCCAACACAGTCTCTCAGAAGCTGCAGTTCGGTGCACCTGGCACAAATGTGGCCATCTGGCAGACTGGAAGATTCCCAGGATTCTCACATCTGATACCCAGAGCAATGTACTAACCCTACAGACATGCTCTCTATTCCTCCAAAAAAAAATGCAAGGGAAACAAAATGAAGTTCGCTCAACCACTTACCTCAGCAAAGCCCTACCACTCCGCCTCGGGGCACTCCATCAATGACCGCTCCGCTAGGCGGTGTCTCCCTTTTATGCCTGAAGAATAGGGTTGAGAAGGATAATAATTCAACCATGGTGGAGCAGACTTGATGGGCCAAGTGGCCTAATTTTTCTCTTATGTCTTCTGTTCTCATGGTATCAAACTGGACTAACTAGAATGAGAGTTTTGCAGTAATTGTGCAAACTTGAAGCTGAGAATTCTGTGTGAGGTGGGGACAATTCCTTTTTGTAAGCAATCACATTAGTGCAACTTGTAAATTCTGAGCTCCCAGCTCGATACGTTGAAGAAACCTGATTTGTAGATCTATGTAGAGAAAGCTAGAAACTTGGGTTTAAATTTGATAGTTCTTTTTTATCGATTTTCTGCTGTTCAATGTGTTGAAATATCAATTCAAAACAACATTCGAAGATTCAAAGGTTCATTTATTATTAAAATATGTATGCAGATTACAGCTCTGAAATTCTTCTTCTCCAGATAGCCACAAAACAAGGAAAAACCATGGAAGTCAGCTCAGAGAGAAACAGCAAACCCACCCCCACTGCAAAAAAAGAATGGCAACACAATCATCAACCCCCAAGCCCCTCTCCCCCCGCATGAAACGCAACAAGAGCATCAGCCTCCAAATCCCCCTCCCCCACACAAAAATACAAGAAAGAAAGGGGGAAAACACAAAATATAAAAACTATAATACTGAAAAAATGTTCAAATTCATAAGTACAGAAGACATCAGTAACATCCTCTAACACCATTGACAGAGAGAGACCCAGAGGCCTACCCTCTGGGCTCAGTGATAGTCACACAGAGGGGAGCCCCTCTCTGTCAGCAGATTGATACCACTAGCAATCAGAAGGCAGGCTGTTGGCGCTCGCCTTCCTCATTTGCCTTGATGTTTCAATCTCCCTCATTGCTTTAATCAGAGAATTGGTGAAATGGAGTCAAACATCAGCTCACTCCCGTCGTCCCACAGCCTTTTCACCTCGAGGCTTGTGCTTGCTGCCTCCCAGAATCCTCTCAGAGACAGCCAAGGGCTGGATCATCCAAATGATCATCAAACTGCAAATCACAGCCTCCAACAGTTCCAGAAACACATTCAAGATGAAAAACAAAAGAAGTGAGATAAATAGTTTTGTGGTCTATCTGCTCTGATACGTTATACACATTATATATATTATGTATTATATTCAGGTGCCATCTACCTCATAATGTCCTTGCACCTTATTGTCTGCCTGCACTGCACATTCTCTGTAACTGTAACACTTTATTCTGCACTCTGTTATTGTTTTTCCCCTGTACTCCCTCAGTATACTGATGTGAAATGATCTCTATGGATGACATGCAGAACAAAAGTTTTTCACTTTGTGCAAAGCACATTTATTGTCAAAGAATGTAGAAATTATACATCTGAATAGTTATCTGCTATGGGCAGTCACCATGAAAGAAGCCTGAATTACCCAATTTTAAAAAAGACCAAAAACTACTGCACAGAGAAAGAGAGAGAGAGAAAAAACAGACATCATGCAAACAATGGAAGCAAGCCAACAGCATCGCAAACCAGACTAAGTCCTAGATCTGCAGCCGGAACAGGCCCAAGGCTCGGTCCCAGTCATCACACCAGCAGGGCAGAAACGCACAGCAGAGCTTCAGTTCAGAGCTTCGGTGCCGCAGAGAAAGGAATAAATATATGACGATGGTAAACCAATTACCAGTCACACTTACCACTTCATGTCTCGATGCCAGATCCTCCATGATTTACATCATCAGGTTCTCCCAAAATTCACAAAACTATATTCCCTTAATATGCCCTCAAAACACAGATTGAGTGGCACAGTGACACAGCTAGAAGAGCTATCGTTGCATAGCTCCGGTGATCCTGGTCCACTTCTGATTATTTGTACTATCTGTGTGGAGTTTGCATGATCCCCTGTGACCATATAGGTTTCCTCTGGATTCTCTGGTTTCTTTCCATATTCAGGTTGGTGGGCTATTTGACCACTGTAATTATCCCTAGTGTGTAGGTGCGGGGTAGAATATGGGCAGAGTTGATGGAAGCATGGGGAGAATAAATAAAATGGGATTCATGTAGATCATAAGACCACCATGAATAGGAGCAGAATTAGGCCATTCAGCCCATTGAGTCTGATCTAACATTCTATCATGGCTGATTTATTTTCCCGCTCAACCCCATTTTCCTGTTTTCCCCCCATAACCTTTGATGCCTTTACTAATCAAGAACCCACCAATCCTGCTTTAAACATATGCAATGACTTGGCCTCCACAGCCATTTGTGGCAACGTATTCCACAATTTCACTACCCTCTGACAAAATAAATTCCTCCTTATCCCTGTTCTAAAGGGACGTCCTTCTATTCTGAGTCTGTGCCCTCTAGTCCTAGACTCACCCACTATAGAAAACATCCTCTCCATGCCCACTCTATCTAGGCCTTTCAATATTTTGTATATTTCAATGAGTTCCCTCCTCATTCTTCTAATCTCCAGTAAGTACAGGCCGGAGCCATCAAATGCTGCTCATCCATTAACCCTTGGATTCTTGGGATCATTCTCATAAACCTCCTTTGGACTCTCTCCAATACCAGCATATCCTTTCTTTGATATGAAAATTGGCTGATGATAGGTCCTGACACAATGGGCCAAAGGGCCTGTTTCTATGCTGTATGACTTAGTCTTGATTATCACAGAATCAGCACACTTGTGACAGACTAGTGTGCTATCAGATTGATTATACGACTTATCCAGAGCCTGTTCTATTGATCTAAAGATGCGAGTTCACATTCCACAACAAGGTTTTAAAATTTAAGTTCGAGTACTTAAATAAACTTAAAACTTTAAAAGTGACAGCCATCTGCAAATATGACCATAAAACTACTAGATGTTATTCACTAATGTCTCTCAGGAAAGGAAAACTGCCATTCTTAGGTATACTGCCTGTGATGGGCTCTTAACCACAATCTAATGGACAAGAAATAGCAATGAGAGAAGATATTATTCCATGCAAAATTGCCCTCTGGTGATTTATAGTGTGACATCCCATCAGCCTTGCTTGGCTGACGTGTCAAACCTTCGGGATTACTTGGTGAATTTCAGACTTCAACCTCATCAATATTGCAGGGCTCATGGACAGGAATTCTGCAGTGGAATACAGTCCTTCCTGAGAAGCGAACAAGAAGCCGTGGTGAGATCCAAAAGAGGTTGGATTACAGGAGCCAAGGACACATCTCTTTCAGGAGAAGGATATATTCTGAAAGACCTCTTCGCCACCTGGGACCATGGCACACATTTAATCTCAGCACTGAGCCCAAGTCTTAAGTACTTCAACAAGCTGTTAATGGCGACAGAGAAGCAGAGGTCAGACTAATTTGAATCAAACCTGCCAACAGCTGTTTCGTTCAGTATGTGGAAAACATTCTGCCATCTGTCGCTGTCCAGGACTTTCTGCCTCAATTAAAGTTTGATTCCCCACCTCTCGATGCAGTTTTCGAATTGTCCCTTCTCCAGAGCAGGAGATTAAAACTATTTGTTAACCCTTTGTATACAGGATTATTTTCAAACGGCAATGCCTCGAGAAGGCAGCATCATCCATCATTAAGGAGTTGCATCACTCAGGACAAGCCCTCTTGTCATTGCTACCATCAGTGAGGAGGTACAGGAGCTTGAAGAGCCACATTCAATGTTTTAGGAACAGCTTCTTCCCCTCCACCATCAGATTTATAATGGACAATGAACCAACCCATGAATACTACCTCATTATTTTTGCTCTCTTTCACACTACTTATTTAATTTAAATACACACACACACACACACACACACACACACACACATATATAATTATAATTTATTGCTTCTTCATGTATTGCACTGTACTGCTGTTGCAGAACAACAGATTTGTCATTCTCTGGGTTCAGTATGCCCTTCATCAGTAATCCTTTATACTGAGTGGGTATAGTCATCATACAGTTAGAATCACAGGGTACCATCTCTCTTGCTGTATTCATACCAATCACTGGCTAGTGAACCTTGCATCAGTAAATAGAAATAAAAACCTGCAGATGCTGGAAATCCAAAATAAAACAGAAATTGCTTGACTGACCGTATCTGTAGAGAGAGAAGCAAAGTTAACAGACAAAGAGTTTTTAATTTTGGTTCTCGCACTAGTGTTGACAATGTTACATAATTTTGTTTTAATTCAGTCACAGAATGCCTTTGGAAGAACATATCGCCTGTCTACAATAGGACAGCATGGTAACATAATGGTTAGCGCAACATTGTACAGCACACCAGCTCTAACATCGGGGTTCAATTCCCACTGCTGTCTGTAAGGAGTTTGTACGTACTCCCTGTGGCTGTGTGAGTTTCCTCCGGGTGCTCCAGTTTCCTCCCTCATTCCACATGCGTATGGTTTGGGGTTAGTGAGTTGTGGGCATGCTATGTTGTCACTGGAAATAGGGCCACACTTGTGGGCTGCCTCCAGCACAACCTTTGGACTGTGTTTGTCATTGATTGTCATACATGTGACAAATAAAGCTAATCTTTAAAATCTTTTTTCCTTAATTGTGCAGCCTTTTACAACCCTTTCAGGAATTAATGATAAAACCGTGGATGATCAACAGGCCAGCAATGAAGTTGCGTTGGGATCTTGAAGGGTTCGGGGCTGGAGGAGTTTCCAACGACTGGGAGCACGATACTGGGGAAGAATTTTCAAATGAGAGTGAGGAAAGTCAAAGTCAGATGAAGTAAGGTTTAGTGTCTGTGGTGGCTCTGATCTGGGAGAATGCATGGTTCTCTCTGTTCAGAGGAAAAGGACTAAAACAGAAAATGCTCGAAACTCTCAGCACGTCAGGCAGCATCTGTGGAAAGAGAAAAAGAGGACGTTTCTGATCAAACGTCCTGTTTCAGAACTAACAAAGAGCCCTTGAGTTTAAACATTTCCTGTTTCCCTTTTCACAGATGCTACCTGACCTGCTGAGTGTTTCCAGCATTTTCTGTTTTTATTTCAGATTTCCATCACCTGCAGTTTCTATAGTCCCAGAATAAGGACACCATTCTCAACCCTCACTGTCAAATGCAGTAAAAATGCTGACAGAAGGCAGCTTCAAAATTCGCAGAAGCAACTAAAGAGAGTTCAAACAGAGAACAGCCCATCATCTTGAGCTAATTTCAGCTGCCTTATTATTTGAGACAGCTGCAATGTATTCATTTGAAGCAATCAATGGTACTTCTGATTGTTTTTTTAAAAAAAAGGTCCCACTTTGGAATAAGTAATTTGTAAAACAGCAGGGAATGGATCTTATAATAGTTCTTTATAATCACTGGGATGTTGGAAGCACTTCAGGAATAATGCATAACAGTGGACAATCAGGAAAATAAACTTTTTTTAAAGTTGTTCTTAATTTTATTTGTTGACATTATATTTGGCAGGTCATTACGAACAATGTCAGTACTGTGTGCTATCTGGGCTCACTGGCATTGGTGAACCACTGTGATAGGATGGGTTTTGTCTACATGGAACGGTTTCTGACAGATTTTGTTTTTATGTTGAGCGCCAACTTATTTTGCCACAGTCCTGCTTCTCAGTCACCAGATGAAGCACTGAGAGAGATAGTAAATGTATGTCTTTGCTTCAAGTTCCAAGTTCAAAGTAAATTTATCATCAAAATACATTCTGTATGTCACCATATAGGTACTACCTTGAGATTCATTTTCTTGCAGTAAAGTGTGTCCCTTACTGCACTAGAAGGCTTGTTAAAAGTCTATAGTTTCAATGAAGCATGTTAATGAAACAGTGTTAAAGGTATATTGCCTACTGAAAGCTCGTTAAAGGAGATATGTCAAAAACATATATGTTTATTATTCAACGCTACTTGAATCATAAGATGTAGTGGCAGAAGTAGGCCTTTCAACCCAATGAGTCTGCTCTGCCATTCAGTCATGGCTGATTTATTTCAATCCCATTGTCCTGCCTTCTTCCGGTAACCCTTAACCACCTCCAGCCCTTACCATTCAGAAACCCATCAATTTGTGCCTTAAGTACACCTAATGTCTTGGCCTCCTCAGCCTTCGGTGACAATGACATTGGGTAGGACAGTGCCACTGTTAGTACAAACTCTGTATCACCAGAGGCCTGGGTTTGATCCTGACCTTCTGATTTTGATTGGTTTACAGAGTGGCACAGTAGTGTAGCAGGTAGCATAACGTTTTGCAGTGCCAGCAGTCGTGATTGGGGTTCAATCCTCACAACTGTCTGAAACTGGGTTTCCTCCGGGCACTCTGGTTTCCTCCCACATTCCATAGTAAGTTGTGGGCATGCCACGTTGGTATGTTGGTACCGGAAGTATGGCAACGTTTGCAAGCTTCCCCAACACATCCTCAGACTGTGTTGGTTGTTGACACAAGTTATGTATTTCACTATATGTTTCGCAGTACATGTAACAAATAAACCTATTCTTTAATTAATCTATAATCAATGAATTCTATAGCTTTGCCATTCTCTGGCTGAAAAATTCCTCCTCAGCTCAGTTTTAAACCTTTATTCTGAGGCTGTGCCATTGAATCATAGACTCTCCTACTAAAGGAGGTGCCCTCTACATGTCAATTCTATCCAGGTCTTTCAGTATCTTTCAAAGGATCCAGATGTCATTGGCAAGGCTAAAATTTGGTTGCCATCTCTCAATTCCACTAAAGTGCAGGTCTTGGTAACCTATTTCAGAAGGCATTTAGGTCAAGCACGCTCGTGAGTCTAGAGTCACTGGTAGATGTGATCAGGTAAGTTTGCAAATTTCTTCCCACGAAGGACATTAAAAGAATCTTGTGGGTTTGAGGACTACCTGCTAATTTTGTGGTTACCTTAAGCAACAGTTTGTTTTTTTTTAACTTTGGATCATGTGTCTTACAGGAAGTTTGCAAAAAAATGTTAAAGGCATCACAAGACAGGAATTCAAGACATTTTAATAGATTCAGACAGCACAGAAATGGGCCCTTTGGCCCAACTGGTCCATGCTGACCCAAGCTAATTCCATTGGCCCTTTTTTGGCCCATATCCTAAAACCTTCCTGTCCATGTACCTATCCAACTGTCTTGTAAGTATTATTGTACCTGCCACAACCACTTCCTCTAGCAGCACATTCCTTTTATGTATCATGCTCCATTTATACTGTTTATACAAATAAAATTGCCTCTCAGATTCCTAGTAGATCTTTCCCCTCTCGCATTAAACTTATGCTCTGTAGTTCTTGATTCCCTAACCCTAGGATAAAGACTGAGTGCATTCAGCCTACTGGGGTCCTTCATGATATTATACATCTCTATAAGATCCCCTCTCAATCGTCTATACTACAAGAATAAAGTCCAGACTGTCCAAACTCTCCCTATAACCCCGTCCCTTGAGGTCTGGCAACATCTATGTAAATCTTTCCTATAGCAGGGTGACCAAAACTCAATATAGTGCTTGATGTGGCCTCACCAGTATCTTGTACAATTGCAACATAATATTATTTCAGTTTAGACTGACCACAAGGGATGGAGAGTGCTGTAGCTGTCGCAGCCAGACCCCAGCCTCCTTACTGCTGCTACCACACAAAGTGACTGTTTTCTCACAGTTTAATGCAGACAACTGTGAGTTGTTGCACTTTGGGAGGACAAACCTAGGCAGGACTTACACAGTGAATGGTAGGATACTGAGGAATGTGGTAGAACAGAGCAATCTAGGAATACAGATCCATGCTTCCTTGAAAGTGGCATCACAGTTAGATAGGGCATTGCCCTTCATAAATCAAAATATATAGAGTAGTGGAGATAGGATACTATGTTGAAGTTGTATAAACATTGGTGAGGCAAAATTTGGAGTAGTGTGTGCAGTTCTGGTCACCTACTTACAGGAAAGAGATAAGATCAATAATATTAACGCACATAATGCTGGAGGAACTCAGCAGGCCAGGCAGCATCTAGGAAAAGAGTACAGTTGACACTTCCTTCAGCATCTTGTGTGTGTTCCTCCGATTTCCAGCATCTGCAGATTTTCTCTTTTAATGAGATCAATAAGATCAAAAGAGTTCAGAGAAAAATGTTGCTGGGACTTGAAGACCTGAGTTATAGGCAAAGGTTGAACAGGTCAGAACTTTATTCCCTGGAATATAGCATCGCTTTAAGTGAGAAGCAAAAGAATTAAAAGGAATTGAGGGGCAACTTCTTCCATGCAGAGGGTGGAATGTGAAATGTTCTGTCAAATGAAGTGGCAGAGGTGGTTACAATCGCATCATTTAAAAAAGGGTATATTGTCATCGTGGCTATCCCTCGAGGTCGAGGATGATGGTCTTCGTTCTGAAGAAGTGGCCCACAGAGCGAAGATGCCTGTGCGTGTATTTGTTTAATGTGTACTTGATGTTGCACTCCAAGAAGCACACGATACTTCACAAATCAACCAACTGATTCCAATGGCATGGAAACCACGACGATTGGAGCTGATGGATTTGTTGCAGCCTTCATCCGCCTTCACAGCCGTTGAGTTCAAAGTAACTTCATCCGCCTGTTCCACCGTTGAGGTCTTGGTTGGATTGTTCTTTGTCAGGGACCTCACCCTCGACCTTACCGCCATGGGTGACCCTCCCAGGAGCATAGCTCCAGACGGCATTGCTCTCGGGATCTCAGGACCACACAAGCTTCTCCACCACGACAAGGTGACAATCCACAGAGAAGAGAGGTATATGGACAGGTAAGGCTTAGAAGAAATGAAAAATGGGTCAACACAGGCAAATGGGACTAGCTCAGGTAAGGCAACTTGATCAGCATGGACGATTTGGGCCAAAGGGCCTGTTTCTGTGTGGTATGAGTCTAGCACACTATTCTGGAGATTTTTTTTGTCCTAAAGTTGAAATTAATAACTCAAGAGAGGTGAAACAAAAGAACTTTTTACCAGTGGCATTACATTGTTCTAATATGAGGAAAATGAGAAAATGTTTTATTGCATGGTGTTTGTAAAAGGTTGTAATTCCATTATTTGCTCATAACCCTTGCTGTTTGTCAGTCTTTGTGTGCAGTTTTTCATAAATTCCAGTGTATTTCTTTGTTTTACTGTGATTGTCTGCTAGCAAATGAATCTCAAGGTAGTATATGGTGACATATACGATAATAAATGTATTTTGAACTTTGTTAAAGTGAATGTGTGGAAATTGAAGTAAAACATTTGGGTCTTTTCTAGTCTCCTCTAGCCAAGTAATCTGAAGTGTCCATTCCCTGGGCTAACAAGATGAGGGGGATAGAGGAATAGAACCATAGAGGAACATCACGGCACTGAATGAGGCAATTCGGTCCATCAAATCTGTGCTGATCCAGTCAGAGCATTCTTATCAAACCCTTTCTCCTCCTCTTTCTTTGTAACTCTGTAAATAACTCTGTGTAAATAGTGCTTATTCAATGTACTGAATGCATTGATTAATTTTGCTTTAACCACCCTGACTCTTTAGGGGTGGCACGGTAGTATAGCACAGTTACAGCACCAGCCACCCAGGATCAATTCCCACCGCTGTCTGTAAGGAGTTTGTACTTCTCCTCGTGACCACGTGGGTTTCCTCCCACATTCTAAAGCCCGTACTTGGGAGGTGTGGGTTCATTGGGCCGGTAGGGCCTGTTACCATGCTATATCTCTAAATAAAAAAAAAAACTATATATATAAAACAAAATTGCAATAGCTTTGGAAGGGAAAAAGCATGGGACTATAAGATTCTTTTTCAAAGTTATGACACTTTGAAAAGTGTCAAATTACCTTTAGGGCCAAATTACTCTTTTTCTATTCTGTACAGTTCATATTATCGAAGCCATTGAACTAAAAGTTGCAATCTCCAGTCTGAATTTACACCTACCTTGCGTAAGTCATCTTAACCACTTCCGGTGGAACTTCTGTCTCTTTATATGTGTTGAAAAGAATGTAAATTTTTATCTAAGAATTAGAATGCTTGTCTCCTGTCAAGGTAAGCCTCAACGTCTCTGTTTTAGTGTGATTTGTCCTTCAAATTCTGGCTTTGTTCAAGCAGTTTTTAACATTTTATGATAGATTCTTTTATAATAAAATGATGAATTGTTCTCAGACTGGGAGGGCTGCCCTGCCTGGATGATTAAATGGCTGTAATTTGTTGATTACTGGTAGTTTATATAGAGTTACTTCTGTTCTTTATCACAATATGTTAACCCTGATTTAAAACAGAGTCTGTGCTAAACTGCAGCCAGCCCCTAAGGAAGAAAAGCAGAACGATTAGCAGCATGGTTTGTAAATAGAACATAGAACATGGAACATAGAATAGTACAGCACAGTACAGGCCCTTCGGCCCACAATGTTGTGCCGACCCTTAAACCCTGCCTCCCATATAACCCCCCACCTTAAATTCCTCCATATACCTGTCTAGTAGTCTCTTAAATTTCACTAGTGTATCTGCCTCCACCACTGACTCAGGCAGTGCATTCCATGCACCAACCACTCTCTGAGTCAAAAACCTTCCTCTAATATCCCCCTGGAACTTCCCGCCCCTTACCTTAAAGCTACGTCCTCTTGTTTTGAGCAGTGGTGCCCTGGGGAAGAGGCGCTGGCTGCCCACTCTATCTATTCCTCTTAATATCTTGTACACCTCTATTACGTCTCCTCTCATCCTCCTTCTCTCCAAAGAGTAAAGCCCTAGTTCCCTTAATCTCTGATCATAATGCATATTCTCTAAACCAGGCAGCATCCTGGTAAATCTCCTCTGTACCCTTTCCAATGCTTCCACATCCTTCCTATAGTGAGGCGACCAGAACTGGACACAGTACTCCAAGTGTGGCCTAACCAGAGTTTTCTACAGCTGCATCATTACATCACGACTCTTAAACTCTATCCTTCGACTTATGAAAGCTAACACCCCATAAGCTTTCTTAACTACCCTATCTACCTGCGAGGCAACTTTCAGGGATCTGTGGACATGTACCCCCAGATCCCCCTGCTCCTCCACACTACCAAGTATCCTGCCATTTACTTTGTACTCTGCCTTGGAGTTTGTCCTTCCAAAGTGTACCACCTCACACTTCTCTGGGTTGAACTCCATCTGCCACTTCTCAGCCCACTTCTGCATCCTATCAATGTCTCTCTGCAATCTTCGACAATCCTCTACACTATGCACAACACCACCAACCTTTGTGTCATCTGCAAACTTGCCAACCCACCCTTCTACCCCCACATCCAGGTCGTTAATAAAAATCACGAAAAGTAAGGTCCCAGAACCGATCCTTGTGGGACACCACTAGTCACAACCCTCCACACCGAATGTACTCCCTCCACCACGACCCTCTGCTTTCTGCAGGCAAGCCAATTCTGAATCCACCTGGCCAAACTTCCCTGGATCTCATGCATTCTGACTTTCTGAATAAGCCTACCACGTGGAACCTTGTCAAATGCCTTACTAAAATCCATATAGATCACATCCACTGCGCTACCCTCATCTATATGCCTGGTCACCTCCTCAAAGACCTCTATCAGGCTTGTTAGACATGATCTGCCCTTCACAAAGCCATGCTGACTGTCCCTGATCAGACCATGATTCTCTAAATGCCTATAGATCCTATCTCTAACAATCTTTTCCAACAGCTTTCCCACCACAGACGTAAGGCTCACTGGTCTATAATTACACAGACTATCCCTACTACCTTTTTTGAACAAGGGGACAACATTCACCTCCCTCCAGTCCTCCGTACCATTCCCATGGACAACGAGGACATAAAGATCCTAGCCAGGGGCTCAGCAATCTCTTCCCTCGCCTCATAGAGCAGCCTGGGGAATATTCCGTCAGGCCCCAGGGACCTATCTGTCCTAATATATTTTAACAACTCCAACACCTCCTCTCCCTTAATATGAACATGCTCTAGAACATCAACCTCACTCATATTGTCCTCACCATCAAGTTCCCTCTCATTGGTGAATACCGAAGAAAAGTATTCATTGAGGACCTCGCTCACTTCCACAGCCTCCAGGCACATCTTCCCACCTTTATCTCTAATCGGTCCTACCTTCACTCCTGTCATCCTTTTGTTCTTCACATAATTGAAGAATGACTTGGAATTTTCCTTTACCCTACTCGCCAAGGCCTTCTCATGCCCCCTTCTTGCTCTCCTCAGCCCCTTTTTAAGCTCCTTTCTTGCTACCCTATATTCCTCAATAGACCCATCTGATCCTTGCTTCCTAAACCTCATGTATGCTGCCTTCTTCTACCTGACTAGATTTTCCACCTCCCTTTGCACCTATGGTTCCTTCACCCTACCATTCTTTATCTTCCTCACTGGGACAAATTTATCCCTAACATCCTGCAAGAGATCCCCAAACATCGACCACATGTCCATAGTACATTTCCCACAAAAAACATCATCCCAATTGACACCCGCAAGTTCTAGCCTTATAGCCTCATAATTTGCCCTTCTCCAATCAAAAATTTTCCTGTCCTCTCTGCTTCTGTCCTTTTCCATGATAATGCTAAAGGCCAGGGAGTGGTGGTCACTGACCCCCAGATGCTCACCCACTGAGAGATCTGTGACCTGACCCGGTTCGTTACCTAATACTAGATCTAGTATGGCATTCCCCCTAGTCGGCCTGTCAGCATATTGTGACAGGAATCTGTCCTGGACACACTTAACAAACTCACCGTCTAAACCATTGGAACTAATCAGGTGCCAATCAATATTAGGGAAGTTAAAGTCACCCATGGTAACAACCTGTTACTTTTGCACCTTTCCAAAATCTGCCATCCAATCTGCTCCTCTGTATTTCTGCTGCTACCAGGAGGCCTATAGAATACTCCCAGTAGAGTAACTGCTCCCTTCCTGTTCCTGACTTCCACCCATACTGACTCAAAAGAGGATCCTGCTACATTACCCACCCTTTCTGTAGCTGTAATAGTATCCCTGACCAGTAATGCCACCCCTCCTTCCCTTTTCCCCCCTCTCTATCCCTTTTAAAGCACTGAAATCCAGGAATATTGAGAATCCATTCCTGCCCTCGTGCCAGGCAAGTCTCTGTAATGGCCACTACATCATAATTCCATGTATGTATCCAAGCTCTCAGTTCATCACCTTTGTTCCTGATGCTTCTTGCATTGAAGTACACGCATTTCAGCCCTTCTACCTGACTGCCTTTACACCTGAGCTGCTTGTCTAACTAAATCTGGGTTGACTCATTCACCACTGAAGCTCCTGAGTAGATCTCACAAGTGCTTGTGTGAACTACGTCACCGTGATGAGAGGGTGGCATGGCCGCTTAGGGTAATGCCATACAGAGCACCAACAATCACAAGTCAGGGTAATCAGGTCTGTAAGGAGTTTGTAACCATATGGGTTTCCTCCCATATTCCAAAGACAAATGGTTTAGAGTCAGTGGGTTGTGAGAATGCCATGTTGGTACCAGAAGCATGCCAACACTTGTGATTGCTCTCAACACAGTCCTTGCTGACTTAATTTGTCCCGAACGATGAGCTTCACTATCTGTTTTGATGTACATGTGACAAATAAAGTTAATTATAAAATTTATTATCAGGGTACATATGTGTTACCACATACAACCCAGAGATTCTTTTTCCTACAGACATACTCAGCAAATCTATAGAATAGTAACTATAAACAGGAACAATGAAAAGAGCGAGCGTATAGAAGACAAAACTGTGCAAATGCTTATATAAATAAATAGCAATAGATAATGAGAGCGTGAAAATACAAGATAAAGAGTCCTTAAAATGTGATCATCGGCTGTGAGATGAAGTATTGCAATCACTTGTGTGAACTGCGTCACAGTGACTTTGATAAGGATAAGACCTTCAGATAAAGATAAGTTCTTTAATTTTAAAGAAGAAAAGCAAAATCTTCTTGAAAGATTAGTTTCTCGAAGGAAAGAAGGCTACGGGATTGCTTAGAGTCAGTGGACTGGGCCACGTTCAAGGACTCATCAGAAAATCTGAATGAATACATCACGGCGGTCATGGACTTTATAAAAGCAGTTGAGTGTGTCCCTACAAAATCATTCAGAGTTTTCTCAAACCAGAAGTCCTGGATGAACCATGAGATCCGCAAACTGCTGAGGGCCAGATCATAGACATTCAGGTCTGGTGACCAGCTAAAATACAAGAGGTCCAGGTACAATCTCTGGAAAGACATCTCATGTGTGATGTGTCAATTTTGGACCAAACTTGAATCAATGAGGGATGCTTGACAGCTCTGGCAGGGCTTGAATGCTAGCACCTCCTACAAAGTGAAATCAAGCAACATCAGAGACAGGACTTCGCTCCCAGATGAGCTCAATGCTCACTTTAACCATTAAACTATGGACGCACCATCCCGAACTCCCCCAGTCCCCGATAACCCTGAGACTTCTAATTCTGAGGCCAACATGAGAGCATGCTTTTGGAGTCCACTGAAAGCATCTGGCCCAGACAGGGTACCTGGCCAAGTACTAAAGACCTGTGCTGATCAACTGCTGGAGTGTTCACTGAGATCTTTAACCTCTCGCTTTGGCAGTCTGAGACACCTACCTGCTTCAAGCAGGCTTCGCTATACCAGTGCCTATGGGGAAAGTGGTGACCTGCCTCAATGACTATCATCCAGCAGCACTTGTATCCACTGTGATGAAGTGCTTTGAGAAGTTGGTGATGAAACACATCAACTCCTGCCTGAAAAGTGACTTAGATCTGCTCCAGTTTGCCTACCGTCACAAAAGGTCAACAGCAGATGGCATTTCATTGGCTTTTGACTCAACCCTAGAACATCTGGACAGCTAAGAAGCATACATCAGGATACTCTTTGTTGACTACAGCTCGGCATTCAATACTATCGTCCTCTCAAGACTAATAAGCTTCAAGACCTTTGGCCTCAATACCTCCTTATGCAACTGAGTTCTCAATTTGCTCACTTGCAGACCCCAATCAGTTTGAATTGGCAAAAACACAATCCTCCACAACCTCCATCAGCACAGGTGCACCACAAGGCAGTGTGCTTGGCTCCCTGCTCTACTCGACTTACACCTATGATGGTGTGGCTAAGCACAGCTCCAATGCCATATTTAAGTTTGCTGAAGACACCACTGTCATTGGCTGAATCAAAGGTGGTGATAAATCAGGATATAGGAGGGAGATTGAAAATCTGGCTGAGCGATGGCATAACAACAGCCTCTTACTCAATGTCAGCAAGACCAAGGAGCTGATTATTGACTTTAGGAGGAGGAAACCAGAGATTACAAAGTATTGGCATATCATCTGAAACTTTGATAAAATTTTGTTGATGTGTGGTGTCCTTGAACAGAAAAGCCTACAAAAAGTAGTGAATATGGCCTAGTCCATCACGGGTAAAGCCCTCCCCACCTCTGAGCACATCTACGTGGAGCACTGTCACAGGAAAGAAGCATCCATCATCAAGGACCCCCACCATCCAGGCCGTGCTCTCCTCTCACTGCTGCCATCAGGAAGAAGATACAGGAGCCTCAGGACCTACACCACCAGTTTGAGGAACAATTATCAGCCCTCAACCATCCTGCTCTTGAACCAGGGGGAATAACCATATAACCATATAGCCATATAACAATTACAGCACGGAAACAGGCCATCTTGGCCCTTCTAGTCCGTGCTGAAAGCTTACTCTCACCTAGTCCCACCGACCTGCACTCAGCCCATAACCCTCCATTCCTTTCCTGTCCATATAACTTCACTCATCTTCACTCATCCCATCACTGAACTGTTCCCACAACCTATGGACTCATATTCAAGGACACTTCTCATGTTTGATATTTATTGTGTATTTATTAATTATTATTAATATTATTTTTTTTCTTCCTTTTTGTATTTGCACAGTTTGTTGTCTTGTGCACATTGGTTGTTTGTCTGTCCTGTTGGGTGTGGTCCTTCATTGATTCTATTGTGTACTGCGAATGCCCAGAAGAAAATGAATCTCAGGACTGTATATGGTGACATATATGTACTTTGATAATAAATTTACTTTAACCTTTGAACCTTGAGCATGGTTTGTAAATTGACTGCTTGCCTAACTAAATCCAGATTAACTCATTCACCACTGAAGCTCCCGACTAAATATCACAAGTGCTTGTGTGAACTGAGTCACAGGGACATAAGAGCTTAACAAAAGGAAAAAAAAATGAATTTTATGTCTGCTGAATGCACCATCAATCTACAGGCCATGATACTTAGGGACTTGGGCTATATTATTGTATTTTTTTGTATCTGTATGTTTTTCTGCTAAGATAATTGTATGTGCTATCTGTGCTGTGTGCTGTGTGTGACTGTTGGTTCTGTGCTTTACACCTTGGCCCCAGAGGAATGCTGTTTGTTTGGCTGTTTTCACATGTATGGTTGAATGACAAACTTGAACTTGCTGTACCAGTGCTGATCTATCATCTCTGTGCTACATCCCTGCACTAATCTCACATACCTTGATTCCCTTAACATCTTGAAATCAAAGGATCTTTACCTTGAATGTACTCAGAGACCTGCCCTTCTTCAGTAAAGGTTTACAAAGATTCACTATCCACTGAGTGAGAAATTTCTTCCCAGCTTCGTCTTCCCTTTAGTTTGAGATCTGATGCCTGGTTACATGGAGTCCAGCCAAGGGAAAACATCAAATTCTCATCTGCCTTGTCAAATCCTTTAACAATGGTGGCCACACAGCGCTTGCAAAGGAAAGTGACTTGACAGACGTGAAGAGAGTTCGTCAACAGGAAATGCTGGAGGATATTTAGGCTGCTGTGCAATAGAAATTGATAAGGAAGATAGCTGTGAGGGCTGGTGTATTTAAAGTCATAGAACAATACAACACAGATATACTGTAGGCACTTCACCTAGCAGATTCATGACAATCACAGTGTGCACCCAGCTAGTTCCAGATTCCCGTGTTCGACCCATATCCCTCTAAGTCCCATTCCTCCATGTATCTGTCCAAATGTTTCTTAAATGATACTATCAAACCTGCCTCAACCACTTCCTGTGGCAGCTCATTCCATGTTCTCACCATCCTCGGCATGAAAAAGTTGCTCCTCAGATCACTTTTAAATCTTTTCCCTCTCACCTTAAACCAATTCCCTTTAGTTTTGTACTCCCCTACCCTGGGGAAAAGACTGTAACCATCCACTCATAATTTTAAACATCTCTATAACATCTGTTATTCTCCTATGTTGTAAGGAATAATGACGTAGCCTAACCAACCTCTCCCTATAATTCAGGCCCTCTATTCCTGACAACATTCTCATAAATCTTCTCTGTAGAAGAAGTGTTGATGGTCAAAAAAGTTGGCTGAAGGACCCATTTATGTGCTGTATGCTTCTGGTTCTAATTCACACCATTGGTTTTGTTAACTTACCCATCATTCGTAAACAATCCAAAACATATGAGCTTCCTAGATAATTACTTCCATTTAACTTGGCAGGAGATCCCACAACACACACCAAATCCTTCAGGAAATCAGCAGGTCGGGCAGTGTCTATGCAGGAAATTGAACAGCCAATATTTTGAGCTGAAACCCTGATGCTGCCTGAGCTGCTGAGTTCTTGTTCTTGGGTTGCTTGTGGTGCTCAAGATTTCCTGCATCTGTAGAATCTCTTGTGTCTCCAGGATGCCACAAGGTATTTCTCAAGAGTGTAAACAAAGTAACGAAGATGTGATACCAAGCCTCACGTAGATAATCAGAATGTGAATCAGAATCAAATTTATTATTACTGACATATCTTATGAAATTTGTTGTTTTGCAGCAGCAGTAATGTGCAATACATTGAAATCACTATGCTACAATAAGAAATATAAAAAATAAGTAGTGCAAAAAGAAAGCAAAATAATGAGGTTGGGTTCATGGACTGTTCAGAAATCTGATGGCAGAGGGAAGAAGTCGTTTCTAAAACACAGGGTATCCGTCTTCAGACTCCTATACCTCCTCCCAGATGATAGTAATGAGAATAGGGTATGTCCTGGATGGTGAGGGTTCTTTGTGATGGATGCCGCCTTCTTGAGGTATATCCTTTTGAAGATGTCCTTCATGGTGGAGAGGCTAGTGCCTACAATGGAGCTGGCTGGGTTTGCAACCCTCTACAGGCTTTAACACTCCTGTGCATTTGCACCTCTTTCATCAAAGGCATGGTCAAACGGGTAGGCTTTGTGTTTTCTGAAGAAGGAAAGCGAGTTGAGGTGGACTGGGGATGGAAGGACAGATAGAGTGTTTGGGTATCTGGAGCCACGCTGGCCAGTATCAGGGTGACGGAAATGGGATGGCAAGTGACCAGAACCAGAATGCAAAAATATCAAAAAAGGTGCAGAGATGGAGAAATGTACAGAGGTGAGACCAAAAACAAGGCAAAGACAAGAATAAACCAAGCAATTTCCAGTAAGCAGGTGTGGACAATTGGCAGTGGTGATTATATTAATCACTTCTAGTATAGCGCTCATAAGTATATTTTAGTGGGGTTGCTTCTGGGGCTAATATTTTATCCTTACCTAGACTAATAGCAATTTAAGGTTGATTAGAGCTTTTCAAATGCTTATCTGCTACTATCACTAATGAATTTCTTGACAATAGTATGAATATTCTAGTAAATAATACTAAATTTGAAATGTATCATACAATTATTAATTTTAAATGACACAGTTGCGTTTTCCTGCTGTATATGGAAAAGAAGTTCGGAATATGCAGGAATTCAAGAAGTGCACACACCTTCATAAATTATAGGGTTGGAGTGTGGACTCAGAGACATGATTTGTCTCACCTGGGATCTCTGCAGTTTACACATGAATCTCTTATTTAAAAAAAAATCTCCTGAGCAGAATTATTCAAAACAAGACCAATGGCACCTTTAAAGATTCAACAGTTCCAATATGGTTTGTTCTAAATTTGTCCAAGGGAAAATCAAGAAGCTACAAGGCATGAATTCACACACAAAACCACGGATCCTCCAATGAACTAACATATTCCCCATAATGCCAATGTTACCAGCAACCAGCTACCAGGTTGGGATAATGAGTACCAGGAGTGGAACATGTCACAACCACAGATTCGGCAGCGCAGCAGATACAGCAATTGTGCTCGTGAATGTGCACATGCCGGCTAATTATTATGTCATTGTGATAGTATTTAACCCTATTCATTCCGTCATAGTATTTGTTGAGACACAGCAATGCTTTGCCTGAGCATTCCGCCTTGCCTGAGAAATTGGGCTGTCAAATAGCAGTATTCATTTTATTCTTAGTTGTTCAGCTGCAGTGTAGGCTTCGTTTTCCATTTGAGAGTTTTAGTTAATGGCCCTGTTTGGCCTAGTGTTTGTTGTTTACTTTTCCCTTTAACATTGTTCGCATTGAAGTCTGTGATCTATCGACCCGCTTCAGTGTCTCTCACTCCGCACTTGGGCCATATCCGAACCAGGTGACAACAAGTCTCAACCACCCAAAGATGGACCCAGCGGAGGGAGAGCAGTTGACCTTCGCCATGAGATTCATTAGTCAGAGTGATTCATTGAGGCAACAATGTTCCATTGGAATTCCTATGTATGAACTCTTCTTCTGTCTCCAGGGTGACAGAAGGAACTTGCCAAGTAATGGACTCAACAAAGTTTGAACAGTGATATGTTGACATTGGTGGCTCGAGGAGAGGGTGCCTTCTGTTCTCAGTGCATGTCCTGATTCTACATTCCGAGAGTCCCGAGTCTACATACCGAGCTTCTCTAGTCTACATTGAGTTTCTCCGGTATCCATTCCAAGCTTTTCAAGTCACAAGTACCCAGGTTCCCAGCTCTGTGGTCCCGTGACTCAGGTCTGCATAACAAATGAGCGCTTCAAGCAAGCTTTTCAATTGATTCAACAAATCATCATTCAAGTCAATCGTGTAAATTCTGGAAGAGCCCTACTCCAAAAGCTGATCCCTGGCTGGAGTGTGCAAATACATAAGTAAAGTAAGTCAAGAGTAGTTTTAACCTCTTGATGAAAGTCATGGTACAGACTGGGAAAATTGAACTTTCATGTAGCAAATTAAACAGATCTACAGAGAACCAGCTAGCTTAGCGATGAAAGAAACCTGTTTATGCTGTCTTGATCTGTAAAATTGAGAGCATATCCTAATTGCCTCTGGAAAAATTGTGAAAAATAAAACACTGAGCAAGATTTGAAAAGGTTCCTTCTTTAAGTTTCAAGATTCATGTTGTCAAGGTTTCCCAAGGACTTTTCTCTATGTTCTCAGGGTTTTCTTTTTCCGATCATTTCCAAGGCTTATTTGATGTGTTTAGGGTTTTGCAATGTCCTCCCCACCTCTAGGACTCCCAAGCCTCCCCCTCAGCCCCGCCCGAGGTTTCTTGATCTCTCAGTCTGTTGGGGTTCCCAGGCTCCTCAGGATTCCCCGGGAGAGAGAAACCAGGGAATTGTAGACCGGTAAGCCTGACATCGGTGGTGGGGAAAATGCTAGAGTCAGTTATCAAAGGTGTGATAACAGCACATTTGGAAAGCTGTGAAATCATCGGACAAAGTCAGCATGGATTTGTGAAAGGAAAATCATGTCTGACGAACTTCATTGAATTTTTTGAGGATGTAACTAGTTGAGTGGATAGGGGAGAACCAGTGGATGTGGTATATTTGAATTTTCAAAAGGCTTTTGACAAGGTCCCACACAGGAGATTAGTGTGCAAACTTAAAGCACATGGTATTGGGGGTATGGTATTGATGTGGATTGGTTGGCAGACAGGAAGCAAAGAGTGAGAATAAATGGGACCTTTTCAGAATGGCAGGCAGTGATTAGTGGGGTACCGCAAGGCTCAGTGCTGGGACCCCAGTTGTTTACAATATATATTAATGACTTAGACGAAGGAATTAAATGCAGCATCTCCAAGTTTGCGGATGACATGAAGCTGGGCGGCAGTGTTAGCTGTGAGGAGGATGCTAAGAGGATGCAGGATGACTTGGATAGGTTAGGTGAGTGGGCAAATTCATGGCAGATGCAATTTAATGTGGATAAATGTGAGGTTATCCACTTTGGTGGCAAGAACAGGAAAACAGATTATTATCTGAATGGTGGCCGATTAGGAAAAGGGGAGGTGCAATGAGACCTGGGTGTCATTATACACCAGTCATTGAAAGTGGGCATGCAGGTACAGCAGGCGGTGAAAAAGGCGAATGGTATGCTGGCATTCATAGCAAGAGGATTTGAGTACAGGAGCAGGGAGGTACTACTGCAGTTGTACAAGGCCTTGGTGAGACCACACCTGGAGTATTGTGTGCAGTTTTGGTCCCCTAATCTGAGGAAAGACATTCTTGCCATAGAGGGAGTACAAAGAAGGTTCACCAGATTGATTCCTGGGATGGCAGGACTTTCATATGATGAAAGACTGGATCGACTAGGCTTATACTCTCTGGAATTTAGAAGATTGAGGGGGATCTGATTGAAACGTATAAAATTCTAAAGGGATTGGACAGGCTAGATGCAGGAAGTTTGTTCCCGATGTTGGGGAAGTCCAGAACGAGGGGTCACAGTTTGAGGATAAAGGGGAAGCCTCTTAGGACCGAGATGAAGAAAAACTTCTTCACACAGAGAGTGGTGAATCTGTGGAATTCTCTGCCACAGGAAACAGTTGAGGCCAGTTGATTGGCTATACTTAAGAGGAAGTTAGATATGGCCCTTGTGGCTAAAGGGATCGGGGGTATGGAGATAAGGCAGGTACAGGGTTCTAAGTTGGATGATCAGCCATGATCGTACTGAATGGTGGTGCGGGCTGGAAGGGCCGAATGGCGTACTCCTGCACCTATTTTCTATGTTTCTATGTTTCTATGTCTCTCAGTCTGTTGGGGTCCCAGGCCCCTCAGGATCCCCGGTCTCTCAGTCTGTTGGGGTTCCCAGGCCCCTCAGGATCCCCGGTCTCTCAGTCTGTTGGGGTTCCCAGGCCCCTCAGGATCCCCGGTCTCCCAGTCTGTTGGGGTTCCCAGGCCCCTCAGGATCCCCGGTCTCCCAGTCTGTTGGGGTTCCCAGGCCCCTCAGGATCCCCGGTCTCTCAGTCTATTGGAGTTCCCAGGCCCCTCAGGATCCCCGGTCTCCCAGTCTGTTGGGGTTCCCAGGCCCCTCAGGATCCCCGGTCTCTCAGTCTGTTGAGGTTCCCTGGCCTTCAGTCCACTGACATCTACAAGGAGCACTACCACCAGAAAGTAGCATCCATCATCAAGAACAGCACCAGGTTCAGTTATTACCCTACAATCATCAGTCTTCTGAACCAGAATGGATAACTTCACTCACCTCAGCTTTAAATTGACTCCACAACCTACAGACTCGCTTTCAAGGAGTCTACAACTCATGTTCCCACTATTACAAATTTTATTTGCACGACTTGTCTGTTTTTGCACTTCGGTTGTTTGCCAGTCTTTGTTTATGGTTTGAACAAGTACGTAAGGAGAAGTCAGTTCCACTGCATAAGTTTTAGAAACCGAGAACATGGATTTAAGATGACTGGCAAAGAAACAGTTGATGACAGAAAGTATTATTTTTTTACAGAGTTATGATCTAGAATGTACCTTCATGTTATCAGATAGAAGTAGGTTCAACAGTAACTTCCAAAAGTTAATTAAAGTACTCCAGAGAGAGAGGAAAAAATAAGACAGTGTAGATCTTTGGTAAAAGAGCGTGGGACTAATTGGATGGTTTTATCAATGAGACTGCCTCTTCCCCCATCCTATGAGCCGTTTGTTTTTTGCTCCTTTCATCCAGGCCCAGATCTGACAACAACCGCCATGCTGACTTGGCTGGGAAACCTCTGCAGCCGATCTCCACAGGGAACAACCATGCCTGCCATCCCTTGTCTTTACACTCCTGCATTAAGGGCTGGTACTTCAAGGCCTTTCTCTCGTGGGCCTCTTCCCATCCCTCCTCCCACGGCACAGTCAGCTCAACCAGAATTATTTTCCTGTCTTCGGTTGACCACAGTACAATGTCCGGGCATAGGGTTGTGTGCACCACATCCAGGAACTGCAGCCTCCTTCACACATCGACCCTCATCTCCCAGGACCTGGCTATTAGCAGCAGATTGGGCTTTGGTTGTTTGGTTACGAAATGCCTAGCTCCCTCTTTGATGAAGGTGATGGCCTTCCTCAAATCTGTGCCAGCCGTCCTCTTCTTGCATCTCTCTCACTCTAGTGTGTCAGCAAGAGCCAGAAGCACCTTATCATGGCGCCACCTATACCGTCCTTGAGTTAGAGCTGTTTTACACCCGGACAGTATATGAGCCAGTGTCCCCTTTTGACCACAGAGCTTACAGTTCGGGTCCTCTCTCATCCCCCATGTGTATAGATGTAATGGTGAAGGAAGGGTGTCATACACAGATCGCAAGAGGAAGGAAATACGGAAGGGTTCCAGTCTCCATAACTCTGCCCACGAGATCTTGCACTTAGGCAGATCCCATTTTGTCCAGGCACCCTGGGACCCTTGTTCCATTGCCTTTGACATCTGCTTCTCTTCCTCACGGATCCGTACTTCTGCCTGTACCATGTCTCGCCTGTTCCTTATGCTTGCGTTTCCCCACTGCTGAAAGTGAACTCAGCCAAGGCCTTGCCGCCCGATGCAGGGGTTGCCGATGATATATCCCATCTTCAGAGAACACACTGCCTGCTCCACAGCTGCACTGGCGCCCACTTGCGCCCAGATCTGGTTGTAACACCTGCTTGCTTTACCAAGACGTCATTGGAATCTCTCAAGCTTAATAATGTCTTTCTTATAATGAATCAATCCCAAGCCCTTTGACTTTGGAAGAACTTTGTAATTGGTTATCTAGTTAAGCAGATAAGGGAGAAAGATGATTTGGTGGATGAGATGTGATGGGTGCCGGTGGTTTTTTTGGTAAGCATATACACTGGTATCTATTAGTAGGCTTAATGGCTTCTTTCTGCACCTTCACTTCAATGTGAAAGACATTGATGTCCTTGCAAAATAAATTTACTGCATAATTAAAGACAGTATAGTGATTGATTCAAGGACAAGTTAAAGGCCCTGATTTCAATCATAATTAAAACAATTTGAAATAATGGGCTGTGATCATCTTTCTATTGATATTAAGTAAGGGGACTTGGGGACCTACTGTATTTTCTGAGCTGCTGGCCTAGTAGTGACATCACTGCTTACAGGGCAAAAGCGAATAATGAACTCCAAGGGCTGATGACAACTTTATCAGTTTGACTGAGCGAACATTAAAAAAAACTCCATTGCAATTTCCACAAATTCACTAAAATTCAATGTATTGTAATTATCCTAATACAACCTTAATTCTCTCGGAATGAATTTACCTTGATCCTGTCAGAGAAACATCACCTCTATTGGCATAATTATCCAAGTAAACATTCCCTCGAGACATTGATTCCTTTAGTATGCCAACATACTGAAGGGTTGAGGGAACTTGTTTTTATTGACTTGGCTAAAGCTTTTGACTCATTCAGTCCAATATTAATTGTCAAATTGTCATGTCGGCTTGGGATTAGCAAAGATTTTATTGTTAGTTGTTGACTTGTTTTCTCAATCATCGACTTTTATTGAAATTAGGCAGAGAGGCCACTCTCATTTTGTTCAAGCAGGGCTATCCAATCTGTCCAATTTTGTTTAATTGTACTATGGGTATTTTATTATGTTCATTCGAACAAAATGAGAAGAGTTATTTTTTATTATTGTCCCCAATGTCATTTGGTCTCTGGAACAGAGTTGTATGACCCATTTACGTAGTATAGTGACTTGAAATGCAGAAGCAATGAGTGCAAAAAGTTGGTAGGTATACAAGTTATGGGTTCTAACAGCAATGTTATTACTTCTAACAATGAAAACCTCAACTAGACGGACAAAGTGACAATTAGGCAATCAGTCAGAGTAAAATGTTTTAAATATGACATCTTGTCCTCAAGTCTATTTTCATATTTCAAGCTCTCTGGATTTCTATTGCCTGCCAGCTATGCTGTAAAGTGCTTTGACCATGTAGGTTATAGGATGCCAATTGCAACTTTGGGTATAAATAGGATATGTACGGTACAAGGTATTGGAACTTAGCATCAACCATTATAATCACTGATTATTAATTAAACCTCTGCTCTGTAGCCATTCAAAGAAGACAACCAGAAGTTTTACTTGCCCTTTTTCAGGGTTCAAGAACTGGAGAATCTGACACAGATTTTGAATGAGCAAGTCTGTCCCAATCCCAATATTCCAGCAATAAACACACTTTTCCTCAATGTGTTTCCACAAAAGAATTAATTACTTTATCCTTTCACTAATGAGAACAAGGCCATGGAAACAGTCAGGTAGCATCAAAGAGAAGCAGAGTTAATATTTCAACCTGGAGTCTATTTCTCTTCCCACAGCTGCTACCTGAACTGCCATATATTTCTAGTACATTTGCCCTCCCCTACAAATCACCACAGTCTCTCTATTATAGGAAACTACAGGGGTTCTCTGTAGGTCCTCGGCTCCTCTTATCCAATCAGAACACAGCTAATTTGTACACACACCTGCCTCTGCTCCACATCCCTTCATGGCTTTTGTGGACAGTGTCTGATTTAAAGCTGGAAAGTTCTAGCATCAGTTGCTATTGTTGCTAACTGTGTGCAGAAATGAGTCTAGATAGAAGGCTGAGGGGGTGACCTCATAGGGAGCTTTAACATAGTCAAGAAATTGTATAGGATAGCTTAGGAAATGGTCCTTCCCCTTTGTGGGTTGAAAACAGGTTACAAGTGCAGTGTAGTCTCAAATTAGTCTAATAAGGCTGGCACAGTAGTGTAGCGGTTAGCATAACACGATTACAGTGCCAGTAACCTTGGTTCAATTCTGCTGCTGCCTGTAAGAAGTTTGTATGGTCTCCCCATAAATGGCATGTGTTTCCTCTGGGTGCTCCAGTTTCCTCCCATATTCCAAAGACATAGGGGTTAGTAGGTTAATTGGTTACATAGGTATTGGACGGTGTGGGGTCATTGGGCCAAAAAGGCCTGTTACCATACCATATCTCTAAATAAAAATAAAGACAAGAGAGTTCTCATTTCAAGGTATAGTTCAAAGTGGAACTTGCTTCCACACCACCATTAGATTAGATTAGATTCAACTTTATTGTCATTGTGCCGAGTACAGATACAAAGCCAATGAAATGCATGTAGCATCTGACCAGAAATGCAAAGAATAGTGTTATTTACAATATAACTGTGAATAAAAAGTAAGTGCTACAGCACACAAATATAAAAGTACTGAGACAGTCCAATATGGGTGCAATACTGCTTAGCGCTGTGATGTGAGGTTCAGCAGGGTCACAGCCTCAGGGAAGAAACTCTTCCTGTGCCTGCTGGTGCAGGAGTGGAGGCTCCTGTCGCGCCCACTGGATGGGAGGAGAGTAAAAAGTCCATGGTTAGGGTGAGATGCATCCCTGATAATGCTTTTTGCCCTGCCCAGGCAGCGGTTATGGTAGATGTTCTCAATGGTGGGCAATTGGGTGTCGATACTACCAGATTTCAGAAGTATTCTACTCAGAACTATAGATAACAGCAATACTTTCACAGCTCTCTCTGTAAATTAGGATGTTGTCACTTGCTAAGTGACTGTGATATACCATATTCTGGAATATTGAACTGTGTAATTACATTCGGTGGCTGGAAGTGTCAGTTATTCAGTTGGCAGACATATTTGAACCTATGAAAAGGGGCAGAAGTCGGGCATTCAGCCCTTCAATTCTGCCCCAGCATTCAATGTGATTGTGGCTAATCTGCCCCAAGTCTCATCTCTTTTTCTATGCCAGCTCTCTATAGGCTTCAATTCCTTGATCTTTCAGGGGTGGCACGGTAGTGTAGCAGCTAGTATAACACTTGGCAGCAGCAGCGATTGAAAGGGCAAGGTTCAGTTACTGCCGCTGTCTGTAAGAAGTTTTGTACATTCTTCCCGTGACTGCATGGGTTTCCTCTGGGTGCTCTGGTTTCCTCCCACATTCCAAAAGATGTATGGGCTAGGGTGAATAAGTTAAGGGCATGCTATGTTGGTGCCAGGAGCATGGCAATACTTGTGAGTGTGATGGTATCGGGTTTGCTGACCGCAAAGATTCTAAACTCAAAACAAAGACCTTAAGCCCTTTCGGTTATAAATACCCACTATTTGAGTGGTGAGTCCCTCCTCCCTACCAAGGAGAAGATGCTTCCAGCTAACAAAGTAGTTTAAAACATAGTTCATTTATTTTCAGTGATACACATTTGAATCCACACCGCCTTAAAACACATTTAAAACTCACAGAGGATTTCTTTCTTAAACATTTATTTCCTAATCACAAACCATTTCTAAAACATAAAGTATTTCTTAAACCCAAAAGATAATCCAATAAACTAAAAAGACATACCATGATATGGACAAGCAAGTTGTCCATTGGAGAAACTAAAGCTAGAGGAATGGGTTCTGTTCACCACCATCTTCTTATCACTCTTCTTGATGTTTTTCAACCACTCCTAATAACCCTGAACTGCTCTATATATATATTTATACCCTTTTTCAAACACTTGGGTGAATTCACATGCATACGATATTTCCTCAGGTCCTTTCAACACAAAGTCTAAAAGCATTTTGGAGACATATTTCTTCAGCAACCTACCATTAATACTGTAAAGCCATGAAGATAACTCCCTTAAACAGAAACAACTTTCCAACTGTAAACACATTGTAATTATTGATATGCTAAATAATATTATCCATCTGTTCTGCAGGCTTTCTTGAACCAAGCAATTTAAGAGTCAGCTTGTCTGTTGAAACAACCTGAATGAAATGACCCATTGTCTTCTCCTGCATCTTGAGCAATAATAAAGCAGGTGTGCTGATATCAACCTTACTTCTCCCAGACAGATAATCTACTATCCACAAAGCTTGCTTGCAACATCAAGGTAATTAATGCTTTCCATTTGCATTTCAAAAACTGAAGACTGACTTCCCTTTATGACCAGAAGTTAAACAACTGTTAGTTGGAGGTTTACTTACATCTGTTTGTGATCTTACAAGTAACAGATGCTGTGTTTAGAAAGCAAGATTAACAAACAGCGAAGAAAGAGAAAGAGGCCTACTGGCCAAGGAGTGAATATCCATCACACTAGCGCCCCCAACACATCCTCGGATTGTATTGATTGTTAAAACAAATGCCATATTTCACTGTATGTTTTGATGTTTTGATGTACATGTGACAAATAAAGCTAATTCGTTTCTTACTTTAAAACTATATTACTTCAAACTTAATTACCCAACAATGATCTGGCCTCCAAAACCCTCCAGTCTAGGGAACTCAAGTGATTCACATCTATGTTTATGAATCTTTGTGCAAAGGAGAATTTAGTAGAAGAGCTTTGCCTGAAATGAAGCAACCAGATTGTCATTAGAAGCTATCTGGTTAACAAATGCTGGCACAAGAGAGTGCAGGTGCTGGAATCTGGAGCAACAAACAAGATGCTGGAGGAACTCAGTGGGTCAGACAGCATCATCTTAAAATATCACTATTTCCCTCAACAGAGGCTGCCTGGAGTTCTTCCAGCAATTCGTTTGTGGTTAACTGATGCAAATGAGGGAAATAGATTTGCTAACACCCATGCTATTTTGTATGTGATTCCAGATTCTATTTGACTCCCAGCTGCCATCTAAGTGGGCCAACAAAACACACAGTCCAAGGGCAATTAGAAATGGGTAACAAATAAACTAAAATGGCATACCATGATACAGACAAGTGTATGATGTGATCATGACCAATGAAGTGTGATATGGTTTATTGGTCATGACCACATCCTTGTAAGACTGGCTGTTCACAGGCAATTTTAAAAAGTTCAAAGTTCAAAGTAAACTTATTATCAAAGTACATACTGTGTATGTCACCATATACAACCTTGAGATTCATTTCTTGGCAGGCATTCACTGTGGAACAAAGAAGTATTATAGAATCAATGAACAACTACATACAAACAAAAACTAACGGCCAACCAATGTGCAAAAGAAGACAAACTGTGCAAATAATAAATATTAAATAGATAGAACTGAGAACATGAGTTGTAGAGTCCTTGAAAGTGAGTCCATAGGTTGTGGAATGTGTTCAGATTCAAGATGGGTGAAGTTATCCATGCTGATTCAGAAGTCTGATAGTTGAAGGGTAATAACTGTTCTTGAACTTGGTGGTGTGCGACATAAGGCTCTTGTACTGTACTTCCTTCCTGATGGCAGCAGCAAAAAGAGAGCATGGCCTGGATGGTGGGGGTCTTTGGTGATTGTTGTTGCTTAACACCGGAATCAAAAAATGTAAGACATTAAAGAGTTGGTTTTAGATGGAGAATGATTAAGCACTTATTGTTGAGACCAGTGAAAGAGGTTATGTGTGACAAATGGTTGGGGGAAAGGGGCAATAAGCTTACGTGTAATTGGAAACCATTGAGGATATCTTCTAAAGGCAGTGTCTCAAGAAGGGGCATCCATCATTAAAGACCCTAACCAACCAGGACATGCCCCCTTCACATCACTCTTATTACTGCCATCAAGAAGGAGACACAAGAGCCTGTGAATACACATTCAACGCTTGCAGAATAGGTCCGCACCCTCCACCATCTGATTTTGAACAGTCCATGAACCATGAACACTACCTCACCAATTTGCTCTTTTTTAGCACCATTTAATTATTAGTATATAAACTTCTTACTGTAACTTATAGTAAAATTATGTATTGTATTGCACTGTTAAGTAAGGGAGATCATAAGTTAAAAAAAAGATAACGGGAATGGAGCAAATGACCTCACTCCAAGAGCGCTCCCTGCAGAATCTGCGTATTGCACTGTACTGCTGCTACAAAACAACAATTTTCACGACATATTTCAGTGATAATAAACCTGATTCTGAGGTTAAAATTGCTGGAATGCCTCTGAACAAATTCCACCTGAGGAAAAGACAGCAATCAGCAGTGTTAGCTGTCTTTCTTCTCTTACTAATTCTTCCTGATCAACTTTTACATCATGCATTCAGTTTTCATTGCGTCTTTCCTGGATTCTGTTACAAGAAATCGGTTATATAATTAATCAAGTCTATTCTCCAGATCAAATAAATGTGATGTTGTACACAGTCCTGTAGACTGAGTTCTCTCAGCGTTAATATAAGCCTGTTTGCTGGATCTGATTTGAAAGTCTTCCTTTAGTCTTTTTTTAGGTGATCTATAGGATATTTAATTAGCAATATATACCACTCAACATTAATTGGTACAATATCAATTCAACATCGTCACCTTGTCATGGTGGAGAGGCTGGTGAGTTCCTGAGATTCTGAGAAGGATGATGTCTGTAGCTTAGCCATCTGGTGCTTAGCTCCTGGTAGGGTCACCCATGGCAGTGAGGTCAAGGGAGAGGTTCCAGACAAAGAACGATCCAACTAAGACCTCAACAGTGGAGCTGGTAGAAGATGACGGCACATCACAATGGCAGTGAAGGCAGAGGAAGTGGCCTTGCATTCTATACCACTGGACCCTAAGCCTGATCTGTCAAGGACCGTGTGGTGGTTGCCCATGCATCAGCCTCCCCACGTTAAACAAAGTCATAAGGGAATCCACCCTGACGTGCCAGTTATGTGGATCCCGGATTGGCCTCTACAGCCACCTGAAGACCCACCAATAGACAACCCCTTAGGAGAACATTTTACTTGACTTGAGAGATTATACTACTACTACAATATTTCTAAACAAGGAGAACATATAAAATAATCTTGGCTCCTTTGCCTGTTGCCGGCATGATCTCCAATTCATTTCACTGATTTCAAAGCACCCTACTTTGTGAATCATAAACACAAGAAATTCTACAGGTGCTGGAAATCCAGTGTAACACCCAGAAAATGCAGGAGGAGCTCAGCAGATCGGGTAGCATCTATAGAAGTGAATAAACAGTTGACATTTCGGGCTGAGACCCTTCAACAGGACTGAGGAGGAAGAAGGAAGATGCCAGAACAAAAAGGTATGAGAGGGGAGGGAGGACAAGCAAGAAGGTGATAGGTGAAGCCAGGCAGGTGAAAAAGGTAAAGGGCTGGAGAAGAAGAAATCTGATAGAAGAGGAGAGTGAACCATGGGAGAAAGGGAATAAGGAGGGTCACCAGGGGGAGGTGATAGGCAGGTGAGGAGAAGAGGTAAGAGGCCAGAGTGGGGAACGGAAGCAGAGGGAAGGAGGAAAAAAAATTACCAGAGGGAGAAATCATTGTTCATGCCATCAGCTTTGGAGGCTACCTAGACAGAATATGAGGTGTTGCTCTTCCACCCTGAGAGTGGCCTCATCGTGGCAAAAGAGGAATGATGTCGGAATGAAATGTCAGAATGGGAATGAGGTATGGATTAAAATGGTTGGCCACCAGGAAATTCCACTTTTGGTGGATAGAATGAAGGTGCTCGACGGGGTTATGGAAATCCTGACTTAAAATAGTCAGACTTCACACAAATTCTCTGAGGCTGTAACCTTGGAATAGGACTCAGATCTCTTCAGCAGGAAACAATGCAGGGATCACCCAATCAAAAGCATAAGAGCAAGTAATTGAGTATATTTAAAATAGAGGTTGATAGGTTCCTGGCTAATCAGGGCATCAAAGGTTACAGAGAGAAGGCAGGAGAATGGGGTTGAGAGAGATAATAGATTATCCAAGATGGAATGGATGGTGGAGCAGACTCGATGGGCTGAGTGTTCTAATTCTGCTCATATGTCTTATGGTTTTATGGTCTATTCATTGCACAATAAGGGAAATGACTAACGCTGGTCACTTTCAGAAATTTCTAACAAGATGGCAGCTGCTCTGCCAAAATTTCCACTTTGCAGCTTGTCTGAAAGCATGAGTAACTCATTTTTATGGTTTTGTTTGAATGCCATTGTTGTTGGCTGCTCATTACCTTTGTAATTGCCAAGACTTGTGCTTTCAGATAATGATGCAATGATCCTGTCTAATAGCCAAATATTCATGATATCCAGATACCTCTACACTTGAAACTTAATGCAAAATTGTGGCAGTGGAATGGAATCCTACTACATCACCAAGGATTGGTGGGATTTGCTGCAGAACATCACATTGTATCAAACCAGTTTCTGTGTGAAGTGGAGGGGTAACATTTAACCAAGTGAATTGCTCTAGTAGAAGCTAACATTTCTTTGATGGGCCAAATAGCCTCCTTCCTTACCCTCACAAGTCTATGGTTTCACAATTCCGATTTATTTTGGGAGTGGAGGCACATTTCATTTCACACCAGTTGCAAATCCATTTAAAAAAATCAAAATGAGGTAATTGTTTAAAATCTCAGTGCTCTATGGGCTGCTTTGATTTTAATCAAAGATAGTCCTCCTGCTGGGTTCAGTATTCTTTGAGTTAACTCAGAACATCTTGGGGAAATTTATTAATTTCATCATATGTGCAAAAAAATGGAGCTGTATTCTCTCTGTTCACAGTTTATGAGCCATGATAAACATTACACAATATTTTTCTCCCAATGAACGTCTCTGCTGACTAATAAGAGCTTGCAAAATAATGTTCCTTGAGCTATAACACTGGGAGTTCCTCAATAATCTCATTTATTCAGTTTCTGTGAAAATTTGAGAAGTAGCTCACCATTTGACAGAATTACACAGGAAAGACAAGAGAAACACAAAGACAGTAAGTCTCTGGAATTGAGAATGGTATTTGCAACCCTTGTCACAGAACTGTCTGTATATTTGTGTGTGTTTCGTGTGTTGGTGGGGTGGTCTTTTGTGACAATTGTAGAATTGGTGGGTACAGTACATTAAATAAATGGTAGGAAGCACCTGGAGATTCAGAACATGCTAACTATTAACAAGAGTCAAACAACTAACTACAGCATGTGCTTACAACACATTTGTATATTTACTACAGTGCGTGGGTGAGTGAAACAGAAATTGGAAAGGAAGGGAGTGGTGGATCTGTGTTCTTGGCAATTGAGTAGAATGAGGCTTTAGAATATGAATTTAGAAGAACATTGAAATATATAAGATTCTAAGGAGTCACGACAGGGGATGTTGTAATGTTTCCAATAATGGAAAAGTTTTGAAAGGAGGAGATAAGTTGTGAAATATGTGGAGCACTCATTTAAAATTGAAGTGGGTGAGAATTTCCTTTCACAGAGGGTGAGGAATTGCTGGAGTTCCCTGACCAGGAGAGTTGTGAGGCTAGATCATTGGATGATATTTGAAGAGAAGGCAAACATATTTTGAAAGACCTGGGAATTCAGGGTAATTAGAGAACTACAGCAAAACAAAAAAAAAACTGCTGAAAGAACTCAGTGAGTCGAGCAGCATCTGTGGAGGCAAAAAGATGGTTGAGTCCCTTTATCATGACCTAGGGTGACTTGCCTTCACATGACCCTAGGCCACGTTATGACACCTTAAATGCAAGGTGGTGTTGAGTGGTGTGATACACATGATATAATTCCCTGTTTTCCTGGACTTGGAGAATTACAAACCAGGGTTAACCTGAACAAAGGAAGGAACGGAAAGTCAGATTTAGTCATCTCCTGCATTCTAACTCGATGTGGATGATTCATCTGATATACAGTGGCATGCAAAAGTTTGGGCACCCCGGTCAAAATTTCTGTTACTGTGAATAGCTAAGTGAGTAAAAGATGAACTGATTTCCAAAAGGCATAAAGTTAAAGATGACACATTTCTTTAATATTCTAAGCAAAAAAAATTCTTATTTCCATCTTTTACAGTTTCAAAATAACAAAAAAGGAAAAGGGCCCAAAGCAAAAGTTTGGGCACCCTGCATGGTCAGTACTTAGTAACACCCCCTTTGGCAAGTATCACGGCTTGTAAACGCTTTTTGTAGCCAGCTAAAAGTCTTTCAATTCTTGTTTGGGGGATTTTTGCCCATTCTTCCTTGCAAAAGGCTTCTAGTTCTGTGAGATTCTTGGGCCGCCTTGCATGCACTGCTCTTTTGAAGTCTATCCACAGATTCTCGATGATGTTTAGGTCGGGGGACTGTGAGGGCCATGGCAAAACCTTCAGCTTGCGCCTCTTGAGGTCGTCCATTATGGATTTTGAGGTGTGTTCAGGTTCATTACCCTGTTGTAGAGGCTATCCTCTTCTCTTCTTCAGCTTTTTTACAGACGGTGTGATGTTTGCTTCCAGAATTTGCTGGTATTTAATTGAATTCATTCTTCCCTCTACCAGTAAATGTTCCCCCTGCCACTGGCTGCAACACAAGCCCAAAGCATGATCGATCCACCCCCGTGCTTATCAGTTGGAGAGGGGTTCATTATCCTGTTGTAGAAGCCATCCTCTTTTCCAAACATACCTTTGCTCATTGCGACCAAAAAGTTCTATTTTAACTTCCATCAGTCCACAGAACTTGTTTCCAAAGTGCACCAGGCTCGTTTAAATGTTCCTTTGAACCTTTTGAATAGAACTTTTTGGCTGCAATGAGCAAAGGTATGTTTGGAGAAAAAAGGGTGCAGAATTTCATGAAAAGAACCCCTCTCCAACTGTTAAGCACTGTTAAGCAACTGCTAACCGTTACACTACCCAGCAGCCAATGTATCGATTTTTGCAGTATTTCTTATACTGCAATAGTGACTACATTTCAAAACTATCTCAACAGGTGTACGGTGCTGAAGGATGATGTGACGCAGTGAAAGTGAGATATAATTGCTTTGTTTCTCTAATCAAATCTATCTGTTCTCTCAGTTAAGGATGTTTGGAAAAGCGATGCGGCAACTCATCAAGCAGATTGATTCTGGAGGAGATCTGATCCCAGCAACCAGTGTGTACGACTCGGAGAAGTTTAAACCCCTGTGCCTGGTCTGCAGGAGAACAGGAGGCCCCTTCTGGAGAAAGGCAAAGTACAGTTGCACTGAGTTCAATCTGAAGCAGATTCTGATTGACGATGACAGCTTACCCACAGGTGGGTTTCCTCTTGTTAAGTGTAAACTCATTGACTGCAAAGTTCTATCCCTGAGCCATCCATTCATAACTGGTGAAAACGTGGCACCCAATGTTACATCAGCACCAACTATCATGGCTCATCTACGGTCTCCAAGTTACAGTGGCTCCCAGATAAGCCTCACTTTAAAGCTCTTATTCTTGTTTACCAGTCTATCCAGAATTTCCTCCCCCCTTTTCTCTAACGTAGTATTTTCATGTTGATATGCTGTTACATATCTTGTCATGTTTTTGGATTAGACACGTGCAAACTTAAGCATCAGATCTGTACAGGGCTGCACGGTAGCGTCACGGTTAGCGTAACGCTATTGCAGAGCCAGCAACATGGGTTAAATTCCACTGCTGTCGTTAAGGGGTTTGCATGTTTTCCCCATTGACCATGTGGCTTTCCTCTGGGTGCTCTGGTTTCCTCCCACGGATGTGAGATAGATCCTGAGTTAATATTTAACTGCAGGGAATCCCAATTTATTTTCAACCCTTAGGCAGTTGAAGCTTCAGCCGTGACCCCTAACTCAACAATGACATTTGTGGAACCCGCAACTTTCATTTGTAGTTTGAAAGGCCATAACAATGTTTGGCAGGGACCTAATGAGCCAAATGGCATCCTTCTCTGTCAATGATAATGATTGGTAGAATGCGGCAGAGAAATATTGGACAGAGTGTTGTTCCAATGGGAATGGGAAGAGAGGCATGTGACGGGTGGGGTGGAAAGGTAGCCAGTAAAATCTAAAGGAAGGCCAATCCTAGGCCTTCCCGTTTTTCAGGAATGGGCTGTAAGATGGACAGACATTCTTTCTTGATCAGGGTAGTAACTTAAAGAGAAGAAAGATTGAAGATTAGTTTTATTAGTCACATGTACCTGTACATCAAAACGGCAAACCGTACAGTGAAGTGCATCATTTTGCATCAACGACCAACACAATCCATTGTGCTGGGGCAGTTCGCAAGTGTTACCATACTTCTGGTGCTAACATAGCATCAATTTTAGAAAATCAGGAGCCTGATCTGAAAGTCAATGAGGTAAATTGTCATGAGACTAAATTGAGTGGTAATTGCTCTTTGTGGGTTTGTGCTGGTCCGAGTTTATATGCGTGCAGGATAAGGGCCAGAGGGAGCAGAGAGCTGCTTTGTTTTATCCTTTTTAATGGTGGAGTTTGCAATAGATAAATTCACCTTCTTTTCCTCTCTTCTTTCTCCTCATGCCTCTCTCTTTCTCTCAGGTTCTTCCTTGCATGGTTTCAATGCTGCTTTGTCATCAGTGTTAGTGGGAAAGAGTATCCAGCCAGCAATTCTTCCTTTTACTGCTGAAACAAGATTCAGAAATGGACATTTCTTCATCTTTTCCACATGTTCATAGATGTTTTATTTATTTTCATGCAGTTCAGCAGAATGACATGTCATTCCAGTTCTCAAAGTCCTTAGAAAGGCCAATGAAAGGGGTGGCAATAGTCAATACTGAATCAGTGATTGGAAATGCTGAGATTACAGATGAAGTGTGCACAATCGTTCAGTTGGAAGGAACAAAACAAGTGTACATCAGTGTCTCAGACCTAACTGAGAGCTTGGAAAACAGGTAATGTACAGTAATAAGAATATAGTTAATATAGTCATTTTTGCCAATGTTGCTATAAAGATTATCAATTGTTTCTGAATTGTGGATAACTAAATATGATGGGTGGAAGATATGGCGCACTGTATCAGCCACATACCCATTACAGCCACAGTGTCATAGCTAACTACGTGGTGGCATAGCGGTTAATGCAATAGCTTTACAGTGCCAGCGATCATCGATCGGGGTTCAATTCCCACCACTGTCTGTAAGGAGTACATTCTCTCTGTGACCATGTGGGTTTCCTCTGGGTGTTCAGGTTTCCTCCCACATTCCAAAGGTGTACAGTTAGATTTATAGAATTTTGGGCACCCTATGTTGGTGCCAGAGGAGTGGCGACACTTGCGGGCTGTCCCCAGCATGTTCTTTGACTGTGTTGGCCGTTGACGCAAAATAACGCATTTTTCTGTACGCTTCAATGTTTCTATATATACGTGACAAATAAAGCAGATCTTTAACTAGTTACAGTGGCACGCTGGTTACAGAGCTAGTATCTGGAGTTGTTGACCTGGAGACAAATGTTTGACTCCCATCACATCAGCTCAGGAATTGAAGTTTAACTAATTAAGTGAAAATGGATTATAAATGATGGTGATTTTAAACTACAGCACTATAGTCAAAGTCAGGTGGAAATCTACCAACATTCCTGGTCCAATCTATTTGTCAGCACAAACGAAGATCAAATGGCTCTTAATTAAGACCATACGATACAAAAGCACAATTATGACATTTGGCCCACTGAGTCTGCTCCGCCATTTCATCATAGCTGATCCGTTTTCCCTCTCATCCCCAACCTCCCCATATCCCTTCATGCCCTGACCATCAAGAATCTATCGACCTCTGCCTTAAATATAAATAAAGACTTGGTCTCCACATCTGCCTGTGGGAAAGAATTCCACTGATTCGCTACTCACTGGCTAAAGAAATTCCTCCTCATCTCCATTCTGAAAGGATGCCCCTCTATTCTGAGGCTGTGTCCTCTGGTCTTAGACACTCCCACCATAGGAAGCATCCTCTCCACATCTACTCTCTCAAGGCCTTTCACCATTCGACAGGTTTCAATGAAGTCACCCTTCATTCTTCTGAATTCCAGTGAATACAGGCCTAGAGCTATCAAACACTCTTCATATGACAAGCCGTTTAATCCTGGAATAACTTTCACGAACCTCCTTTGAACCTTCTCCAGTTTCAGCACATCCTTTCTAAGATAAGGGGCCCAAAACTGCTCACAATACTCCAAGTGAGGCCTCACCCGTGCTTTATAAAGTCAACATTACATCCTTGCTTTATATTCTAGTCCTCTTGAAATGAATGTTAACATTGCATTTGCCTGCCTCACTCCAGACTCAACTTGAAAATTAATCTTTAGGGAATCCTGCACAAGGGCTCCCAAATCCCTTTGTACCTCTGGCAGCCAATTAGAAAAGGCTCCCTTTATTCCCACTCTTTGCCTCCTGCCAGTCAACCACTGCTTTATCCATGTTAGAATCTTTCTTGTAATATCATGGACCTGTAGCTTGTTAAGCAGCCTCATCTGCCGCACCGTGTCCAAGTACACAACATCCACCGATTCTCTTTTGTCTATCCTGCTTGTTATTCCTTCAAAGAATTGCAACAGATTTGTCAGGCAAGATTGTCCTTTGAGGAAACCATGCTGACAAAGGCTTATCTTATCATGTACCTCCTTGTACTCTGAGACCTCAGCCTTAATCGACTCCAATCATTGAGGTCAGACTAACTGGCCTATAGTTTCCTTTCTTCTGCCTCTCTCCCTTCTTGAAGAGTGGAGTGACATCTGCATTTTTCCAGTCTTACAGAACCTTCCAGAATCTAGTGATTCTTGAAAGACCATTTACTAATGCCTCCACAATCTCTTCAGTCTCCTCTTTCCGATCTCTGGGGTGTACACCATCTTGTCCAGGTGACTTATCTACCTTCAGACCTTTCAGTTTCCCAAGGACCTTCTCTCTAGTAAAGGTAACTTCACATGCTCCATGACCCCTGACACCAGAACAGTGTCTTTCACATTGAAGGCTGATCCAAAATACTCGTTCAGTTCATCTGCTATTTCCTTGTCCCCCACTACTACCTCTCCAGCATCGTTTTCCAGTGGTCCACTATCCACTATCGGGCAATAAGTGCTGATCTAGCCCAGAAGCCCACATCCCAGGATTTAAATATTATCAAAACAATCAACATCTGGGTAATTTTAGCGGAAATGTGCTGAAATGAAAGCAGAAAATGCTGGAAACAGTTAGCAAGTCAGGAAAGAGAAACAGATAACCTTTCAGGCTGAAGGCACTTTGTCAGAATGTTGCACATATTAAATCGAGCTTTGTGGAATCCTTCAAGAGTTCCTTCTTGGGGGGGAAGTATTATCAAAGTACATACAGTATTTGTCACCATGGGAGAAATCAGTTTCTAAAAGCAGGTGCCAGTCACGATCTTTATAGAATGCTGGAGCAGTACAACACAGAAGCAGTTCATTCAACCTTTCATTCATTTAGAATGGAATTATGTTATTTCCACAGCACTGCCTCTTCTCTATATTCCCTCAACATTCTCTCATTAAATTTTTATTCATTTTTCTTTTGAGATCTTGTATCGAGACTGTGCTTTCCAAATCCAAACTACTTTCTGCATAAATTTTGTCTTTGCTTCTTTTATCAGCCTGCTCATTGGTATTTCGGGCATTGAAAACTTCATTATCAGCTTGGAGCCAACCAATTTTTTGTTCTGCATTGGCAAGATAAAATGTCATTAGATAACAGAATGTAGGTGCACAGGAGCCATCTGGTGGTGTACTCTGTAATGGGCAATGATAAAGCCTGAAATTGTAACTGTAAGTAAGTAGATAGTGATCATATAACGACATTCTTTAGCATCAGTTTAAGCGGAACAGTGACGTGTTAGGTAGGCACGGTAGCGTAGTAATTAGTATAACATTGTTACAGTGCCGGCAACACAGGTTCAGTTCTCACCACTGTCAATTAGGTGCTTGTACGCTGTCCTCGTGACCACATGGGCTTCCTCTGGTTGTTCAGTTTTCCTCGCACAGGCGTATGGGTTAGCAGGTTAATTGAGCACATGGGTGTAATTTGATGGTGAGGGCTCATTGGGCCAGAAGGGCCTGTTACTGTGCTGTATCTCTAAATAAATAACGAAACAACCTGCTTCTTCACAGTCTCAGTGACCCAGGTGCAAACCTAACCCTAGTGACGTCTATGTGAGTTTGCAGATTGTCTCTAAGATGTCTGCTCAGTGAAGCAGGTTGTCAGAGACATCCTGGCTGGTAGGTAAACCCTATACTGTCAAATCACCACTAGTATAAGTGAATGATAGTTGGGTGCAGATGACTGATTTCTATGTAAGAAAATATAAGGAAATGTATCCTTATCTTTCAGAAGAAGGGCCTTAGTGTCGTAAACTTCTTTCAATCTATCCGATGCAAAGACACCACGTACTACGGTGAATGTAACTTTAACTCTATTTATTAGCAAGTTACCAGAGAGAACCCTCCTTAAGCACTCTCTTGGGCTGTTCCGGGGGTCTCTGGCTTCTGAAGCAAATACAGTGCATTGTATACATATGCAGTCATGTACATAGACACAGGTGGGTTCACCCCCTTAGTTTCTGTACAAATGAGTATTGTTTAACTTATTAGCCATAAATTGTTTGTGTAACAGCTTAACTACGCTTATATCTGGGAACAGCCAGACATAGGCTTACCCCTCAGAGTTCCCCACCCTTGAAGCAAGCATTCGTTATGCTTATCTAGCACGCACTATGTTTCTTACAGCAGTTAAGCAAACAATGGTACAAATTGTCCTTAAGCAAGGACTGAAGTTACAGGGTCACATACCAAGAATAATATCACCTGCTCAGCTTATCTTGTAAGAAGCACTTGTGCTTCTATGCTTTTTGTCAAAGTCTTAGCCGCTATGACCCTTACAAAATAGCTAGGGTCACAAGAGGCCTGCAAGATGCTAACTTCTTAACATTATATTACATTAGCATTACAGTTGGTGATGGAGAAAAGAGGTGATGAAAATCATTTGTTCCAGTACCAAATTGTACATGGGGTTCATAAGCTCCAGGAAGGAACTAGGGATTCTGAACAACACGCACAAGCTGCAGGAGACAGGCCAAACCACTGGGAGATCTTGGACCCATTTCTGCACCAAATGGACCCCACCATTAGTTGCAACCTTAACAAAGAAACGACAGTCATCCTGAAAAGACTGATAACTGTGCACAGTCATTGAAGAGCAATACTTCATCTCACACAGCCCACTGTGTCGATGTGGCATCCACTAAACAGTGCAGCATTTTAATTTGAAGATTCAGTCTTTGTTGTGTTCAGATGAAGGAATCTGGTCATTAAGAAATAACTAATAGACAATGATTCCCAGAGGTAGAAGGGTACATTCGGTATCGTCCGAAGAAAGATGAGTTGGTGCCCTTCAGTTGCACTGTACTTGGGGCACCAGGAATTTTGGCATATTAATGGACTGAAAGTTAAGAACTGTATTTGTTCACAATTTGTTTTTCCTTTCAGAAAAGTTAGACGCTCTTGGGACCATATCAAGAACAATTACTCAGGAGACCTCTGCGTAGTGACTGAAGCATTAATATCTGTACAGTCCATCACACTGAAGAAAGTTAATAAAAGAGGATCAGAATTCTACATAACTTTGCCTCTCAACTCCTTGGTAGGAACACTTACCATGGTTAATAAATTAGTTCCTTTCTAATTTGCTGTGAGATTTCTGCACTGTAGTTTCACAGGTAAAATTTTAGAAAATGTTTTCAGATATGAAAAATCTACCTCTCCACACAGCCTTTCTGTACAGTTGAATTATGCATCACACATTACAAGAGCACTTCATGGGAGCGTACTAATGTATCATGAAACTCTGAGACACTGATAGATAAAGGATATGATCAGAAGCTTGATTAAAGAATTGGATTTTAAGGAGGACTCGAAGAAAGGACTTGAGGGAGAGAGACTGAATTCTGTAGTTAAGTGCAGCAAAATAAATCGAAGGTCTGCAGGCAGAGATGGGAAAGTAGGTCTGGTTGGAGCTGTGGTTGAATGGTGTACGTGAATGATTTCTGGATTAGATAAAGATTAGCTTTATGTGTCACATGCAAATCGAAACATCGAAATATACAGTGAATTGCATCGCTTGTGTCAGCGGCCAACACAGTCTGAATATGTGCTGGGGGCAGCCCACAAGTGAAACCATATTTACGGTGCCAACATAGCATGCCCACAACTTACTAACCCTAATGTGGGAGGAAACCAGAGCACCTGGAGGAAAGCCACATGAGCACAAGGAGAATGTACAAACTCCTTATAGATAGTGGTGGGAATCGAGCTCCAATCACTGGTGCTGTAATAGCATTATGCTAACCAATACGCGACTGTACCACCCTTGCAAATTCTCTTGCAAATGATTACTGAGATGGGGAGATCAAAATCAAATGGAGTTTATTATACGCACAAGTACATGTATGCACAGGTGGATAGCATCACATAAGCAGCATTCATAATAAAGACACATTAAACATAAATTATGCACAGCTTTGCAAGTAAGAACACAATTAGAACAAACAAAGATGAAGTCTATTTTAGTGCAGAGCAATCAAGGTGTTGGTTAGGGTTTTGCAGGTTGGTTCAAGAACAAAATGGCTGAAGGGAAGTAGCTGTTCCTGATGCTAGTGCTGTGGGACTTCAGGCTTCTGTACCTCCTGCCCCACAGCAGCTGCGAGAAGATGGTCCAGATGGTGGTGATCTTTGATGGTAGACATTGCTTTCTTGAGGCAACACCTCCTGTAGATACTACCGATGGTGGACAGGGATGTGCCTGTGATGTATTGGGCAGAGTCCACTACTCTCCACATCTTCTTATGTTCCTGCACAGCTGAATTGCATACCAATGAGAAGGTAACAAAGAATTTTGATATAAGTATAGATTTTTGTCCATCTCACTTGACACCACACAATTTCCTCAGACAAGTGACAAAGCGTATGTAAAATACCAGTGGAGAGAAATACCTGGAAAGTTCTTCTTTGACAAAATTGAACCTAATCTAGAACATCACACTGAAAGTAAATATCTGAAATAAGTTTAATACAAAAGATTTATTTTAAAGCAATGATTTCAAACAATTGAGCAAATCGTTTAACTCGCTGAGTTGTGCTCCCTTAGTTTCTGAGTGGTGGGATCCTCTCCTGCTACCTATCTCCCAAGTATTTCACTTCTAAAGACAATATCCTGTTTAGGTGGGTGGAGAATACAACCTTGAGGCAGAAAGTACACTGTGCATTCCTGATGGAGCAGTCCTTGCTTACAAAGTGTGGGACATCACTGTTACTAATGAAGGCATGCTATGTAAGTAATTTTAGAATTGAAATGTTTTACCTTTCTCCCGTGTTCCTGTCTAAGGCCTACCTCAGTGACTTTGCACCAGTCCTCTCCTTCCGGGTGTCAGTAGATTGGCAGACCAATGCCTGGAGCCTCTGGCTGCTGAGAACTTTTGATTAATTTCTCTCTTTGCCACAATAAGAGCTGTAATTGCTATATTATTGTAAAAACAAGATATTCTGCAGATGCTTGAGCAACACACACAAAATGCTGGAGGAACTCAGCAAGTCGGGCAGCATCAGCAAGGTGTGAGGTGTTGCACTTTGGGAGGCCCAACCAAGGTAGGTCTTACACATTGAATGGTAGGACACTGAGGAGTGTGGTAGGAAAAAGGGATCTGGGAACACAGGTCCATATTTCATTGAAAGTGGCGTCACAGGCAGATAGGGGCGTAAAAGAAAGCTTTTGGCACATTGGCCTTCATAAATCAAATTATTGAGTACAGGAATTGGGATGTTATGTTGAAATTGTATTAGACATTGGTGAGGCCTAATTTGGAGTATTGTGTGCAATTTTGATCACCTACCTACAGGAAAGATGTAAATAAGGTTGAAAGAGTTCAGGGAAAATTTACAGAGATGTTGCCAGAACTGGAAGATATGAGTTATAAGGAAAGATTGAATAGTTTAGGTCTTTATTCCTTGGAACATAGAAGATTAAGGGGAGATTTGATAGAAGTATACAAAATTGTGAGGGTAAATGCAAGCAGACTTTTTCCATTGAGGCTGGGTGGAACTACAGCTAGGGGTCATGGGTTAAGGGTGAAAGGTGAAAGGTTGAAGGAGAACATGATGGGAAACTTCTTCTCTCAGAGGGTTGTGAGAGTGTGAAACAAGCTACCAGCACAAGCAGTGCATGTGAGCTCGATTTAAGAGCAGTTTGGATGGGTACATGGATGATAGGGATCTGAAGGGCCTGTTTCTATGCTATACTTTTCTATGATTCTACCTATGGAGGAGAATAAATAGTCAGTGTTTCGCTGGCCTGAAAATCCCAATACTACGAAGGGCTTGCATCAATTTAGGACTTCAACTTGTGGATTAGTCTTATCTTTGATAGCTCTGTTGCCTGAAGCATTTGTATGCTTTGTGTTTTCCTGCAATTCTGCGATTTTTCTTTTTCTTTTTAGGCCTATCAAAACCAAGTATGAAGCGTCAGACAAAGTCGTGGATGTGCCTGGACAGCGCAGATGGTATAGTCTCTGATGGAGTCAGATGGAAATTCTTTAAAGGATAGGCCATGTTTCTGATAGGAGCAAGAATCATAGGTTCATAGTAAATTATAACAAGGCCCTTCAGCCAATTATGTCACTACATCAACCACCCATTTACACTAAGCCTACCTTAGAACATAGAACACAAAAGCACAGTACAGGTCCTTTGGCCCATGATGTTGTGCCGACCATTTAACCCTTCCCTCCTACATAGACCTCCATTTCTCCTTCATCCATGTGCTGATCTATAGAACATCCCTTTCTCCCTGCATTCAATAAATTCACCCTAAATTCTACCATTCAGTTGCACGCACTATGGGCAACTTGCAATGGCCAGTTAACCTGGGAATGAGAGAAAACCTGGCCGGACCAGGTCGGCAGTGCAGGAATTCCCTGAGTGATTCTTACTAAGGGACAGCAGGCTTTTGTATAATCATAGACCTGACCTTAGAATGTGGTGTTACCTCCCTGATTCTTACGTCAATGAAACCACTTTATCTGTTCTATATAACATCTTTAAAAAAAATCTCCCTTTAATCTTCTTGTGTAAAGAGAACACGAAAGAGCAGTAGATTTTTTTTAGTAATCCCATCAACAAGATTTGAAACTGGGCACTGGGGAAGGATCAAATAAAGCCCCTACTTCTGATTTCTCTTGTGGCACTGAAAAATGTGTGTACATGCCTGATTGCATTTTTCTTTCTGCTCCCAAGGACAGAAATTCATTTGCTGATCTTGCAAATCATAGAATATAGAGCAGTACAGCCCAGTACAGGCTCTTTGCCCCAGGATGTTGTGCTGACCTTTTAACCTACTCCAAGATCAATCTAACCCTTCCCTCCCATATAATTCTTCATTTTTCTTTCTTCCATGAGCCTATCTAAGAGTGCCTTATATGCCTCGACCACCAGCTATGACAGCATGTTCCACATACCTATGCTCTCTGTGTTAAAAAAAACTAACTCTGACATCCCTCCTATACTTTCTTCCAACCACTTTAAAATTATGCCCTTCTGTATGAGCATTTCCCACCCTGGGAAAACATCACTGGCTATCTATCTATGCCTCATATCATCTTATACACCTCTGACAATGACCATTTGCTTCGCTAACTGGAATTTAGTGCACATCACGGCTACAGTCCTTGGATGGCTGAAACACTCAATACAACCACAGTGCTGACAGAATGTTTAACAAAATGCCCGCACCACATGAGCACAGCTTCTCCAGAGTTTCACACACTTTTTATTTTTCCAGTTAGTATAGAAAAAAGGTTTGAAATCTGCCGCGAGCTGCAATGTCTCAATGATGGTTTGAAGCAACATCTCCTGGACCTAGTATGCCAAATCATTGAAGACTCCGAACTGCATTCTATTCTGAGTGACGCGGTAAGAGAAGGTTTTTGTTTCAGATATATGGAGTGTGCAGGCCTCTCCTTCACATGTTCTACCAGTCTGTTGTCACCAGTACAATCTTCTATGCTGTGGTGTGCTGGGGCAATGGCATCAACACGGGTGATGCCAACAGGCTCAATAAACTGATTAGACAGGCTGGCTCTGTTATAGGAGTCAATCTGGACATGCTGGAAATTGTGGAAGAACAAAGGACCCTCCAGAAAATCCTGGCAATTCTGGACAATGTCTCTCACCCTCTGCATGCCACCTTGGCTGAATAGAGGAGCACTTTCAATAATAGACTAAGACAACTGTTCTGCTCCAAAGAGCGTTATATGGAGTTATTCTTACCCTCGGCCATTAGGCTCTATAATGAGTCAACGTATAGCTGGGGAAGTGATAACCCCCCTCCTGTTAAATTGTTATTAACCTCTGTTTACCAGAGCTGTGTTTAAAATCTGTTTAGCTCCGTTTACCACACCCTGCTATCGCAGACACCCTCTGCAATACTGACATAACTTCTTATCCGGATGGTGTGTGTGTGCAGCCATTACTGTATAATATTACAGTAATTCTTGCACTACCACCTTATCAATGTGAACTTGAAAATCTTGTAAATCTTTGACTTGTGAATCTTGTACATCTTATTTTTAAGGTAACTTATTCTTTCTTATTTACCTTCTAATATTTGGACAGCCCTTGTAATGCTGCTGTGACACTGTAATTTCCTTTGGGATCAATAAGGAATCTTTGGGATCTGTTTATCTAAGTATCAGCAAAAAAAGATTGACATTAGCTTTGATCCCTTTCCTGGTTTTCATTAATGGTTTATTTGTCCCAAGAGACACAGGAATAGGGAGGATATTAGGAAATACATCCAGTCACTGTCAGGTTGCTTCATGTGGAGAATCTATGAGTAGGGAAGTTGTGTGTAGACAGGATTGGGTTTCTTTGCAATATCCCTCTGATAAAGTGTTGATTTTTCACTGGTCATGAAGAAACCCAGAGAAGAACAGAAGTGAGGCTTTGAAATGTGAGCTGAGCTCTGCTGTAACAGGAAATCATAAACTGCCAGTGCTGGAAACTGAAAATAAAAAACAGAGAATCTTGGATTCGCACACACAAAATGCTGGAGGAACTCAGCATGTCAGGCAGCATCTATGGAAAGGATTAAAGGGTCGACGTTAACGTCAGCTCTTTATTCCTTTCCATAGATGCTGCTTGACCTGCTGGGTTCCTTCAGCGTTTTGTGTGTTACACTGGATTCCCAGCATCTACAGAATTTCTTAGTGCGGAGAACCTTGGAAATCCTCAACGGGTCAGGTAGTTTCTCTGGAAAGAGAACCAGAGTTAACGTCTCAGATGAATGGCCCTCTATCAGAAAATGGAAAGTGAGAAAACAAAGTAGTTTCAATTTGCAGTGTTGGGGAGGTGGGTAGACAGCACAGAGGGAGACGAGAGTTCCCTGGTGAATCTGTTGCTTACGGAGAAGTTGTTTAGTAGATGAATGAAAACAGTTTCAGAGAGTGCATATAAACATTGGGATACGTAAAGGCTGTGAAATGCAAATCACAACTGCTCTCGAGAGGCATGGTAGGGTCGCAGTTAGCGTAACGCTTTGAGGTGCCAGCAGTCTGGGTTTAATTCCTAGTGCTGTCTGTCAGGAATTTGTACCTTCTCCATATGACCACGTGGGTTTTGTCTGGGCATTCTGGTTTCCTCCTGCACTCCAAAGATAAACGGGTTATGGTTAGTATGTTGTGGGCATGCTATGGTGGTGCCAGAGGCATGGAGACACTAAGATGTCCATCCTTTGGAATATAGGGTATCTGACGAATCTGTTTGGGACCTTCCCATCTGCACACCAGCAATTGATATAACCTCTCAGCTGTAGGTGAATTTTGATGTCAGTCTAGAACACCAAGTGAATCAGCTGTGTCTTTCATGAACACCTTCCCACAGGTAATTTCTAAATGTAGTAATTAGTGCTGGGTGATGTCTGTCCATTCCCTTCCTAACTCAGTTGAGTTCAAAGCACAACCACTGTCTCTATGGAGTCAAGCTGATTATTAAACATAGAAGTGAAACTCCTCCTTTCAAAACACAAGCAGTTCAGGGTAAACATATAATGGAGAATTTAATGGATAGGCAGTGGTCACGCCACACCCAATGGAGTCAAACACAGAACTGAAGTTTCTCTTTCCAATTCATCACGGAATTTAGATCCCTCATTTGGCCCAAACGAGCTTTCCCTGAATGGGACTAATTTGTCACTCCTTCTGCCCCTTCACTGATTCATGACTCTTGCGTTATCTGGGAACTGAGCTCGGCAGTTCCCCATCAGTCCCAGTCCTGATCCTCTTTACCACCCAATAAATTTAACTCTTCAGCCTGGCTGTCTGCATACGTGTGTGGGAGGGAGGGAGGAAAGGGGCTTGTCTTCCGTGAATCGCCTTGGGATAATCTTTCTCAGTATACACTGTTTAATTAACAAAACTTTGTGGTGTTAATCACATTTCCTCACTGTCCCTCTTTCAATTCCCAGCTCTCCGATGCTTGTGCTGGAATGGACTATAACCTCTCAGAACTGAACAAACTGGAGGAAGGTAGAAGGGAAATTGGAGAAAATCTCCTGGCAATCTGGAGTGAGGAGCAGTTGAAGAATGCAGCCGAAGACCAGCTTGTTAAGGCCGTCTCCCTTCTCTTAGCAGCTTTGGAAGGTAGGGAGTCAAACCCCATCCTTCTGTGTAGATCAACCTTCCAGCGAATGAACTGTCCCTGTATGTACCAGAGTCTTTATCAAAGAGAGTACGGGAGTTGCATGTGGTGCTGTCATGAGTATGTTCTGAGACCAGAGGCCTAGACTGATCTCCCACAGATCGTGACCTCAAATCGTACCATGATAAATCAGGTTCAAAAATAAAAGCAGAACTGCTGAATTGGTATTAAGAGTTCACTGAGGGGAAAACAACTTGTGACTACAATTATGCACCAATATAGTTGATGTTTAACCGTCTGTTGAAGTATCCAAGCAAGCAGCCCAAATGTATGAAGGTGCTGCCACCCTTTGGTCATGAGATATTGTCAAAAGAAAGTAGCAGTTGACTTGCCCATGACTCCCCAGCCCATAAATAAATAAAAATACCTTTTAGATTATCCAATTTCCACAGCAATGACAATGTCCAATTAATATGTTTTTAGCTCAGTGATAAGTGTTAATCAGGACACCCAGGATGACTCCCCTGTTAATGAAAATATGACTGGATTTCATTGCATTTACACTGCCCTAGAGAGCAAGAATTTAGTGAAATGTGTTGAAAAATTCTGCATATCTACTTTAATGTACAGATCAGTCAGTAGGTTGTGGCTCTAACTGCTCAGTAATATGCTCTGCCCTCGCATTATCTAAGAAAATGGTACTCCTCCTACCTTGAGATCTTGTAAACCCTGCAATCTTATCTTCTGGTTGTGAACTCTGTTGTCCCCACTCAGTATCCACCCTCCATGAGCTCCTCCTTCCAATAGGCTTCTTTGGGCAAGTGATTTCCTATCCGACAGGGAAGCGATTAATGTCTCATCTGAAAGAAAGCACCTCTGGCAACATAATTCCCCACTCCCACACGTGGAGCAGATATTCTGCTCAAAGCTTTGAATGGGTGGGTTCAACTCCTGACTCTAGGCTGCATGACAATTTTTCTTAGAGTCATGAGGGTCATACAGTATCAAAGCAGGCTTTTCAGCCAAATTCATCCATCCCAATCCCAACTGTGTTGGCTATTGAGCTGGTCCCATCGAAACTTGCCCTCTAAACTTCTCCTATCCATGCACATATCTAGATGCTTTTAAATGTTTCTAATCACTATTTCTGGCAACTCATTCCAAATATGCAACATCCTTTGAGTGAAGAAGAGGCCCTTGATGTCCCTTGTTTTTAGCATTTCCTCTCTGGGAAAAAGACTATGTGCTGTGCCTCTCATGATCTTATTACCTATATCGGGTTATCCTTTAAACTCCTGCATTCCAGGAATGAAAATCCTTGTCTATGTGACCACTCTTTGCAACTCAGGCCCCCAAGTCCAGGAAACACCTTGGTAAATACTTTCTGCTCTCTTTCTAGTTTAATAACATCTTTCCTATTGCTAGGGTGATCAAAACCATACACAATATTCCAAGCGCAGCCTCACTAATGTCTTACATAACTGCTACATAAAATTCTTATTTCAGATCTGCCACCAGCAACATTGCGACTGTTAATGCAAAGTTTGAAGATACAGATTCTGTCTCAGCAACTCACATTGGTAAGATGGCTGCTAATACCATAAAGGGATGGGAATTTGAATAATGATACCTGGATAAAGGATAGAGCAAAGCTGGATTTTAATTGTATTGGAAAATCATCATAATTTATAAGGAATATTGGCAATTAAAACTGGAAATATTAGATATAAAAAGAAAATTAAGTTTGGGACATACACAGTGATGCTAGAAAGCCTTTGAATCCTGTAGCATTTTCTCTATTTCTGCATAAGTATGGCCTAAAATGTAAGTCCTAAAACTAGATAAAGAGAACCCAATTAAATAAATAACACAAAAACATGAAACTTGTTCATTTATCTATTCATTGAGGAAAATGATCCAATATACATATATTTGTTTGAAAAAGTATGTGAACCTTTGCTTTCAGTAACTGGTGTGACCCCCTTGTACAGCAATAACTTTGACCAAACATTTCTGGTAAATGTTGATCAGTCCTGCACATCAACTTGGAGGAATTTTAGGCCATTCCTCCTTATAAAACTGCTTCGACTCTGGGATGTTGATGGGCCTTCTTGCATGAACTGCTTGCTTCAGGTCCTTCCACAACATTTCTATAGGATTAAGGTCAGGACATTGACTCGGCCATTCCAAAACATGAATTTTCTTATTCATAAACCATTCTGTTGTTGAATTACTCTTGTCTTTCAGATCATTGTCTTGTTGCATTATCCAATTTCTATTAAGCTTCAGGTGATGGACTGCTACCCTGATATTCTCCTGTAAAGTGCCTTGATATAATTGTGAATTCATTGTCCCCTCATTGATTGCAAGCTGCCCAGGCCCTGAGGCAGCAAAGCAGCCCCAAACCATGATGCTCCTTCCACCATGCTTCACAGTTGGGATGAGGCTTTGGTGTTGGTGTGTAGTGTCCTTTTTTCTCCAAACATAGCAATGTGCATTTCTACCAAAAAGTTCAACTTTTGTCTCATCTGCCCACAGAACATTGTCCCAGAAGTATTGTAGAACATCCAGGGACCTGGTCATATTTATGCAGAAATAGATAAAATTCTGCAGGGTTCACAAACTTTCTAGCACCACTGTATACAGAAAAGTGCTGGGAAAAAGCCTGCAATATCATGATGGATCCCACCCACCTTGCTCAAGGACTGGTTGTCCCACTCCCACTGTTTGCCCTACGGAGGAGGCTACACAGCATCCATGCCAGGACCAATAGACTCAAAAGCAGTTACTTTCCCCAAGCAGTAAAACTGAGCAACACCTCCACCCACTAACCCACCTTTCCACACCACTAACCACTACTACTTAATCATTTCCTGTCAGTCACCTTATGTACCAACACTCCTGTGCCAAGTGTCACTTTATGGACATACAATCAATCAATGTACATAAGCTATCTTATGTATTTATATTTATTGTGTTTTTTATTATTGTGCTTGTTATCTTATTGTCTTTTTTTGCGCTGCATCGGATCGGGAGTAATAATCATTTCATTCTCCTTTATACTCGGGTACTGAAAAGTGACAACAAACATCTTGAATCTTGAATTGATTCCAGAATTGCAGTTTAAGGAACTTTTATAAAATTTGAATTAGTTATGTTGAGGAGAACAGAATCAGTGAATGAATTCCATCTGGATATCTGATTATCTGGGAATGCAGTTTCAAGGAAAATGTGGGCTGGGCGGAATTAAACTGTAACTAATAAAATAAGCATTATTAGTATTTATGATTAGTAATATTTTAACATTGCTATTAAAATTTATTTAGTATATTGAAAATATTTAAATATTTTAGTTAAATAATTTTGCTTTTTTAACTAAATATTTTATGTTTAGTTAAATATTTTCAGTTTTAATCATTGATATTCCCTTTAAATAATAATGATTTTCAATACCATTAAAACAATTAAGATTGAAATCAATCTTATTGGAATCGATGTGAAAGGTGAGGGGAGTAATGGATTAAAAGTATTATATATGAATGCATGAAGTATAAGAAATAAAGTGGATGAGCTTGAGGCTCAGTTGGAAATTGGCAAGTGTGATGTTGTGGGAATAACAGAGACATGGCTGCAAGAGGACCAGAGCTGGGAAATGAATATTCAGGGATATACATCCTATCGAAAGGACAGGCAGTTGGGCAGAGGGGGTGAGGTGGCTCTGTTGGTGAGAATGAAATTCAGTCCCTTGCGAGGGGCGACTTAGAATCAGGAGATGTAGGGTAAGTATGGATAGAACTGAGAAATTGTAAGGGCAAAAAGACTCGAATGGGAGTCATCTACAGGCCCCCAAACAGTAGCCTGGATATAGGGTGCAAGTTGAATCAAGAGTTAAAATTGGCATGTGGCAAAGGTTGTTATGGGGGATTTCAACATGCAGGTAGACTGGGAAAATCAGGTTGGTACTGGACCCCAAGAAAGGGAGTTCGGGGAGTGCCTCCGAAATTGATTCTTAGAGCAGCTTGTACTGGAACCTACCAGGGAGAAGGCAATTCTGGATTTAGTGTTGTGTAATGAACCGGATTTGATAAGGGAACTCGAGGTAAAGGAGCCATTAGGAGGTAGTGACCATAATATGATAAGTTTTAATCTACAATTTGAGAAGGAGAAGGGAAAATCGGAAGTGTCAGTATTACAGTTGAACAAAGGGAACTATGGAGCTATGAGGGAGTTGCTGGCCAAAGTTGACTGGAAAGATACCCTAGCAGGGATGACAGTGGAACAGCAATGGCAGGTATTTCTGGGAATAATACAGACGGTGCAGGATCAGTTCATTCCAAAGAGGAAGAAAGATTCTAAGGGGAGTAAAGGCGACTGTGGCTGACAAGGGAAGTCAAGGACAGTATAAAAATAAAAGAGAAGAAGTATAACATAGCAAAGATAAGCGGGAAGCCAGAGGATTGGGAAATTTTTAAAGAGCAACAGAGGATAACTAAAATGGCAATACGGGGAGAAAAGATGAGATATGAAGGCAATCTAGCCAAGAATATAAAGGAGGATAGTAAAAGCTTCTTTAGGTATGTGAAGAGGAAAAAATTAGTTAAGACCAAAGTTGGGCCCTTGAAGACAGAAACGGGTGAATTTATTATGGGGAACAAGGAAATGGCAGACGAGCTGAACAGGTACTTTGGATCTGTCTTCACTAGGGAAGACACAAACAATCTCCCAGATGTAATAGTGGCCAGAGGACCTAGGGTAACGGAGGAACTGAAGAAAATTCACATAAGGCAGAAAATGGTGTTGGATAGACTGATGGGACTGAAGGCTGATAAATCCCCAGGGCCTGATGGTCTGCACCCCAGGGTACTTAAGGAGGTGGCTCTAGAAATCGTGGACGCATTGGTAATCATTTTCCAATGTTCTATAGATTCAGGATCATTTCCTGAGGACTGGAGGGTAGCTAATGTTATCCCACTTTTTAAGAAAGGAGGGAGAGAGAAAACAGGGAATTATAGACCAGTTAGTCTGACATCAGTGGTGGGGAAGATGCTGGAGTCAATTATAAAGGATGAAATAGCGGCACATTTGGATTGCAGTAACAGGTTTGGTCCGAATAAGCATGGATTTACAAAGGGGAAATCATGCTTGACTAATCTTCTGGAATTTTTTGAGGATGTAACTATGAAAATGGACATGGGAAAGCCAGTGGATGTAGTGTACCTGGACTTTCAGAAAGCCTTTGATAAAGTCCCACATTGGAGATTAGTGGGCAAAATTATAGCACATAGTATTGGGGGTAGGGTATTGACATGGATAGAAAATTGGTTGGCAGACAGGAAACAGAGAGTAGGGATTAATGGGTCCCTTTCAGAATGGCAGGCGGTGACTAGTGGGGTACCACAAGGCTTGGTGCTGGGACCGCAGCTATTTACAATATACATTAATGGTTTAGATGAGGGATTAAAAGAAACATTAGCAAATTTGCAGATGACACAAAGCTGGGTGGCAGTGTGAAATGTGCAGAGGATGTTGTGATAATGCAGGATGACTTGGACAGGTTGGGTGAGTGGGCAGATGCATGGCCGATGCAGTTTAATGTGGATAAGTGTGAGGTTATCCACTTTGGTGGCAAGAACAGGAAGGCAGATTACTATTTGAATGGTGTCAAGTTAGGAAAAGGGGAAGTACAACAAGATCTAGGTATCCTTGTTCATCAGTCGCTGAAAGTAAACATGCAGGTACAGCAGGCAGTGAAGAAAGCTAATGGCATGTTGGCCTTCATAACAAGGGGAGTTGAGTATAGGAGCAAAGAGGTCCTTCTGCGGTTGTACAGGGCCCTGGTGAGACCACACCTGGAGTATTGTGTGCAGTTTTGGTCTCCAAATTTGAGGAAGGACATTCTTGCTACTGAGGGAGTGCAGCATAGGTTCACGAGGTTAATTCCCAGGATGGCGGGACTGTCATATGTTGAAAGATTGGAGAGACTGGGCTTGTATACACTGGAATTTAGAAGAATGAGAGGGGATCTGATTGAAACATATAAGATTATTAAGGGATTGGACACGCTAGGAGCAGGAAACATATTCCCGATGTTGGAGGAATCCAGAACCAAAGACCACAATTTGAGAATAAGGGGTAGGCCTTTTAGAACAGAGTTGAGGAAAAACTTTTTCACCCAGCAAGTTGTGGATCTGTGGAATGCTCTGCCTCAGAAGGCAGTGGAGGCCAATTCTCTCGATGCTTTCAAGAAAGAGTTAGGTAGAGCTCTTAATGGTAGCAGAGTCAAGGGATATGGGGAGAAGGCAGGAACAGGGTACTGATTGTGGATGATCAGCCATGATCACAGTGAATGGCAGTGCTGGCTCAAAGGGCCGAATGGCCTACTCCTGTACCTAATGTCTATTGTCAATTGAATCTAAAATTTGGGCTGGAATGATATCCTGGAAATTTAAATTCAACAGCTTGAGTAGTTTTATAACCATGAATTGAGTCTGCTCACAGCATGTAATCCTGAATGATGTGTGATCAGGAGTTAACTTCTAACCTCTAACCTCTAAAAGCAAGCAGCAATGGCATCTCTCACACAAAGATCTAAACTGGTATTTGGCTGTGGCGAGGTTCAGTGTGTACAGTTTTTGTGAAGGGAGAGGTACTTGTTTGCATCCTTAATTGATTCTAATACAGTCTCCCAGTACTGCAGCCTGTCCTTCCTTTATATGGAACAAAAAAGGTAATATGCTTTCACTTACTTGCTCCATGATTTTGCCTGTACAATCGTTATAACCTCCTCAAGCCCCACAATCCTCCAGCATTTCTATGCAACTCCATTTAAAGGTTAGTTTTCTTTGTTGCATGTACATCGAAACATACGGTGAAGTATGTTGCTTTGCGTCAACACAGTCTAAGATATGCTGGCAGGGAAGGGGGTGCCCAGCCCGCAAGTGTCGCCATGCTTATGGTGCCAGCATAGCACGCCCACAACTTGTTAACACCAACTCGTACTGTATGTCTTTGAAATGTGGGAGCACCCGGACAAAACACACAGTCACAGGGAAGAATGTACAAACTTTTTACAGACAGCAGTGGGAATTGAACCCTGATCTTAGAGCTGCCACTCTAAAGCATTACCCTCACTCCTACACTACCATGCCTCCCCTCCATCGCTACTTTATTCCCAGCATCACTACATCCCTGCATTGCCGCATCCCTACTTTAATCACTGGTGTCCAGGCCTTCAGCTCCCAAGATCCCTTCCTGAACTCCTCCATTTCTTTAACTTAACGTCCTCTTTTAGGACATTTCTTAAACAGCTTACTGCCATTAGTCCTAACATCTTCCTGATTGGTCTCAAATTTTGCTTGATGGTTCTTCATTATAGCACCTTGGGATATTTTATTCTGTTAAAGTTGCTATGCTCAGCCAACTTATTGTTGTACCTGGTTGTATTTCTGAAGGTCACCGCTATCCTCAAGGGTCTAGAACACAGCCAAGCTGACCAGATAATGAAAGTGGAGACTGAAAGTTTCACGGAAGATGCGTTTGGAATAACTGCAGACTTACTGAATGAAATTGGGCTTCACCTGGAGAGAGACAATGTCCAGAAGAAGGGGGAACTGTATCTCTGTGAACTGTCCATTGCTTTGTGCTGTCTAGATTTACTGAACAGCCGATGAGGGAACGAGTCACATCCAAACAACATTGAATAATCTGTCTCACATCAGTATTTTATCCAAGATCAAGTATGATCATAAACTTCTGGGTTAATTTTTACTTCATTCACCAAATACTAGAAATATCCAAAAATAATAAAGAAGAGTGAAAAAGACAGATCAAATTTTCTAGTTAATCTTCTGAAAGATTTATCTGAATGTCAATTGTGTTTGCCACACAATGCTGTTTTGCTTATAAATTCCTCATTATCAATTGATTTGCATGGTATGACCAACAACTCTTATGCTATAATGCTAACTTTAAACCACTTGTAGATTTGTTATAATACCTGTGTGACATTTTCACTTCATTCTTCCAATGTATGTACATAACTATTATAAGAATGGCACTGAGGAGTTCTCCCTATGACAACACATGACTGCTCAGAACAATCCTCACTGATTTGAATTGACGCAAATGATACCTTTCACTGTGTGTTTCAATGTTTCAATGTACATGTGGCAAATAAAGCTAATCTTTAAGCAGGCGTTGAACTTACAGATCTGAATGGATGGTAACAAAACAACATACCTCTGACCCTCTGTTTGATTTTTATTACACTACTGAAGTTCTATTTTATAATGCTAACTATTAAGTTGAAATTCAGATTCAAATTCAAGTTTATCATCACCTGCTTGTACTGTACATACTGTATATACAACCAATGAAACAGTGTTCCTCCAGACTCACAGCACAGGTAAACAGTAAACAGCTCACTGTCCCAGTGATGAGACTTCAGTAGTGGCAGGGTATTCATTAGTCTCACAGACTGAGGAAAGTAACTATTACCCAGTCTGGCAGTCCTAGTCCTGCTGCTTCTATATGTACTTCATGACTGTAGTGGGTCAAAGAGATTGTGGGACGGGTGGTGAGGACCCTCAGCAATGCTTTGGGTGCTCTATCTGCAACGCTCCCAGTAAATGTCACAAATAGGGATGAGGGAGACCCTGATGATCATCTTGGAGGTTTTTACTGTTCTCTGTAGGGTCTTGCAGTCCAATGTCTTGCAGCTTCCCTACCACACAATGATGCAGCCAGACAGGACACTCTTGATGGCACTCCTGTAGGACATTGCTAGAATGTGGGCAGGGGGCCTTGACCGCCTCACTCTCCTCAGAAAGTGTAGGTGCTGCAGTGCCTCCTTGACTAGTGAGGAGGTGCTGTGGGTCCAGGTTACATCACTATTTTGCTCCCTTTTTGTGCTTCTTATTTATTTTTAATATATACTCTCAGTGGCCACTATATTAGGTGTACCTTATGAAGTGGCCATTGAGTGTATTTTCATGATCTTCTGCTGCTGTAGCAAATCCACTTCAAGGTTCAGCATGTTGTGCATTCAGAGATGCTCTTCTGCACACCACTGTTTTAACACCTGGTTATTTAAGTTACTGTTGTCTTTCTGTCAGCTTGAACCAGTCTGGCCATTCTCCTCTGACCTCTCTCATTAATAAGGCATTTTCACCCACAGACCTGCCACTCACTGGTTGTTTTTGCGTGTTTTGCACCTTTGTCTGTAAACTCTAGAGACTGTTGTGTGTGAAAATCCTAGATCAGCAGTTTCTGAGATACTCAAACCACCCCGTCTTCCACCGACAATCATTACGCGGCCGAAGTCACTTAGGTTACATTTCTTCCCCATTCTGATGCCTGGTTTGAACAACAACTGAACCTCTTGACCATGCCTGCATGCTTTTATGGATTGAGTTGCTGCCACATGATTGGCTGATTAGTTACTGCATTAACAAGCAGGTGTACCTAATAAAGTGGTCACTGAGTACAATATATATCAGGGGTCCCTAACCTTTTTTTGCACCGCGGACCGGTTTAATATAGACAATATTCTACAGGGGTGGGGTGGGCGGGGAGTTCAAGTTCAACAGTGTGTGACAGGGAATGAGGAAAGGTGCAGTTGACTCATACCGTTTCATATCGCCAAATCATATCGTTTCCTCACGGCCCGGTAGCACATGCTTTGCAGCCTGGTGGTTGGGGACCACTGATATATATATTTATTATTGTAGTTTACAATATATTTTATGCATTGCACTGTACTGCTGCCACAAAAAAACAAATTTCATAACTCAGTGTTTATAAACCTGATTCTGATTCTTGAAGCTCTTGACTGCATTCTATTATCTTTTCTCCAGTCAGTCGTGAGTCCACACAGTGTGTGACACAGTGAAATCTCATCTTCTACTAAGAAAAAATATATGCAGGAGCAATCAGTCGGGAACTCCCTGGCAAGTATCTGAGAGCTAAAACCATAGCCATTGTTCCCTTCCAACCCCAGCAGCACTGGGCTGATTATGGTGATAAACACTTCCCAATTGATAGACTAACTCCAGTGAAATCAAAAACTGAAGCTAGCACATTCCCCCATGATATAGGTGCAATTAACAATGAATGAATTAATTGCTGCTACCTGTTAGGACTGCTGCAATTTTCCCACTGTGTTCTGTGCTCCAAATCTGCAAAATTGCACATTAATTATTCATATCTTCATGATTGCATGCCAAACTTTCTTGAATAATAATCTGAGTGGTCCGTAATTCATGTATTTTGCCTCTAGCAATCTTACTTTTCGACTAGAGCTCAGTCCAATTTTAAATGTGCCTATAGTGAGCAAGCAAGCAGGCTTTTTCTGCTGAGGTTCAAGGAGACTAAAACTAGAGGTCATAGGTAAAGAGTGAAAGATGAAATATTTAAGGGGAACCTGAGGGGTATCAACTGTCCATTTCCTTCCAAAAGAGAAAGATAAAGAAAAAATAAGAAGATAAAGATACAAACATGAGGAAATCTGCAGATGCTGGAATTTCAACCAATACACCTCAAAGTTGCTGGTGAACGCAGCAGGGCAGGCAGCATCTCTAGCAAGAGGTACAGTCGACATTTCGGGCCGAGTTAGTCCCGACGAAGGGTCTCGGTAACATTGACTTCTCAAACTTCCGCTAATGCTCCACCTCCCCCTCATACTACATCGGTTATTTATTTATATACACACATTCTTTTTCTCTCTCTCCTTTTTCTTCCTCTGTCCCTCTCACTATACCCCTTGCTCATCCTCTGAGTTTTTCCCCCCCTCCCCCTTTTCGTTCTCCCTGGGCCTCCTGTCCCATGATCCTCTCATATCCCCCTTGCCTATCACCTGTCCAGCTCTTGGCTCCATCCCTCCCCCTCCTGTCTTCTCCTATCATTTTGGATCTCCCCCTCCTCCTCCCACTTTCAAATCTCTTACTAGCTCTTCCTTCAGTTAGTCCTGACGAAGGGTCTCGGCCTGAAACGTCGACTGTACCTCTTCCTAGAGATGCTGCCTGGCCTGCTGCGTTCACCAGCAACTTTTATGTGTAAGATAAAGATACAGTAAGCTTTATTTATCACATGTACATCAAAACATTGAAATATAAGTGAAATGTGCCGTTTGCATCAAATGGAATCAGTGAGGATTGTGCTGGACAGCCCACAAGTATCATCATGCTTCCAGCACCAACAGAGCATGCCCACAACTTACTAACCTTAACCGTACAATTTGGGAATGTGAGAGGAAATTGGAGCACCCAGAGGAAACCCATGTGGTCCCGGGGACAATGTACAAACTATTTTTTGGTCAGCAGTGAGAATTGAACGCTGATCAGTGATCATTGTGGTTGTAATGTCATTACTATAACCACTGCTGCCTGATCTGTCGCGTGCCTCCATCATTTGTGTGTGTTGCTCCAGAGTTCCATCACGTGCAGAATCTCTTGTGTCTTCATTTTGAGCCCTTCTTTATAATCATGGCCACAACTTGCATCAACAATCTATTAATCACTATACTGATTGCTAAGCTCAGGACACAGTGGAACAAAATAGAAGTTACGACTGGATGAAATTACAGATTGTCAAATAACTATCACATTCAGTGTCAGAGTAACCACTGGAACTCCCTTGCCTCTGGTTCAGACTTCATGCTGAACTCTAATGTATTGGGGAACGAAAATGACAAACTCCAGTCCAAGTACTACAGTTTCAAAGATGTTTTTGTTCATGAGTGTGGAGAATAATATAGGATCAGTGTGAATGGGCAACTCAATGAGACAATATAGCCTCAGTGGGCCGAATGGCCTCCTTTTGCACCCTAACAACTTCATGATTCTACGGTTCTGGGGTTGCTGGAAAACAACATTATACTGTATTTTGCACTGAGAGGATCAATAGCTTTAATTTCCTGGCTATTATCATATCAGAGGATCTGTCCTGGGAGCAGCACATCATTACCATTTCAAAGAAGGCACGGCAGAACCTCTACTTTCTGAGAAGTTTGCACAGATTTGGGATGTTGTCTAAAGCTTTGACAAACTCCTATAGATGTACAGTGGAGAGTATCTGACTGGTTGCATCACAGCCTGATATGGAAATACCAGTCCTCAAGAGCTAAAAAGCCTACAAAAAGTGGTGGATTTCTTTCAGATTTGAAAATAGAAGTACTAAATAAATTTATTTCAAAGTTCAAAGTAAAGTTATTATCAAAGTACCTATACAGTGCCTATAGAAAATATTCACACCCCCTTGGAAGTTTTCATGTTTTATTGTTTAACAACATTGAATCACAATGGATTTAATTTGGCTTTTTTGTCACAGATCAACAGAAAAAGACTTTCGTGTCAAAATGAAAACAGATCTCTATGAAGTTATCTAAATTAATTACAAATATAAAACACTAAATAATTGATTGCATAAGTATTCACCCACTTTAAATCAGTATTTAGCAGATGCACCTTTGGCAGCAATTACAGCCTTGAGTCACCTACCAGCTTTGTTCATCTGGACACTGCAATTTTTCCCCATTTTCTTTACAAAACTGCTCAAGCTCTGCCCCTGCAAGAGGATTATGAGCGAACAGCCCTTTTCAAGTCCAACCACAAATTCTCAATTGGATTGAGGTCTGGACTCTGACATTAACTTTATTGTTTTTAAGCCATTCCTGTGCAGCTTTGGCTTTATGCTTGGGGTCATTGTCTTGCTGGAAAACTAATCTTCTCCCAAGTCGCAGTTCTCTTGCAGACTGCATCAGGTTTTCCCTGCATTTCGCTGCATTCATTTTACCCTCTACCTTCACAAGCCTTCCAGGGCTTGCTGCAGTGAAGAGTCCCCACAGCATGATGCAGCCACCACCGTGCTTCACGGTAGGGATGCCGTGTTTTTGATGATGTGCAGTGTTAGGCTTACACCAAACATAGTATTTAGTCTGATGACCAAAAGCTCAACTTTGGTTTCATCAGATCATAGAGCCTTCTTCCAGCGGACTTCAAAGTCTCCCACATTCCTTCTGGCAAACTCTAATCAAGATTTTGGTTTTTTTTTCAACAGTGGCTTTCTCTTTGCCACTCTTCCACAAAGCTGTGACTGGTGAAGCACCCGGGCAACAGTTGTTGTATGTGCTGTCTCTCCCATTTCAGTCACTAAAGCTTGTAACTCCTCTAGAGTTGTCATAGGTCTCTTGGTGGGCTTCCTCACTAGTCCCTTTCTTGCATTTTCTGAGGACAGCTTGCTCTAAACAGATTTATAACTGTGCCATATTCTTTCCATTTCTTGTTGACTGACTTAACTGTACTCCAAAGGATATACAGTGACTTGGAAATTTTCTTGTATCCATCTCCTGACTTGTGCTTTTCAATAACCTTTTCGCTAAGATGTTTGGAGTGTTCTTTTGTCTTCATGGTGTAGTTTTTGCCAGGATACTGACTCACCAGCAGTTGCACCTTCCAGATACAGGTATATTTTTACTACAATCAATTGAAACACCTTGACTGCACCCAGGTGATCTCCATTTAACTAGTTTTGTGACTTCTAAAACCAGTTGGCTGCACCAGTGATTATTTAGTGTGTCATATTAAGGGGAAGGTGAATACTTATGCAATCAATTATTTTGTGTTTCATATTTGTAATTAATTTCAATCACTTTGTAGAGATGTTGTCACTTTGACATGAAAAAGTCTTTTTCTGTTGATCAGTGACAAAAAAAATCTACTGTGATTTAAGTTGTAACACAATAAAACATTAAAACTTCTGGGGGGGGGTGGTAAATACTTTTTGTAGGCACTGTATGTCACCATATACTACCCTGAGCTTCATTTTTCTTGCAGGCATTCACAATAGAACAAAGAAATACAGTAGAATCAATGAAAATCCATACACAAACACCGGCATCAATGTACAAAAGAGGACAAACTGCAAATACAAAGAAGATCTACGAAAAAACTCTCCCCACCATTGAGCACATCTACAAAGAGTGCTGCCACAAGAAAGCAGCATCCATCATCAAGGACCCCTCATCCAGGCCATGCTATTTTCTCGCTGCTACCATCAGGAAGAAGGTACAGGAACCTTAGGTGATGCACCACCAGGTTCAGGAACAGTTATTACCCTTCAGCCATCAACCTCTTGAACCAGTATGGATAACTTCACTCACCTCAACACTGAACTGATCACTGAACACAGCCTATGGACTCACTTTCAATGACTCTACAACTCATGATCTCAGTATTATTTATTTATTTGCATTTGCACAGTTTGCCTTCTTTTTCATATATGTACTTTGATAACAAATATACTTTGAAATTTGAAAGAAGTTTACTTGGTATTTTTATTTTCTAATCTGAAAGGAATAACAACACATACTGGTGATAGTAGATCCGACTCCTTGACTCATCATTGAACTCAACACTAAGACCAGCAGTCGCTCCATAGTGTACTTATCTGAGAAACTAGGTATATCTTTTATTTGGACCCTCAGCTTTCTCCTGCCAAAGTAAGGAACTACTGCACGCAATGGAAGATGCATGAACAGATTAAATAACAAATTGGATGGTCTGCCCATAAGAGTTTGTGTCAGCTGAGATAATGGGAAGCAGCAGGACAAAGTTCAGAACATATTGGTTGTGGGTGAACAGCAAAAACAAACGTTGAAAGTTCCAAATGAGAAATGTGATCTGGAGGACCATGACTGGAATTTGTCCCTTATTTGGCAATATATATATCCTTAACTGCAGGTGGCTAAGTACAAACATATATCTTATCATTCACGTTGTTTGGGGAGGGAGTGGGACCCAGAGTGCACAGTTCACTCAATAAAGTCTTTCTGCTTGTACCATAACAGAGGGTGTTGAGATTGGTCACTGGAGGGACTCTGCTTTTGTTGGATCATTGATCTCAGTAGAAAGGTAAGTGGAGTTCAGTGGTTTATCGTTCAGCTTTGTTTAAATGTATATCCCTTTTATTTATCAGAATTAAAATCATCTTGATTTGCACTGACTTAGCAACAGGACAAGTGCAAAGACATAACGTTACAATAGATTCAGATTCAGATTTATTTATGACGTGTATATTGAAACATACAGTGAAATGTACTGTTTTCATTAAAGATGTGCTGGGCAAGTGTCACCTCACCGTCTGGCGCCAACGTAGCATGCCCACAATGGTCAGCAGAACAACAGCAACAGTAACAGAACAAAACAAGACAACAGGAAAACAAGCCCTTTTCCCACTCTTGACCCACCAACCCTCACACACACACACACACACACACACACACACAGATGGGCTTCCAACTCCAGGACAGGCAGCCAGTCCTTGCCCCCAGACTCCCAGACTCCCACACATCTGATGTCTAATTTCCAGCCCTTGCCCTAGACTTACAAACTTGCAGAAATTGGGCCTCTGACTAACCCAGGACTCATCAATCAAGGGATTTTGTCTTTGAATTTAAGTTACAAAAATAAAGAAATAGTGCAAAGAAAAAGGCATAACATGGTAGTATTTAAGCATACATTGAATGCTCAGCTGTAACAGTTCAGATATAACATCACAGTGCCTTTAAATAATATACTTTTTTTAAAAATTAAGGACTAATTGTAAGTTTGTTAATTATTTCCTAACTGGAAAACCACAAACTGTGCACTACTTAATTTAACTAATAGACTGTAATTCACATGAAACACTGGCTTTGCCTAGTGGCACAGGTTTTTTTATATTATCATTACTGTATTATCCTGCTGCAAAGTTAACAAATTTCAAGGCATATGAAATAAATTGAATCCAATTTACTTTATTTCTTACATTCTTCATATACATGAGGAGTAAAAATCTTTACATTACGTCTCTGTCTAAATGTGCAATGTGCAATTTATAGTAATTTGTAATAAAGAGTATGTACAACAGGACAGTCAATATAGCATAGAAATACAGTTGTATCAGTGTGAGTTCATCAGTCTGATGGCCTGGTGGAAGAAGCTGTCCCGGAGCCTGTTGGTCCTGGTTTTTATGCTGCGGTACCGTTTCCTGGATGGTAGCAGCTGGAATAGATTGTGATTGGGGTGACTCGGGTCCCCAATGATCCTTCGGGCCCTTTTTATTCACCTGTCTCTGTAAGTGTCCTGAATAGTGGGAAGTTCACAACTGCAGATGTGCTGGGCTGTCTGCACCACTCTCTGCAGAGTCCTGTGACTAAGGGAGGTACAGAAATAACTCTTTACTTGACACCTTGGCTACATAGCAATAGCCAGGAAAGGAGCAACTTAAGGACTGTGCATCTTGGCAATTTGGAAGAGAATGTATGCAAGAGTATATACAACCATTACTGCAAAACTCTTTTTTTTCTCTGTGTGTATGTGTGTGTGAGAGAGAGAGAGAGAGAGAGAGAGTATATTTAAACTGGAGATTGATAGGTTCTTGATTTAGTGAGGGCGTCAAAGGTTGTGGGGAGAAGGTGGGAGAATGGGTTGAGAGAGATAGTATAGCTTAATTCTGCTCATACCTGTATGTCTTATGGCTTTATAGTATGTGTGTGTGTTTGGTATGTTATAGAGTAGGTGAATACTAGACGAAGTGAACTCTAGACAGCACTGGGAAATTCAGAACATGTCAAGTTTAAGTTGGAGAGGAACAATGAAGTCTGCAACAGTTGATTGATTACATCATTGTGTTAGACACTCAAGTGGTCAATTTACATATCTGCAAACAGCGTAATACAGTGTCTGAATGAGTGAAAGTGAGAGTGAGAAGGAAGATGAAAAGGAGGGGTAGAGGAGGGTGCAGTAGAGTAGGAGGGGAGAGAAAGAGAGACCTTACCATCAAACCCACAAATAAGAGGGGAGCTGTTGTAGTCTGGCACACTGACCTCTACCTTGCTGAGGCCAGGAGCCACCTCTTCATACCCACTCCTTGAAGAGGACCCCTCTCCAGACCATCAGAAAATTGTCTCTGACACCATCACTGACCTCATCTACTCTGGAGAACCCCCAACCACTGCCAACAAACTCATAGTTCCCTTATCCCGCACTGCTCGCTTCTATCTCCGACACAAGATCCACAAACTGGACTGTTCGGGTAGGCCTGTGGTCTCTGTCTGCTCCTGCCCCACTGAACACGTGTTCTCATATCTCAGTTCCAGTCTATCCCCCGTGGTTCAGTCCTTCCCCACCTACATCCGCAACACTTCTCATGCTCTCGATTTCCCCAGTAACTTCCAAATCCCTGCCCCTGATCACCTCAGCTTCACTATGGATGTGCAGTCTCTATACACTTCAAGAAGGCCTTAAAGCTCTCTGCTTCTTTCTTGACAAAAGAACCAACCATTCCCCCTCCACCACCACCCACCTCTGTCTGGCAGAACTGGTCCTCACCCTCAACAATTTTTCCTTTGGTTCCTCCCACTCTTTCCAAACGGGGGTAGCCATGGGCACTCTCAACGGCCCCAGCTATACCTGCCTCTTCACTGGCTCTGTTGTACAGTCCACGTTCGAAGCCTTCTCTGGTAGTACTCTCAACTCTTCCTCCACCACATTGACAACTGCATTGGCACTGCTTCATACACCCATGCTGAGCTCGTTAATGTTATTAACTTTGCATCCAACTTCCACCTTCCCCTTAAGTTGACTTGGTCCATTTCTGACACCTCTCTCTCCTTTCCCAATCTCTCTGTCTCCATCTCTGGAGACAAACTGTGAACCGCCATCTTTTATAAACCTGTCAATTCCCACTGTTATCTGACTATACCTCTTCCCACCCTGTCTCCTGTAAAAATGCTATTCCCTTTTCTCCGTTCCTTCACCTCCACCACGTCTGCTCTCAGGATGGTGCTTTTTGTTTCAGGACATCTGAGATGTCCTCCTTCTTCAAAGAACAGGGTTTCCCTCCCTCCACTATTGATGCTGCCCTCACCCGCATCTCCTCCACCATTTTCCAAACATCTGCGCTCACACCATCTTCCCACCACCTTAATAGTGATAGAGCTCCTGTTGTCTTTACCCACCCCATCAGTCTCCGCATCCAACACATTATCCTCTGCAACTTCCACCATCTCCAAAGGGATCCAACTACTAAACATATCTTTACCTTCCCCTCCCCCCCACTTCCCTTCTCTATTCATCCCTCCTCACTAATCTCCCTCCTGGCTCTTATCCCTGCAAGCATCCCAAGTGCTACACCTGCCCATTCATCTCCTCCCTCACCTCCATTCAGGACCCCAAGCAGTCCTTCCAGGTGAAGCAACACTTCACCTGCGAATCTGTTGAGGTCATCTATTGTGTCCGGTGCTCCTGATGTAACCTCCTCTACATTGGTGAGGCCTGTCATAAACTGGAGGAATGCTTCGTCACACACCTCTGCACCATCCGCACAAGCTGAAATTCCCGTGGCCAAATGTTTAAATTCTGATTTCCATTCCTGTTTGGACAGGTCGGTCCATGGCCTCCTCTTGTGCCACGATGAGGTCACCTTCAGGATGGAGGAGCAACATCTGGGTAACCTTCAACCTCATGGCATGGATATCGATTTCTCCTTCCAGTTCTCATCTGCCTATTTATTCCTCCCAGGTCCCGTCCTCCTTCCCTTTCTCCTATGGCCCACTCTCCTCTCCTATCAGGTTCCTTCTTCTCCATCCCTTCACCTTTCCCACCCACCTGACTTCACCTATCACCTTCTAGCTAGCCTCTTTCCCCTCCCCCCACCTTTTTATTCTGGAATCTTCTCCCTTCCTTCTCAGTCCTGAAGAAGGACCTCAGCCAGAAATGTCAACTATTTATTAATTTCCATGGATGCTGTCTGACCTGCTGAGTTCCTCCAGCATTTTGTGTGTGTTGATTTGGATTTCCAGCATCTGCAGACTTCTTTGTGTTTATTGAATGCATATATTTTTCTCTCATTGAAGGATGTTTAAAAAAGCGGTACAGCAACTTATAAACCAGATTGATTCTGGAGGAGATCTGATCCCAATGACCAGTGTGTACGACTCGGAGAAGTTTAAACCCCTGTGCCTGGTCTGCAGGAGAACAGGAGGCCCCTTCTGGAGAAAGGCGAAGTACAGTTGTACTGAGTTCAAACTGAAGCAGATTCTGATTGACGATGACAGCTTACCCACAGGTGGGTTTCCTCTTGTTAAGTGTAAACTCATTGACTGCAAAGTTCTATCCCTGAGCCATCCATTCACATGCACACACAGCACCCAGTGTAATGTCAGCATTAGTCCTCTTGGCCAATCTGCTGTCTCTAAGTTGCAGTGGCTCACAGCTAAAGCTCTTGTCCTGGTTTATAAATCTGTCCAGGATTTTCTCTTTTGTAGCACTGCAAAAATATATTAATATTTTATGATTGTTGCATGTTTTTACATCAGATCCAAAGCATTGGATCAACTTTTTTTACTGTTTGGGAAACCTCCTGTGCACAGATCTGAACACTAGTTCAGTGTCCACGTATTGTATAGGATGGTATGGTAACGTAGCAGTTAACATTATGCTTTACAGCACCGGCAATCAGAAGGTCGGAGTTCAATTCCTGTCACTGTCTGTGAGGAGTTTGTACGTTCTTCCCGTGACAGTGTGGGATTCCTCCAGGTGCTCCAGTTTCTTCCCACATCGTAAAGATGTACGGGCTAGGGTTAGTAGGCTGCGTCGGTGCCAGAAGCATGGGACATGCCTATGCTTGCAGGCCGCCTCCAGCACATTCCCAGTCTGTGTTGGTCGTTGATGCAAAAAAAAAGCATCTCGCTGTATGTTTCGATGTAAGTGTGGCAAATAAAACTAACCTTCCTTTCTTTCATTATATTCATTAGCGGCAAAGTATGGTGGAGGTTGCCCAAGGTCAAGAAAGATGCTTTATCTTTATTGGTAAATCTTTAACATCACATCTGTGCTAGATCTTCCTAAATACGAGATGGGTCATGGACAGAACCAACAGCAAATGTGTGCTCATTTGCCTCCCTTTGGCAGCTTGAATCATCATTGAACCACCAGCTAAGACTTTGAGACTAGGTACCAATGTGGGCTCCAGGGTCAGAATATATCTGTTGGACTGAAGGGCCTGTTTCCATATTCTATGAATGTATGACTAATTACCCTCAAGAGGACCACAGACTTGTCATAGGGTTTGGAGGCTTGCGTGCCTCAATGACCTGGAGAGCTATGTTGGCTGGAGTCAGGACCTTGCGCTTTGGCTCTTGGTAGGGTCACCCATGCCAAGCAGGTCAAAGGGTAGAGGACAGACTAAGAATGGTCCACTGGTCCTCCAGGTTTTGGGGTTCAGCTCAGGGCTAACAACCCTGAACGGTCAAAAAAATTGTTACGGAAACAGCAATGAAGAATCCTTCTACATCTGCGTGCGACGGTATGAACAGGCAGAGATGGTGGACGTTCATTGCTGCCCTAAACACCAGCAGCATAACGGGACATAAAAAAAAAATTGACTAATTAACTCCACCCTGGCATTGTGTGTCCCAGAGCTTTCATCTCTGGTTTGAAGACCCATGATGTGATTGGTTTATTCATTATTTGTGGAATAGCTTACTTCTCTCCCAAAGATTCAACTTTAATCAGGGATTGTTCTATTTGATCCTGATGTGCAGAGTCTGGAATATATGTTGAACTACTTTTATTGATTCCTGTAACATTTGCGCTATGTGAAAGATTGGACTGAATCTCCTAACCCTCTCAGCTGCTGCATAGGGCTGCACTTTTGCAGAGAAATATTGAATGAGTCAAAGATGGGAACTCTTATTCTGTGTTTTGTGCTAACGGATGGTTCCTTTATTTTTATGCAGCTCAGCAAAATGATTTGTCCTTCCAGTTTTCGAAGTCATTAGACATGAAAGGATGTGTAGTGGTCAATAACTATCCACATATTGCAAACAAAATGTGTGAAACCATTGTGCTGAAGGGAATAAAGCAAGTTTATGTCGATGTGCCAGAACTAGTGCAAAGCCTGGAAACACGGTAAAGTACAGTTACAAGGATATACCTGACCTGGTCACTTTTGGTTATTTATGTATGTGTGGATTTACAGGCATCTGTTCCAATGAGCCCACACCTCACAATGGCGCCCATATGACCAATTAACCTTCTAACCCGGACCTCAATGTGGGAGGAAACCGAAGTACCCGGAGCACATACAAACTCCTTACAAGCACCGGCAGGAATCGAACCTTGGTTGCTGGTGCTGTAATAGTGTTACTCTAACAGATACATCACTGTGTCATCCCAATTTTAGAAAATGTTTTTCAATGTGAAACAATTATCCTGTTCGCACAATTTCATTGTTGGAATACTTATAATTAATGCCCTTCAGATGAAGAAGAAAGTGAACTGGTGAATTTTCGTTGCATGGTACTTGGTAACAGGATTTCTAGCACATTATTAGATTAGAAAGTTGAGAATTCGTGCTTGTTTATAGTAATTGACAAACGGATGGAGAACGTTTCAAACCAAAACTCTTCACCCACCATTTCCCTCCACAGATGCTGCCTGACCTGCTGAGTTCCTCAATCAGTTTATTGTTACGTGCTAGATTCCAGTACCTGTTGTCTCTCGTGCCTGAACTTGTTTATTTAGCAATACAGCACAGAGTAGGCCCTTTTGGCCTTCAGAGCAACCCCACAGCCATGATTAAGCCCTAGCCTAATCACAAGACAATTTACAATGACCAATTATCCAACCCGGTACGTCTTTGGACTGTGGGAGGAAACCGGGGCCCTGTGGGGAAACTCACACATTCCATGGAGTGTACGTGCCAGAACTGAACTCCAGAACATCCCGCACTGTAGTAGTATCATGCTAACTGCTACGCTACCATACATGTACATAATTCCTTTTTTTTTTCCAGAAAACTCGGACGTTCTTGGGAGTTCGTCAAAAAGAATTATTCAGGACGCCTCTGCGTGGTTACTGAAACATTAATTTGTGTACAGCCCCTCACACTGAAGAAAGCTAACAAAAAACAATTAGGACTTAACATGACTCTCTTCGACATTGTCCCGGTAGGAGGATAACGCTGGTTTATTTCTTAAAAAGTTTGTTGTGAGGTTTTTGCAACATAGTTTAACAGGTAAAATCAGTTCGCAAAGTTGAGACACTATAAGGTATCAGTCAGGCCGCACTTGTATTATGGTGAGCACATTTGGGCCCCGTATCTAAGAAAAGATGTACTGGCATTGGAGAGGGTCCAGAGGAGGTTCATGAGAATTATCCTACAAATGAAAGAGTTAATATATCAGGAATGTTTGGTGGCTCTAGGCCTGTACTCACTGGAATTTACAAGAATGAGGGGGGAGCTTATTGAAACCTATTGAATATTGAAAGGCCTAGATGGACTGGGTGTGGAGAGGATGTTTCCTGTAATGGGGAAGTCTAGGACCAGAGAGCACAGCCCCAGAATAGAGAGCCACCCTTTGGAACAGAGATGAGGAGGAATCACTTTAGTGAGAGGGTGGTGAATCTGTGGAATTCATTGCCACGGACAGCTGGGGAAGCCAAGTCACTGGGGAAATTTAAAGTGGAGTTTAACAAGTTTGTGATTATTAAGAGTGTCAAAATTATGGGGAGAATGGGGTTGAGAGTGAAAATCATCCATAATGGAGTGTAGAACAGACTTGATGGGCTGAATGGCCTAATTCTGCCCTATATGATCTTATGTTTTTATTTTCAAAAATGCTTATAGATATGAAGCAATTATCCAGTTCACACAACCTATTTTGCACAACTTTATTATTGAAATACTTGTAATGAATGCACTTTGTGGGAGTGCATTGAATAGAATTTAGAATGCAATGACATTGAGAAATATAGGATGAGTCCAAAAGTTTGATCAAAGATGGTACCGATGTGCAAGATGTTAGTGAGGCTACATTTGGAGTAGTGTTTTCAGCTTTGGAAGCCTGGCAAATGGGACTAGCTTGGATGGGGCATCTTGGTCCGTATTGAACAGATCAAAGTTCAAAGTAAATTTATTATCAAAATACATATATGCCACCATATACTATCTTGAGATTCATTTTCTTGAAGGCAATCACAGTGGAACAGAGAAATACAATAGAATCAATGGAGAACTACACACAGTCACTGCCAAACAACCAATGTGCAAAAAGCAGACAAACTGTGCAAATAAAAACAAATAAACAGACAAATGAATAAACAAATATATATAAATAATACTGAGAACACGAGTTATAGAGCCCTTGGAAGTGAGTCCATAGGTTGTGGAATCAGTTCAGTGTTGCAGTGAGTGAAGTTATCCACACTGGTTCAGGATCCTGAGGTTGGAGGGTAATAACTGTTCCTGAACCCAGTGGAGTGTGACCGAAGGCTCCTGTATCTCCTTCCTGATGGCTGCAGCGAGAAGAGAGTATCGTCCTTGAAGATGGATACTGCTCTCTTGTGGCAGCACTCCTTGCAGACGTCCAACATGTTGGGGAGGGCTTGGCCTGTGATGGGCGAGGCTGTGTCCACCACCTTTCTATTTCCATTCCATGCCAGGCCATGGTACAACCAGTCAGGATACTCTCCACTGTGCATTTATAGAAGTTTGTCAAAGTTTTAGATGACACGTCGAATCTGCACAAACATCTAAGAATGTAGAGACTGTGTGGTGCCTTCTTTGTGATGTCATTTATGTGCTGAAGGGCCTGGTTCTGTGTTGTACAACTCTATAAAAGTTAGGTTTTAAGGAGAACTTGAATGGAAGAGTGAGGGGAGGAGGCAGGTAGGCAGAAGTCTGAATTCTATAAAAATTCTGTAAAATTAAGCAGCTGTGGATGGAGGAGGGGAAAGTATTCTGGTTGGGGCTGGCAGTTGAATTCTACAGTTGGATGGTTTGAGGGTCAGAGGTGGGGATGATTGGGAGGGAGGAAAGTGGCTTTTTTTGCAGTTGTTGCTTTCTTGTGTTCTGTGTTGCTCTGTTGGGCATTGTGGGTAAGCTCCATTGATACTGGAATGCATGGCAACACTTGCAGTCTGCCCCTAGCACATTGTTAGCTCGGGTTGGTCGTTAATACAAATAATGCATTTCAAAGAGTCATAGATGCACATTGAAACATATATAAATAAAGAGGTGCGAGCAGCAGTGGGGTTTGATGAAAGTTTGGATTCTGACCATCTCCCTTGACACCACATAATTTCCTTGGAGAGGTGACAAACCAGATTAAAACCCCCAGCAGAGGAAATGCCAGAAAATTCTGCTTTGACCAAATTGAACTTAATCTAGGAGATGGCGCTGAAAATAGATCACTGAAATAAGTTGATTACTGAAGAGATTGTAAAAATGTGGTTCAAAACAGTTGTGCCAATCACCAATTTGTGCCTCATTAGTTTTGGAATGTGCGCCCCTGTTCTGTGTCTCAAGAGTATTTTATATCTAATGGCAACATCCTTTTTTAGGCAGGTGCAGAATATCACCTTGCGACAGGAAGCGTACAGTGCATTCCTGAGGGTTCAGTCCTTGCCTTCAAAGTATGGGACCTCACTGTTGCTAAAGATGGCACGCTATGTAAGTGATTTTAGAACTGAAACGTTTTGCCTTTATCCCCATACTGACACGTTCCTGTCTAAGGGCCACTTCGGTAACCCTGTATCAGTCCTTCCCTTCAGGGTGGCTGTGGAGCTGGCAGATCAATGCCAGAGCCTCCGGCTGATGAGGTCTTTTGATTTGTTTCCCCTTTCACCACACTAAGAATTGTCATTATTATTGGATCTGCTTTCAGAACCTGGCAATTCCCATTTAAGAATACTGGTTTGTAAATGTGCAGTAGTTAACAGAATAGCAAATAAAGAAGTCTTCACATTTCCTTTTTATTAAGCAGTGATGTGTGTATTTAATCACTAATTTTGGAGCTAAGTTGCCAGAGCTTAAAGTAATTTACTAAGACACTCAAGGATGAGGCAGTAAAGAATAAGTCTTGCAATAAGTTATTGAACCAAATCAAACCTAAGTTTTAAAAGACCCCTCCAACAGGGGAAGAGAAAAATAAAGAAAGAGCAGGAATAATAATATGGGAGATGGTGTGATCTGTGGGAATTTAACACGATAAAACTGTCAGCAGTTCCTCTAGAACAAGGTAAAAGCAGCATTGACCATTGTGTGGTCAAAGTTGAAAGATGTCAGAAATGCAGGAAGAGATGTTAGAGAACAAGGATGAAAAGAGACATATTGTGTTATGGGATTAATCTGTGAGCTAGAATAAACTTGAGAGGTTGAATAGCCTCCTTCCATGTGGAAAGGGAATATGATATGGGAAATAGCCAGGCGGCCACTTGTTGATGTGAATCTAGACTGTATACAACAGGAGTGAAGCAACACTCACAACACACTGGAGGAACTCAGCATGTCAGGCAGCATCCGTGGAAACGATGCCCCTAGCACATTTCGGGCTGGAACCCTTCATCAGGACTGAAGAGGGAAGGGGCAGAGGCCCTATAAAGAAGGTGGGGGGAGGGTGGGAAGGAGAAGGCTGGTAGATTCCAGGCCAGTAAGGGGAAAGATAAAGAGGTGGGGGAGGGAAGCAGGGAGGTGATAGGCAGGAAAGGTGAAGAAGGAATACGGGAAAACACAATGGATAGTAGTAGGAGGTGAAACCAAGAGGGAGGTGGTAGGCAGCTGGGGGAGGGGACAGAGTGAAATAGGGATAGGGGAATGGAGGGGGAGGGAATTACCGGAAGTTGGAGGATTCTATGTTCATACCAAGGGGCTGGAGACTACCTAGACGGTATATGAGGTGTTGCTCTTCCAACCTGAGTTTGGCCTCATCATGGCAGTAGAGGAGGCCATGTATGGACATATCTGAATGGGAGTGGGAAGCAGAGTTGAAGAGGGTGGCAACCGGGAGATCCTGTCTATTGTGTTGGACGGAGCGGAGGTGCTCGACGAAGCGGTCCCCCAATCTGCGTCTGGTTTCACCGATGTAGAGGAGGCCGCACCGGGAGCACTGGATGCAATAGATGACCCCAACAGACTCACAAGTGAAGTGTTGCCTCACCTGGAAGGACTGTTTGGGGCCCTGAATGGTGGCAAGAGAGGTGGTGTAGGGACAGGTGTAGCACTTACGCTTACAGGGATAAGTGCTGAGTGGGAGATCTGTGGGGAGGGATGTGTGGATAAGGGAGTCGCGGAGGGACCGATCCCTGTGGAAAGCGGAGAGGGGTGGAGAGGGAAAGATGTGTTTAGTGGTGGGGTCCCGTTGAAGGTGGTGGAAGTTGTGGAGGATAATGTGCTGGATCCGGAGGCTGGTGGGGTGGTGGTAGGTGAGGACAAGGAGAACTCTGTCCCTGTTGTGGTGGTGGGGGGATGGGGTGAGGGCCGAAGTGCGGGAAATGGAGGAGATGTGGGTGATGCACCTCCCTCTTGGTTCCGCCTCCTGCTACTACCCATTGTGCTTTCCCCTATTCCTTCTTCACTTTTCCTGCCTATCCCCTCCCTGCTTCCCCTCCCCCACCCCTTTATCTTTCCCCTTACTGGTTTTTCACCTGAAACCTACCAGCCTTCTCCTTCCCACCCTCCCCCCACCTTCCTTATAGGGCCTCTGCTCCTTCCCCCTACAGTCCTGACGAAGGGTTCCAGCCTGAAACGTCGACCGATCTTTTCCACGGATGATGCCCGACCTGCTGAGTTCCTCCAGCGTGTTGTGAGTGCTGCTTTGACCCCAGCATCTGCAGAGTATTTTGTGTATACAACAGGAGCGTACTGGAGCCGTGCATTCACATTGGAAGCTTTTCAGGAATACTGGGATAACCTTTTTTTCCAGCCAGAACAGTCCAGGATCTATTCCAGAGTCCCTACTTTTGCTCTAAACTTAATCAGTTACCATCAATAGGCAAAGATTGACCATAGAGCTTACAGGCTCAGCAAGGTTCCATTTCACCTCAGTCAAGGTTCACAGGTTTAATTTTCTCTCCTATCTCCATTATCTGGAACAGTTCATGACTAAATGATATGTTTGACCTTCATTTAACTCCATTGAGTAAACACAGGATGATAGCAAGTTATAGGCTTGTTGCCTGCAGCACTTGAATGGTTTGCATTTTTCTATAACTCTGCGTTTTTCTTTTCTTCTCAGGTCTATCAAACCCAAAGAAGCAGAGCCAGACAGAGTCTTGGATGAGCGTGGACAGCACAGAAGGTACAGTCTCCAGTGGAGTCAGATAGAGATTATTTAAAGGATAGGCCGTGTTTCTGATAGAAACAAAACTAAAGTTGTCAAGTCAAATGAAATACAGCAGAGAATCAGGCACTTCAGCCAACTGAGCACACAGACCGCCAACCTACAGTAATCCTACATTAATCCCATTGTCCCCGCAATCAATCAACTTGACAAGATTCTAGCATTCAATCAGGCACACTGGAGGTGATTTGCAGTGAAAAATTCACCTACCACACACAAATATTTGGGATGTAGTGCAGATGGAAATCTGGCCAGCGAACATGGGCAGCACAGAAGTTCTCTGGGGTATTCTTACACAGGGAAAGCAGGCTTTTGGGTAATCATAGATGTGACTTCAGGATGTCTTGCTCCCCCATTATTTCTTATGTCAGCAAAACTACTTTATCTGTTCAGTCTAACTCTCATTTGCTTATCCAAAGTCTCTCCTTAATCTCTTCATGAGACAAAAGGTAATATATATTTTCTGTAATCCTGGCAATAGTTTTATTCGAGGATGGGATTTGCATAAAGCATTGGGGAAGGATGAAACAACAATTTTACTTCATAACTCCACAGAGAAATAAGCTTCTATTACTGAGCTCTCACACACCACTGAAAAATGTGTGTATGTGCCCAGTTGCATCTCTCTTTCTGCTCCTGAGGACAGATATTCAGTTGTTTGTCTTGCAGAACATGACTACTTTTTTTTTGAAAATTGCCCATTTGAATCTGGTGGATGTCAAAGCAGTCAACACAACTACCAGGGTGTTTAAAGAAATGTCCACACCAAGTGAGCATTGGTTCTCCACACACTTTTAATCTGCCAGTTTTGATTATAATGTATTTCTTCCAGTTGGTGGAATAGAAGGGTTTGGAATTTGCGGTGAACTTCAATGTCTTGATGATGGATTGAAGCAACATCTCCTGGACCTCATGTGTCAAATTATTGAAGACTCCACACTGCTTTCTATTCTGAGTGACGTGGTAAGAGAAGGTTTTTGTTTCACCTATCAGGGGAAAGTCACCAAAGATTGACATTAGATTTAATCCCTTTCCTGGTTTTCATTAATGGTTTATTTGTCCCAAGAGACACAGGAATAGGGAGGATATTAGGAAATACATCCAGTCACTGTCAGGTTGCTTCATGTGGAGAATCTATGAGTAGAGAAGTTGTGTGTAGACCGGATTGGGCTTCTTCGCAGTATCCCTCTGATAAGGTGTTGATTTTTCACTGGTCATGAAGAAACCCAGAGAAGAACAGAAATGAGGCTTTGAAATGTGAGCTGAGCTCTGCTGTAACAGGAAATCATAAACTGCCAGTGCTGGAAACTGAAAATAAAAAACAGAGAATCTTGGATTTGCACACACAAAATGCTGGAGGAACTCAGCATGTCAGGCAGCATCTATGGAAAGGATTAAAGGGTCGACATTAATGTCAGCTCTTTATTCCTTTCCATAGATGCTGCTTGACCTGCTGGGTTCCTTCAGCATTTTGTGTGTTACACTGGATTCCCAGCATCTACAGAATCTCTTAATGCGGAGAACCTTGGAAATCCTCAACGGGTCAGGTAGTTTCTCTGGAAAGAGAACCAGAGTTAACATCTCAGATGAATGACCCTCTATCAGAAAATGGAAAGTGAGAAAACAAAATAGTTTCAATTTGCAGTGTTGGGGAGGTGGGTAGACAGCACAGAGGGAGACAAGAGTTCCCTGGTGAATCTGGTGTTTACGGCGAAGTTGTTTAGTAGATTAATGAAAACAGTTTCAGAGAGTGCATATAAACATTGGGATACGTAAAGGCTGTGAAATGCAGATCACAACTGCTCTCAAGAGGCACGGTAGGGTAGCAGTTATTGTAATGCTTTGCGGCGCCAGCAGTCTGTCAGGAGTTTGTACCTTCTCCCCATGACCACGTGGGTTTTGTCTGGGCATTCTGGTTTCCTCCTGCACTCCAAAGATAAACGGGTTATGGTTAGTATGTTGTGGGCATGCTATGGTGGTGCCAGAGGTATGGAGACACTAAGATGTCCATCCTTTGGAATATAGGGTATCTGACGAATCTGTTTGGGACCTTCCCATCTGCACACCAGCAATTGATATAACCTCTCAGCTGTAGGTGAATTTTGATGTCAGTCTAGAACACCAAGTGAATCAGCTGTGTCTTTCATGAACACCTTCCCACAGGTAATTTCTAAATGTAGTAATTAGTGCTGGGTGATGTCTGTCCATTCCCTTCCTAACTCAGTTGAGTTCAAAGCACAACCACTGTCTCTATGGAGTCAAGCTGATTATGAAACATAGAAGTGAAACTCCTCCTTTCAAAACACAGGCAGTTCAGAGTAAACATATGATGGAGAATTTAATGGATAGGCAGTGGTCACTCCACACCCAATGGAGTCAAACACAGAACTGAAGTTTCTCTTTCCAATTCATCACGGAATTTAGATCCCTCATTTGGCCCAAACGAGCTTTCCCTGAATGGGACTAATTTGTCACTCCTTCTGCCCCTTCACTGATTCATGACTCTTGCGTTATCTGGGAACTGAGCTCAGCAGTTCCCCATCAGTCCCAGTCCTGATCCTCTTTACCACCCAATAAATTTAACTCTTCAGCCTGGCTGTCTGCATACGTGTGTGGGAGGGAGGGAGGAAAGGGGCTTGTCTTCCGTGAATCGCCTTGGGATAATCTTTCTCAGTATACACTGTTTAATTAACAAAACTTTGTGGTGTTAATCACATTTCCTCACTGTCCCTCTTTCAATTCCCAGCTCTCTGATGCTTGTGCTGGAATGGACTATAACCTCTCAGAACTGAACAAACTGGAGGAAGGTAGAAGGGAAATTGGAGAAAATCTCCTGGCAATCTGGAGTGAGGAGCAGTTGAAGAATGCAGCCGAAGACCAGCTTGTTAAGGCCGTCTCCTTTCTCTTAGCAGCTTTGGAAGGTAGGGAGTCAAACTCCATCCTTCTGTGTAGATCAACCTTCCAGCGAATGAACTGTCCCTGTATGTACCAGAGTCTTTATCAAAGAGAGTACGGGAGTTGCATGTGGTGCTGTCATGAGTATGTTCTGAGACCAGAGGCCTAGACTGATCTCCCACAGATCGTGACCTCAAATCGTACCATGATAAATCAGGTTCAAAAATAAAAGCAGAACTGCTGAATTGGTATTAAGAGTTCACTGAGGGGAAAACAATTTGTGACTACAATTATGCACCAATATAGTTGATGTCTAACCGTCCAAATGTGCTTAGTGCTTCATTTGAAAGGAGGCACCTCTGGCAACGTAATTCCTCACTCATCCAGCACTTCCCATTCCCACACATGGATGAGAGATTTTGTATACATCTCTGGATGCGTGGGATCCGCTCCCGACACCAGAGTAGGTGCTAACTATTTTTCTCATTTCAGATCTGTCATCAGCAACGTTGCAGCTGCTGGTGAAAAGTTTGAAGATGCAGATTCTGTCCCAGCAATTCACCCTGGTAAGACGGCAGCTGATGTCACACAAGTTACCAAACGTTGTGAGGTTACCAAAAGTTACAATGGGATCTTGATCAGCTAGGGTAGGCAGGCTGAGGAATGGAAAATGACGATCGATCCGGAAAATTCTGATGTGTTGTATTTTTGGAAAGTAGTTTTAGTAGTTAAGTAGTTTTCCTATTTTCCCCTTTGATCTTGCTTTTCCTCATTGCTAGAACATCTGCAAGGTTAGAGCGATGGGCCAAAGCCTGGAGACACAGAGACCTTTCACAGAGTTGAAGGATTCTCCACGTGTGTGAGTGGAAGGGAGGGTAGGAGTGAGGAGAGTGGCTTGTTTTACTGTTGCTTGTTGAGTTCCATTTTCTTGTGTCCTGCCGAGCATTGCGGACATGCTACATTGCGCTAGGATGTGTGGTGACACTTGCAGGCTGCCCCCAGCACTTCCTTGGGTGTGTTAGTTGTTAACGCATTTCACTCCATGTTTTGATATACATGTGATAAATAAAGCAGAATCTGAAGTGCCACAAACCTCCAGCATTTCTGCATTCCTACTTTAATCACTCCCTCACTGGTGCTCAAATCTTAGGTTCCCAAGGTCCAAAGAACTGTAATTCCCCTCCTAAACTCCTCCTTTCCTTCAACCTTAAGTTCATCCATGATGGCACTTGTCCTCATTTGGCTTGTTCTCAAATTTTGCTTGACAATGTTTTGCTAAACCACCTTACGGTGCTTCATTGTTAAAGATGCTATGCAAATCCAACTTACTGTTGTATCTTGTTGCGTTTCTGAAGGTCACCACCATTCTTAATGATAACAGCCAAGTTGACCAGATACTAAAAGTAGGGACCGAAAATTTCGCAGAGGATGCGTTTGGAACAACTGCAGAGATGCTGAGTGAAATTGGACTTCATCTGGAGAGAGACAGGGTCGAGAGGAAGGAGGAGCTGAGTCTCTATGAACTGTCTATTGCCTTGTGCTGTCTAAATGCACTAAGCAGCCATTGAGAAGCAGAATCAAAATGGACCCAATACCCAAATCCTGTACTTATTCTCACAGGAGCTCAGCAATGACCTTTGTGCTTTTCCAAATTGCCTTTAATTATCTGTGTGTCTCTCATCAGTACTATTTTACCAAAGGTAACATACCATCATGAACTCCTGTATTAAAATCTATTTTAAGTCCTTCTCCAATGATGAGAAATGTCCCAAACATTAAAAGAATAAAAAGGAGACTGACAAGTCCACCAAAATTTCTGATTCGGTTTGTTTGAATTTCAATTACATAATCCTGATTTGCTGACTTTTTTTTTCATCATTACCAACTAATTTACAGAACATGACTGTAACTTTTATCCTATTATTACTAAATTAACTGTTGTTGCCAATACATAGCTCTTGCTCGTTGACCTTGAATTTTTGGTTTTAATGATTGTCTAACGAACACATTTCCAAGTAGCCTCTTATGTTTCTATATTTAGACCAATAGAGCTGTTTAACAATCTTAATTGTGCATTATTATTAAAGTGTGTGACCATTAAAATGTCCATTTGTCTGTGCAGATCACTGCCTAATCACATTTGCTTTTGTATATGCCATAAGACAAAGGTGCAAAATTAGGCCAATCCATCATGGCTGATTTATTTTCCTTATTAATCTCATTCTTCTGCCTTTTCCCCATAACCTTTGACACCCTTACCAATCAAGAACCCATCAACCTGCACTTTAAATATACCCAATGACTTGGCCTCCACAGCTTAGATATTTACTGTCCAAGATTCATTACCCTCTGGCTAAAGAAATTTCTCATCCCTTTTCCAAAAGGATGTCCTTCTATTCTGAGGCTGTGCCCTCTGGTTCTCTGCATAACCTTACACTTTCCTACACTGCATTCCATCTGCCACTTCTTTGTCCATTCTCCCAATCTGTCCAAGTTCTTCTTCAGACTCCCTGCTTCCTCAACACTACCTGCCCCTCCACCTATCTTTGTATCATCTGCAAACTTGGCCACAAAGCCATCAATTCCGTCATCCAAATCATCGCCATGTAGTGTGAAAAGAAGCGATCCCAGCGCCAACCACGGCGGAACACCACTGGTCACCTGCAGTCAACCACTAAAGGCTAATTATTCCCACTCTGCCTCCTGCCGGTCAGCCAGTCTTCGATCCCTGCTAGTATCTTTCCTGCAATACCATGAGCTCTCACCTTGTTAAGCATGTGGGACCTTGTCAAAGGCCTTGTGAAAATCCAAATAAACAACATCCACTGACTCCTTTGTCTATCCTGTCTCAAAGAATTCCAAAAGGATTTGGCGGGCAAGATTTCTCTTCTTGAAAACCATGCTAACTTTGGCCTATTTTATCATGTGCATCCGAGTACCCTGAAATCCATGACTCCAACATCTTCCCAACCACTAAAGTCAGGCTAACCGGCCTATAATGACCTGGCTTTTGCCTCTCCCTCTTCCTAGAGGGATTCCCTTGCCTCTGTCTGCTCAAATTTGAGAGGGATTTAGGATGCATTAAGAATCTCTCATCCGTGCGCCGGAAACAGGAGGAAGATCAGGATAAGAAGTGGAAGGAGAGGAATTTATAGCCTCACATTCCTGTGTCTGGAAAATGACTTGGCACATATTTGTTTAAAAAATGACAATTTATTCATTCCTTAGTGCATTATCTCAGTCAAATCTGTCAGTGATTTATGTAGACAACACACAGAGGATAACAGATGAACACTGCTTAACCATCTCACTGAAATAAAATAAACCTGAAGAGAAAGCATCCTTTGTACAAAATTTAAAAAAAAGTAGAAACTATTTTCTAAATGCAATATTGAAATTAAAAACAGAAATAATTGATCAATATATTACAACCTATATTACAATGTCAAATCAAATATGGATACAAGACTAGAGATAAGCACGGCTGTGTTAGTTTAGTCTTCAAATGTCTGTTCTGTGACATGACCTGACAATGGGTAGCTTGCTGGCAATGTGTGGGATTGCAGCTAAAGCTTTTCCCAAAGGAGGCAAGAGGGATGGAAAGGATGCGAGTGTGTGCCTCCCTCATCAATGTTCAGGACCCCCTTACCCATGTCTTAGTGGCCCGGGCAAGTGAAACGAGCGCAAAGCGGGTGACCAGGCAGCCATCTAAAGCAACCGCTGCAGCGGGGAAGCATCGTGAGGAGGGAAAATGAATAAATATTTAAAAGCACGTGAACGAGGGAAAGAAGGGAAACTGCACAGTGGATTCACAACAGTAATGATGTCAATTTTAACTCACAAAGCAGGGGACTGGTTTAAAACTTGCACCACCTTCTCCTTGCCAGCAGAGGGAGTCACCATCCAGGAATGAAGACCTCAAAATAGTGATCAAACCAAATCCAAAATGGAAATGAGAATATTCCCAAGGAAGGCCCATGCATATACAGCTCCTCCCATCTGCTCCAGCTCCAGATTCTATTTCAATCCTGTTTTGTTTGATAAGAATTACCCTGTGGCTTCAATAAAGCAGTATGATAAATGATGTCAGTGCACGCAATCCCTAGAGCAGCACCAGGCACCTGTGTAGTGCTGGCCCGGTATGATGTGATGAATGAGTCAGAAATGGGTCTACCTCAGGCCCATTTGGTTTTCCATCATGGTAAGTGGATTGTTCTATATGGTTACGCACAGTAAGTCCAGATCAGCAGTGGCACAGCCACATACACTTCCAACGCCATCGACTAGCATTGCAGACTGGGAGCAGCACAGGATCAGAGGCCCCAGGGTCACGGGTCCTTGGGCTCGAGCCTGTATGAGAGGTCGTAGAGTAACTGCTGATTGTCGATCACGTGAAGTTGGCGGATGTAGGCCTTGATCTGGATGTGGTTTGCTGCTGAGTCGGACTCGAGGTCTGCGTGCAGAAGAGAGAGAAGGAAAATCTGTCAACAATAGAAGAGACTTGGTTCACCATAGCTATGCCTCCTCTGAATCTCTCCCCCCTGACTCTGAAGGCTTCTCTGTCCCCTCTGAGTCAGTGTTATTTATCTATTTATTTGCACATTAGTTGTTTGCCAGTCTTTGTTTATGTATAGTTTGTTTCATTGATTCTATTGTTCTTATTTTATTTTCCTCTGAATGCTCGCAAAAACATAAATCTCAGGGTAGTACATGGTGACGTATATGTACTTTGATAGTAAACTTGCTTGACTTTGAACTTTGAGTCGGATTGTGGATTCAAGTCCCACCCCAGAGAATTGAACAGCAAATTCCATGCCGATACTCTAGCGTAGCATGAAGGGAGCATGGCTTTCAGAATCAGAACCTGAATCAAGCTTAATGGAGAAAATGTGACTGACAACTGTCCATCTTCCTCCAGGTCTGCTGCGTGACCAACCGAGTTCCTCCAGCATTTTGTGTGTCACTCCGGATTCAGCATCTGCAGTCCCCTGTGTTTCCATGGTGTGAAGAATGCCTCACTCCTACAGCTATTGGTCCTGGGTTCAATCCAACTCATTGTGAAGGTCTTTGGGTGGAACACTGGCAGCCTGAGCCTCGTATCCACGTTCCAGCGGGGAACAGGACAATGGCTGGGCAGGCACAGAAGATGACGTTGATCCCCTCCAGGTCAGTCCCTCTTTACACTGGTCCTGAACAGACAAAGCCACGCAGGCCAGGCCTTTGTGGCTCTGCTTTTCACCGAGTGGTGCATTTCAGAATCTAAATTATCCAGGTCCCTAGGAATAACACCCCGATCTACTTGAATGCAGTGTCCCTACTTGAGAAAGCACTGGGAGCCTCAGCTTACTTGAAAGTGTACTCAGTTCTGCACAGATACAGTATAACAGCATGGATTCTATGCTCCGGATAGAGGGCTGAACCCTCTGGGTATTCAGATCCCACTGTACCCACTATAAAATCTGGTTATTTCTTCTCAGCCAGCTCTAGATAAATGAATGAGGTACAGTACTGTGTAAAAGTCTTAGGCACATAGTATATACGTATATGTAGCTAGGGTGTCTAAGACCTTTGCACAGTACTGTGGAGTGAAGAGTGAGTTATAAATCTGGCGGAAGCAAAGGATGTTGGAAATGGCGGCAGTACACTGCAAAACACAAAATTACTACAGTACTGTGCAAAAGTCTTAGGCACCCTAGCTATATTTATGTGTCTAAGACACAGTACTGTGGATTAAATAGGTAGATTTATTTATCACATGTATATTGAAACACACAGTAAAATGTGTTGCTAGCATCAAGTCGGTGAGGATTGTGCTGGGCAGCCTGCAAATGTCACCATGCTTCCAGCGCCAACGCAGCATGCACACGACTCACTAACATATCCACATCTTTGGAATGTGGGAGGAAGCCAGACCACTTGGAAGAGACACACATGGTCAGGGGGAGAATGTACAAACTCCTTACAGACTGTGGTGGCAGTCCAAACCCGATCTTACAGCTGAAGCTGCCAGCTTAAACCATTCAGGGAAGAGAACTCACCACTGGCACCAGGCAGGAGATGGGACATGGGCACATGTAGGCATGTTTTCCTTCTTGACCTCATAGCAGTTCACATCCTCCCCATTACCCTCTCACAAGATTGGTCTTGAACACTACAGTCTCACGGGATAATTCTTAATGCTTTCTTAATTAGCCAGCTAATCACTTAGACCCAGAAGTTATTGCTAGTAAAATGGTAATATAAAGAGACTTCAAACGCAGGAATCTGGAGCAACAACAATATGCTGGACTCAGCAAGTTGAGCAGCATTGGTTTGAGGGAAGGAACTGTGAGTGTTTCCGACTGAAACCCTGTATCAAGACAAGAAAACTGATAACTATTATCTCTCAGCCAATCAGGAATGGGCTGTTAATCAAGGGCTTAATAGCACAGAATAAACACAAAAGATTTTGCAGATGCTGGAAACCTTTAGCAACACACATACAAAATACAGAGTTCCTCCAGCAGTTTTTGTGAGTAGGTTGCTTAATCGCACTGAAACGTCTTAAGAGTGAACACAAAAAGGCTGCTCTTCCTTGCAACAAAGCTAACGTGGGTCAAGTCCCAGAAGAACCCACTAACTAAGTGGGAGAATGAGAGTTGTGCAGTTAGGCAGTGCTATGAACAGGTTTCTGGGGAGCTTGACAGGATAGGGATTGCAGGGAAGATTCTCCTGTGTAGGAAGGCATAATCTCAGGATAGAAAGATGTTTAGTTCAGACTGGGAATGTTTGGAGACCTCCACGTTAAAAGGCTTTATTGTTGGAAAATAAATTGTAACTATAATAATAAAAGTAATAAATAAATCTGAACACAAATATAAAAAGTGGTGAGAAAATTAGGTTCTTAGCTACAAGGAAATTGGAGATCCTGATCAGTCACGTCACAATATTCAATGGTGGGACCATATTGGCCTTCCTCCTCCTAGATGTTTATCTTGTTGGAACAAGAAGCCCTGGCATCGCAAACCTTCACGACCTCTCCTTTTAAAGATTAGCTTTATTAGTCATGTGTACAACAAAACACACAGTGACATGGGTCATTTGCATCAAATGAAATCTTTGAGGACCGTGCTGGGGGCAGCCTGCATGTGTTGTCACACTTCTGACTTCAACACAGCAGGCCCACAGCTCACTAACCCTAACCGTAGGCCTTTGGAATGTGGGAGGAAACCCACGCAGTCATGGGGATAACGTACAAACTGACGGGAATCAAACTCCTATCGGTGACGCCGGCGTTGTAATGCGGTTACACTAACCACTATTCCCACTGAGGGTGACAGATAAATGTTCCCATAAAACCACTGTCCCTTTAGTTTTCCTGATCAACTTACTGAGCGGGCTGCTTCGATACTTCCTCAAGGTCCGGACTGCACTGGCTACCATGTGCTGTAAAGAGAGATCAACAAGGTTGGACTCAATCATTTATTATTCTATACCAAAGGTCATGATTACTTTTTTTTAAATATAGTAATTACACTATTAGTGAGTAGTCCTTGCAAATTAAATTTGTCTTGCACTTTGTCAACTGTTATCTGATGACACTCCTGTGAGGGGATTTACTGAGCAGAGGTGCCATTGTCATTCCAATGGAGCATTTCCCTTCCTCAGCTTGGTCTCCAAGTTCTAATTACTGGAACGAACACATAGTACATGCAACAATACAGCACATCAAAGCACAGTGGAAGCCTGTGACAGTTGCTCGTCCCTTCTTCCCCCATTACTGCTGAGAATTCAGATTTTGTGGAAATTACAATTAACACCCAAACAAGGAAAATCCTTATGTTATATAACAGTCCACAAAGCCTGCACCGAGCACAATGCCAAATTAAACTCAATCTCTTCTGGTTCTATATTCCCTATCTAAAAGCCTCTTAAACACCACTGTCATTTCCACTTCTACAAGTACCCCCGACATCCCGTTCCAGGCACTTGTCATTCTGTGCGTAAAAAAAAAATTGCCCCACACATTAAGTGAGATTAACCCCCCCCCCCCCACGTTAAATGCAGGCCCTCTAGTATATGACATTTCTAAACTGGAGAAAAGATTTCGACTGTCTACCTTATCAATGCCCGTCATAATTCGATAAACTTCTGTCAGATTTCCCTCCAGCCTCTTGATACTCTGGAGAACAACCCCAATTTTTCCAATCTTTCCTTGTAGCTCATACCATCCAATCTAGACAGCAACACAGCAAACCCCTTTTGTACCCTTTCCAAAGCGTCAACATCCTTCCTGTAATGGGGAAACCAGAATTGCACACAATACTCCAAGTGCAACTGAGGCAAAATTTTATACTACTACAATGTGACTTCCTTATCTTACATTTGATGTCACAACCAATGAAGGCAAGCATATCATTCGCCCTCTTTTACCATCCTATCTGCTTGTATAGGCGCTTTCAGAGTAGGGCAAGATCCCTCTGTACATCAGAGTGAAACCCTGTGACAATTCTCCATCCTTTCATCTCCATTAGTGCCGAGAATCCAGTTTTGTAGAAATTACAAGTAACAACTGACTAAAGAAAGTTATTTTGTTCTGTAACAGGTGCCCAAAAAGTATTGAGAACTTGCAAATGGAATTGCTTGAGCTCTTGAAAGTCACTTGTCAAATCTGTTGAGGGAACAATCCATTTACCTGTCAGACTGAATCATCTTCCAATCTGTGAAGACACTGTGGTCAGCAGGGGACCAGACAAATAGCTTCTACCGTGAATTCCCAGAGAGGAGATCTCAGGAAAAGACTTTAGTAAAATCAATACAGTCAGACTGACACCGGTGTTCATGTCCACTGGTGGAGGGAAGTTGAGATGGAAGGGTGCTCTATATTACTGATTACCATGGATGTGCACACTCAGAACACTCTGGGAATCCTACTGGTAAAGATGTCGGTGTCTTTCAGGGTTGTCTCTGGAGTCTTAAAGAATTATAGCTCATTTTCTCTCCTTCCTTAGATCCACAATCATTCTGGAACCAATAACTCAGCTAAGATTAATAACTCAGCGTGGGGGAACTTTCTGTATTGTGTGACTCAGAGTCTGCAGTAGAAGAGAAATGTTTTCTTAAATTAATTCAATGTTAAGAGTATGAAAGCTGTCTCAGAGTTTTGCCATTCAGTGGCCTCATCTATTATTGACCAAAATATGCCTCTGGGGTCCAGTTTTAAGACTAAATACTTAAATGAATCATGACTGCCTGAAAAATCCAAACCATCAGGTGGTGGTACCATTACTCTTTGAAGGCTTCAGGAGCCTGAATAGTTTTGCCTTTCTTAATTGACTAAGTTGTAATCTTCAAATCTTAGCCTCCTTCTGCTGTGTTAAGAAACTGGGCGACACTGTCAGAACACAGTTCACTTGAACACACAAGGAGGAGAATAAACAATTGTCGTTTTGGGCCGAGACCCCTCATTAGGACTGGAAAGGAAGGGGGAAGCTGCTAAAATAAGGAGAGAGGCAGGGTTGGGGAAAGACTACAAGCTGGCAGATGATGGGTGAAACCAGGTGACGGGGAAGGTGGGTTGGTGGGAGAGGGAATGAAGTAAGAAGCTGGGATGTAATAGGTGGAAGAGGTAAATGGCTGAAGAAGGAGGAATCTGATAGGAGAGGACATTGGACTAGTTGTTGCAGTGTGCTGGAATATTTTCTATTTGTACATTGGGTAGTGTAACATACCAAAATATTGCCCATTTATACGTTGGGTAGTGTAATGTACCAGAATATTGTTTATTTGTAACATTGGGTAGTATAAGTTAATCGAATATTGTCAATTTGCATATTGGATAGTATAATGTGCTGGAATACTGCCAACTTGCATATTGGATGATGTAAAATGCTCATTGTCTATTGGGTAATTTAATGTATTAGAACATTGTCCATTTGGACATTAGGTGGTATATTGTGCTGGGACTTTATTCAATTGTAATGGCACTGGTGCTGAGCGGGAGTCTACAATATATTTGTACATAGGGTAGTAGATGCACTCGAACACTGGCCACAAAGCCTTCGGGCAGTAGGGTGTACCAGTGCTGTTTTATCCTGGGACAGTAATAGAAGTACTCACCATTTTCTCAAAGTTCACCAGCTGATTCAGGAACGTTTTGTTTCCCTCATGTATGAAAGTCATATCTGGAAAATCATGGAAAGAAATAAACACTGAAAATGCTCCATAATTACCAATAATGTGAATGTGGTGCCCTTCAACCCTTCCCAACCACCACCAGAGTGTTTAGCATTCAAATGTATTTCATTCGCTCTCAAGGTCTTTAAAATGTTGTGAAAGGTGCTATGGAAATGCAAGCCTTTGTGTGCTTTTTATCATCTAAACTCAGTGGCCATTTTATTAAGTACCTCCTGTACCTAACAAAGAGGCAACTGGGTGCATGTTTGTTGTCTTCTGCTGTTGTAGCCCATCCACTGCAAGATTCAATGTGTTTTGCACTCAGAGATGCACTTCTGCACACCACTGTTGTAACGCAAGATTACTTGGGTTACCGTCACCTTTTTGTCAGCTTGAACTAGTCCGGCCATTCTGCTCTGACCCCTCTCATTAACAAGGCGTTTTCACTTATGCAACTGCTGCTCATTGGGTGTTTTTTGTTTTTCACACCATTCTCTATAAACTAGAGACTGTTGTGCATGAAAATCATAGGTGATCAGCAGTTTCTGAAATACTCAAACCACCCCATCTGGCACCAACAATGATTCCACCGTGAAAGTCACTTCTTCTTCATTCTGAAGTTTGGCCTGAACAACAACTGAACCTCTTTACCATGTCTGCATGCTTTTATCCATTGAGCTGCTGCCACATGATTGGCTGATTAGATATTTACATTAATGAGCAGGTGTACAGCTGTATCTAATAAAAGTGGCCACTGAGTGTATATTGGTGAAAAGCTTCCACCGTGACTGCTGTGCAGCAGCTGGAATTCAGCTGGCCCAGCATTATTCTGTCAGTGGGATCTTGCCCTGGGCTGGGCGGCAGCTGCCCTGTTCTGCCCTGGAGGACTTCTGCAATGGACCAAGGGTCAGAACCCTTACCGCTGATTTTGCACTTGGTAACTTGCCTTCATTCTGTCTATCTTCTACCTTCACCAGATTGATTCTGGGGATGAGTAGGGATTAGCCTTAAAGGGGAGATCGAGTCTCCTGGGACTACCCTCACTGAAATTCAGAAGAATGAGAGGGGATCTGATAGAGACATACAAATTAGGAAAGGGATAGATAAGATAGAGGCAGGAAAGTTATTTCCACTGGTAAGCGAAGAGACATAGCCTCAATGTTCAGGGAAATAGATTTAGGATGGAGATGAGGAGAAACTGGTTTTCCCAGAGTGTAGTGAATTTGTGGAATTCTCTGCCCTGGAAAACAGTAGAGGCTACCTCATTAATTATATTTAAGACACAATCAGATAGACTTTGTATAGCAGGGGAATCCAGGGTTATGGGGAAAAGGCAGATAGGTGGAGCTGAGTTCACCTACTCTAGGGCCAGATCTGCCATGATACCATTAACTGGTAGAGCAGGCTTGACAGGCCAGATTCCTGCTCCTATTTCTTATGACCACAGGTGCTATCTGTGTGGAGTTTGCGTGCTCTCTCTGTGACTGGTTGTTCCTCCCAGGAGCTCTGGTTTCCTCCCACATCCCAGTCTTGCTGTCTGGCAGGATAACTACCGCTAGAGTAGGTGGAGCAGCGGCAACTGGAATGACAGGCAATAGATTGCAGGAAAATAAGTTGGGGGCACAGGACTGATGGGATTGCTCCAAAAGTCAGTAGCTGCTTGATGGCTGAAAGCCTCCTGTTATACGAGAATATGAGAAACACATTAATGAGGAAAAATGTGCAGGAGCTACGGGGAAAGAAGGAATGAAATTTACTTGAACATAGAACAATACAACACAGTACAGGCCCTTCAGCCCACGATATTGTGCTGACCTTTTAACCTACTCCAAGACTTATCTCACACTTCCCTCCCACTTAGTCCTCTATTTTTCTTTCATACATATACCTAGCATGTCCTTAAATGTCCCTAATGCATCTGCCTGTATCACCACCCCTAGTAGCATGTTCCACACACCCACCAGTCTCTGTAAAAAAAAACTACCTCTGACATCCCCCACCCCCAAACACATTCCTCCAATCACCTTAAAATTATGCCCCCTTGTATTAGGATTTTCTGCCCTGGGAAAAGGGCAGTGGATGTCCACTCTTTTAATCATCTTATACATCTCGAAGAAGTCACCTCTCATCCTCCTTCGATACTAGGTACCCCTTTCAATGAGTTTCCCCAGAGATAATGGACCTCAATGCCACTGAATTCTTAGAAACCATTACCAAAAGGAGAATGATTTTAGGGACAGGGCTGTCATCTCACCTTTCAGTAGCAGGGGGACGAAAGGAATCAGGGGAGGCTTCATCCTGGCAATAGTGTCTCTGTAGGTCTTATGGTTTCGTGAGGGATCCTGTAAGACAGAAAAGTGGTCTCATTGTCTGCTGTCAGATATAACACCACCCCCAATTCTCTTGCTCAAATTGAACATCTTGCTAATTACTGGACCCAAATTTCCCAGTGCAAAGCCTTGTGCTTATCACTGAAGTCTGGCTGGAGTGATCAGGGACCCAGCTAAAATTCATTGAAGAAAAAATGTCCAGGTTATTCCAATAGTAGACACAGAGGAAGTGAGGAGTACAGTAGTGGACATTATCGTATCACACTGATTTTCCTTGTGTATTAACCTGCAGGACCAAAGCCCATTGAACAACAGAGTAAATGAGGAACCATTTGACCCATCTCATGTACTCTCCATTTGCTTCCATACTCTTCCCCATCTCATTGCAATTTTTTTTCCTCCAAACATATTTATTTAATTCGTCATACCACCAGCATATCACCATCCTTCACCACAACAAGGCCAGAGCATGCATGATCCCTGGAAATATGTGAATGATGATGCACTACCTGCCCCTGACTCATAGAACATAGATCCCTTTGGCCCATGAGGTTGTACCAATTTTTTAACCTACTGTAAGATCAATCTTACCCTTCCCTCCTACATAGCCCTCCATTTTTCTATCATCTGTGTGGCTACCAAGTTGTTTCTTAAGTATCTCTAATGTATCTGCCTCTACCACAACCCCTGGCAGGGCGTTCCATGCACCCACCACTCTGTTTGAAAACAAAAACTACCTCTGACATCCCCTCCTATACTTTCTTTCAAATGCCTTAAAATTATGCCCCCTTAGATTAGTTATTTCTACTCTGGGAAAAAAGTCTCTGGCTATTCGCCTATCTACACCTCGTGTCATCTTGTACAACTCTCATCCTGTATCTCCACAGACAGAAAAGCCCTAGCTCACACAACCTGTTCTCACAAGACATGCTCTCTAATCCAGACAGCATCCTGGTGAAACTCCTCTGCACTCTCTCTGCAGCTTCCAGTCTCTAAAGACTCTATGATACCTGGGTTTATCAGACCCCTTCATACGACACAAACTATAACTCTGCTCTTGAAACTGCATGCCCTTGGAGTTAAAGTTCAAAGTATTTTTTGTAATTAAAGTACATACAGTACATGTTACCATACATCATAAACCAAGCAACATAGATAACAATGAGGTTTCGCTCCCAGTTGAACTCTATGCCTTTTATGCTCGTTTGACCGATTAAACAAGGAGGTTCCTTCACAAAACCCCACAACCCCTGATGACCCTGTGATCTCAGACTCTGAGGTCAACGTGAGAAGGTCCTTCAGGAGGGTGAATCCACAGAAAGCATCTGACCCAGGTGGTGAACCTGTTGGGTTCTTCCCCCTCCTTCAGCCCGAGGAGCCAGCTCCACCACTGTCTATGGTCAAACCCACGCAGCAAGGTCAGAGAGCTGCATGGCTCCCATCCCACCACCCCTTGCACTGCCCAGTGAAGCAGGTGCTCAGTTAGTACTGTCTTTCTAGTCTGTTATGTTCAAGGAGTTACCTCTGGCATCTTAACAAAGTCAAAGATGGTGAAAATATAATATTCCAGTCTGAAAACCTTTGACAGGAATCTTGGTCAGCATGGACCAGTTGGGCCAAAGGGCCTTTTTCTGTGCCTCTAACGTTCATGGGTTACTCACCGTTAAACTCTCAAATTTCTGGAAGAGCTTTTTACATTTTGCAGGCAGTTTCTGTGGGGCAAACAAGAAAAAGTTGAAACAAGTATTCCATTTTTTTTGAAAATCCAAAATGTTTTGGATGCTGAAAAATTGAATTAAAAACAGAATTAATGCTTCAGATTTGACAATCAATAATTTGAAAAGTTAACTGGTTAACATCCACCTCACTATAGGAAGGATATGGAAGCATTGGAAAGGGTACAGAGGAGATTTACCAGGATGCTGCCTGGTTTAGAAAGTATGCATTATGATCAGAGATTAAGGGAGCTAGGGCTTTACTCTTTGGAGAGAAGGAGGATGAGAGGAGACATGATAGAGGTGTACAAGATAATAAGAGGAATAGATAGAGTGGATAGCCAGCGCCTCTTCCCCAGGGCACCACTGCTCAATACAAGAGGACATGGCTTTAAGGTAAGGGGTGGGAAGTTCAAGGGGGATATTAGAGGAAGGTTGTTTACTCAGAGAGTGGTCGGTGCGTGGAATGCACCGCCTGAGTCAGTGGTGGAGGCAGATACACTAGTGAAGTTTAAGAGACTACTAGACAGGTATATGGAGTAATCTAAGGTGGGGGCTTATATGGGAGGCAGGGTTTGAGGGTCGGCACAACATTGTGGGCCGAAGGTCCTGTACTGTGCTGTACTATCCTATGTTCTATGTTTCTCTCTCCACAGATTCTGTCTGACCTGAGTATTATCAGCAAGAACCTTTGTATTCCCAAATCTTACCCTCTTGCTGAATGACAATTCTGAGCTCTTGCATGGGAAAGAGAACCAGGTAAATAGATCCAAGCAACTTCTCAGAGCCTCCTTGAAAGAATGAACTCCTGAGGATCTTGGGCTGATGATCACTCAAATGGAGGAGGAACACTCAGGATGGCACTGAGAACCTCTGGTCTATGCTTCAGCAGCAGAGTTAAGTCCAGTATAAACAGAAAAAAAGGACAATTTTCAAAACTACCGATAAGTATTCTCTGTGCTGCCTATGGCAACATCGGGAGATCGCACATCGACTTCCCTAGTTACCTTTCAGCCCACAGAACCAGAAAGGAAGCTAGTTCTCCTCAAACTCAAGGAGGACACAAGGACAGAAAAACATCCCAAGATAGCAAAGGGTACACAATTTGGAGCCACAAATGAAACTGGACGCTGTGTGACCTAGAGATGAGTTTCCCTAGAGCAGGGGTTCCCAACCTTTTTAATACCATGAGCCAATACCATTAAATGGTCCATAGACCTCAGATTGGGAACCCCTGTTCCAGAGGAAGACAGGGGCTGCAGGAACTTAATAATCCAATAGTTAAAAGCACCTCAAGTTTATGACTTTGCCTGCCAGTTACAAAATTTATTGAATGACTGAAATTTTAGATAAGCAGACATATGGGAAGTTTGTACGGCTGGAGGAAGTATAGAGACAAGCTATCTGGAAACAGGGATAGAAATTTTGAAATCAACATAATGTTTACACAGGAGCCAAACGCAAGATTGATTTTTTTATATAATTGTAATTCAGCCCATGGAGTCTATGCCAGCTATCAGAGTAAACCCAGCATTCCCATTGGAGGCACGAGAATTTGTAGATGCTGAAAATCTGCAGTAACAAATAATCAGCTGGAGGAATTCAGCGGTTCGAGCAGCATCTGTGGAAGGAAAGGAATTGTCGCCATCTTGGGTTGAACCCTGCACAGGTCTGTTGCAGGGTTTTGACCTAAAACATTGACAATTTCTTTCCACCACAGATGCTGCTCGACCTCCTGAGTTCATCCAGCAGATTGGTTGTTGAGTCATCATTCCCACTGCCCCACATATTTTCTGGTAACTAATTAGTCGTAGACTTTTACACCACACACACAGGCCCTTCGGTCCATCTAGTTTGTGCTGACCTTGTCTTCTGCCTCATCCCTCTACCTGCGCCCAGATCATAGCCCTCCAAACCCCTCTCATCCATGTACCTATCCAAATTTCTCTTAAATGCCACCACTGAACCCACATCCACCACTTCCACTGGCAGTTTGCTGCACAATTGCTCCACCCTTTGGGTGAGGAGTTCCCCATCATGTTCCCCTTAAATCTTGCACCTTTCACCCTCAACCCATGACCTCTAGTTCTAATCTCACCCAATCTCAGTGGGAAAAGCCTGCTTGCAATTACCCTATCTATACCCCTCATAATTTTATACACCTCTATCAAATCTCCTCTCATTCTCCTACATCCAATATGTTGAAACTGAACCCACATCTACCATTTCCACCGGCAGTTCATTCCACACTCGCCTCTGGAAAGTTTTCCTCAGATTCCATAGAAAACCTACAGCACAATTCCCCTTAAATATTTCAACTTCCACTCTAAACCTCTAGTTCCAGTCTCACTGAAACTGAAAGGAAAAGCCTGCATGCATTCTCCCCATCTATACCCCTCATAATTTTGTATACCTGTATAAGATCTCTCATCATTCTCCTGTCCTAACAGATTCAACCTTTGGCTTTTACTCAGGTATTCCCTCTGGCGTGCTCAACAACAGCCCCGATTAACTCTGCCACCCTCCTATACCAGGGGTGATTGACCCACCAACCCCCACATCTTTGGGAGGAAACCAGAGAATCTAGAGGAATCCTACTTGGTCACAGGGAGAACCTGCAGACTCCACACAGACAGCACCAGAGTTCAGGGCTCAAACTGATACAGGTTTATCACTCATTGCAGATTACTTTCCTCTCAACCTCCTTTGCAATTCACTGTCAAGAGATTCTTCAAATGCTGGAGGTCTCTATCCAGTCTGATTTTGGATATCCAGGAAAAGGAATCAAAAATTAGAGGAGATAGGTTGCAAGGGTCCAAAACTAGAGGGTGGAGAGAGTTAAGACAGACTTGAGAGGTAACTTCCTTGCACAGGGGAGAGTCAGTACCTGGAATGAACTGCCAGAGGACGTGGTCGATGTGGGTACTGCTGCAACATTTATGAGGCTTTTGTACAGGTGCGTTGAGAGGAGGGGCTTGATGGGTTATGGATTGAATGCGTGCAACTGGGACTAGCAGAGAGGATCTCTGGTCAGAATGGACCTGTTGGGCTGAAGGGTCTGATTCTGTGCTGTATTACTCTATGAGTGCGATTATAATACTTTAGGACTCTATACTATAACACCAAAGGTAGACAGTAAATTTAATAGATCAGTTAACAATATGTACATCCATAGTAAATGTAGTAATGACTGTTTACACACACACTCTGGCATGTAGAATTGATGCTGTGTTCCACTTACCTCCCAGGTTAAACAGAGACGGCTGACCGCTGCGTTGCACAGGCCCATGATGATGGCAAAGAATGAGAACAAGTTCTGCTTCTCCTTACAGCTGCAAGAGGGAGGAGCCATTAGGATTACTACAAGTCACGGGGGGTGGGGGAAGGGGGGCAACACTGCACCAGGTTCAAGAGCAGCTACCTCCATTCAACCATTCGGTTCTTGAGCCAACCCGACAACCTTAATTACTATCTCAGTATGCCAAACTATGACCAAACCTTTTACAGATCACTTAGGGTGTTCTATAAGCCACCCGTGTAGGTGCACATTGTTTTTGTTTGATGAAAATATGAAAGAAAACACAATTGTACACAAGTCAAAGTCAAGCTTATATGCACCAGTACGTAGGTGCATGGAAAGGAGTTTCCAAGTGAGGAAAAGACGGACTGGGTGAGCTGTCAAACGTAATGATTTTGTGGTAGTTTGTAGAAAGTTTAGGGAAGTAATGTCTGAAGTTAGAAACAGCATGGGTTGGAAATATTAGCTTCACTATATTCAACAAAACAAAACCTTTGATGTGGCAAATATTTTCCAACACTTCAGAAGGGATGAATACTCATTAAGATGAGCAATCCAAAACTATATTATTGACTGAAAAGTCATTGACCTGAAACATTAACTCTATTTCTCACTCCGCAGATGCTGCCCGACCTGCCCAGTATTTGCAGCACGTTCTATTGTTAAACACAGATGGCAAATGTAGGTTTTAAAAGAGATAAAGATTAGCTTGACTTGTTGCATGGACGTCAAAGCATAGTGAAATGCATCATTTGTATCAACGACCAACACAGTCCAAACATGTGCCCGCAAATGTCATCGCGCTTCCAGTACCAACATAGTGCCACAGTCTGAGGATGTGCTGAGGGCAGCTGACAAGTGATGCCATACTTCCAGCGCTAACATAGTATCAACACAGTCCAAGGATGTGCTGGGGGAAGCCTGCAAGTGTCGCTGCACTTCTGACACCAACGTAGCATGCCCACACAGTCATGGGGTGAACGTACAAACTCCTGTCAGACAGCAGTGGAATTGGTCCGTGATCACTGGCGCTGTAAAGTGATATTCTAAACACTACACTAGTGGACCGAGATAGCAGAGATGAGGACTGAGATCGGCTGAGGTCTGGGCACAGGGGTCACTATCAACCTAGGTTGTCCTAAAGGAGTCAATGGCACTGACAGACAGCCAGGTCTGCCATCAGTATCTCAACAGCAATCTCCTGGGCTGCTGATTATGATCAAGTAGCAGAAACACTCAACTCAGTCTTGTTATCATCAAGTGTTATCTCCCATACACAATACAAATGTTTTGCATAGATTGGGCATGACAATCAGAGGCTTCAGCTTCAGGAGAACTATCTGACGTTCCAGCTTAGATGAAAGAGGCAACCCTGCAGGCTCAGATCTTTAGTACTGGAGTGTAGGAGAACTGAACAGGTGAACTTTGAAGATATCACACAGGCCTCCAGTGAGTGATCGCATGGTATCGTGCTGCGCAAGAGCCAGTGCCCACCAGGCAAAGGCAGCAGCTGCAAAGCTGGGTCATCTTCCACCAGAGGGCGGCAAACCTGTGGAATTCACTGCTGCCAACGGCTGTGGAGGCCAAGTCATTGGGTACGTTTAAGGAAGATAGTGATAGGTTCTGGATTTGATTAGCAAAGGCATCTAAGGTTATGGCGAGAAGGCAGAAGAGTGTCATTGAGAGGGATAATAAATCAACCATGATGGAATGTCAAAGCAGACCCAGTTGGCCAAATGGACTAACTCTGCTTATATGTCTCATGGTCTAATGTCACTTAGACAGATAAACTGGACCTTGATGACTGTGGAATCTTATTATGCAGAAATGACTATACTTCAGATGTGCTTCGTGGACTATGGCAGACTCTGTGATGTGGTTGTGTCATGAAAAGTGCTACGGAAAAATTAGCTCTGCCTCCAGAGTGCAGAGATGCAGGTCAGTCCAGGGGCAGGTCATATAGAGGAGTGGGGGGGAGGTTGTGGGGATAGAGCCTGCTGGACAACTTCCTAACCCTATTCATCATTAAGCACAGAAAGGATGCTCAAGTAAGGGAGTAACCGCTTCTCTTCCCATGTGGCAGAGACTTGGTCAAGCGACTGGTGCTGAAGAACGATGGGGAGGGGGGGTGCGACCACTCAAGATTACTTAAATGGGAGGTAGGGATGCCTTATGAGGAAAGGCTGAGTGAACAAGGGCTTTTCTCTTTGGATAAAAGGAGGATGAGAGGTTAATGTGTATAAGACAATAAGAGGCATAGATTGAGTGGAAATGCCTAATACAAGGGAGCATAATTTTAAGGTGACTGGAGGAAAGTATGGGAGTGGGATGTCAGAGAAAGTTTTTTTTAAATACAGAGAGAGTGGCGAATGTGTGGAACACTCTGCCAGGAGTGGCAGTAGAAGCAGGTATATTAAGGGCGTTTAAGAAACTCTTAGATAGGCACATGGATGGATAGAAAAGTGGAGGGCTATGTAAGAGGGAAGGATTAGATTGATTTTAGACAGACTGAAAGGTCAGCACAACATTGTGGGCTGAAAGGCCTGTACTGAATTGTAATATTCGATGTTCTATGCACCCATCCTACTTGCCATCCTTCACCTCATTGGCCAAGACCTGCCACAATCGTGTAAAGAGTGGACAACAGGCTTTTTAACCTTAACCAGTTCTAGGCCAAGAACAAGATGTGACCTACAAGGCCAAACACAATTCTTGGTCTTTCCTTCCTATGTTACTGTATGCAGCTGAATCATGGACCATCTACAGTAGCCACCTGAAAGCCCAAAGGCAATACCACCACAGAACCTTATGAAAGACTTTGAAGATCATCTGGAAGGACAGATGCACCAAGACCAGCAGATGTGAACAGCATCTCCACCATGATAAAGCAACACTAACTCTGATGGATAGGTCATATCACCAGATGCCTAACTTACATCTTCCCCAAACCGATCCTTTATACTCCCGGTTGAAGGAAGATCAGTGAGCCTCTGGTGGGAAAAGGAAATGTTTCAAAAAAAAAATAACACCAGCCTGAAGAAATTCAACATTATACCTAAAAACAGGGAGGACATTGTATTCAATAGATACGCCTGGAGGAAATCTGTTCAAGAGGGAGCTGCACGAGAACGACCACTGCGGTGCCGCAGAGATCAAGCGGGAGCTACGAAAGGAGAGAGTGAACAACCAAAGTAATCAAACACCAACCACAGCCACCACCTACTCTCACACACACTGCACCAGAATATGTGGATCCCAGATTGGCCTCTACAGCCACCCAAGGACCCACCAATAGACAACCCCCTAGGAGAACATCAAACCAACTCAAGTGATTGCACTACTAGTGTTCTATGTTCTTTAACGGGATGCTTACATCTGTAAAAGATGATTGTAAACTTGTGATCTGAACAAGTGAACTTCAAAGATAAAATGCACAGAGGTGGTGCGGTAGCATAGTGGTTAGCATAACGCTATTGGAGCACCAGCGACCTTTGTTCAACTCCACCACCGTCTATAAGGAGTGTGTACATTTTCCTCATGGCTGCACTTGTTTCCCCCAAGTGCTTCGGTTTCTTCCCACGTTCCAAAGGTTAGGGTTAGGTTTAATAAGTTGTGGGCATGCAATGTCGTCGCTGGTGGCATAGCAGCATTTGCAGGCTGCCCCCAACGCATCCTCACTGATTTGATTTGACACGAATGACACATTTCCCTTTATGTTTCAATGTACATGTAACAAATAAAGCTAATCTTAAGCCTTAAGATCTTAATCTTAGAATGCAGGCTAAGTCCTGCAGGTGCCTGTGTACTGTCACCAGGTGAGTCACTGCTGCTGTTCGTTGGGTGGTCAGCTATTTCAGGAGTGAGGGCAATGTCCTTTATTCTTCTGGGAACGCCTTACATTCAGGTAGGTCTGAGTCTGAAACTTCTCATTACTTTATGTGATCTGCCCGATAGGTTGTCTGCTTTTGAAAGCAAACAACTGGTTATTACAGGATTGTGTTGAGTGCTTCTACTGCCTTATCATCAAACAGCAACTCTTTCTACCTCTGCCTTCCAGCTCAATTACTGAAAAAGATGATTATCATCATCTGCTGGAAACTGCAAGATTCATTTTTGCTCTATCCCTCATCTCCAGACTTGTTCCGGCCAATCTTTCATTCCATGTATGCTTAGCCTCTTATTTTATGAAATCTCAGGATGACTAGTTCCAGCCAATCTTGTATCCCATCTATTCTTGGCCTCTTGCTTTATGAACTCTCAGGGTGGCTAGTCTGTTCAAGAAATATTATCCATCCTATTCACCTTGAGAAGATGGCACTGGATGCCTTTCCTGAATTAGTGTGGTTCTTGTGACAAAGTTTGTCCACTGTGTGCTCAAGGTGAGTTTCAGAACTCTGAGCCAACAATGATGAAATTGTAGCCATACACTTCCAGGCTGAGATACTGTGTGACTTGACTCAACCTATGGGTGACATCATTATGGTGCAGGACACCCTCGCTCATTCTCGCAGACTTCTGAGGTTTAATGGACAGCAATCTGGAGTGGAGAGGGGTGGAATGGCACTGCAGCAGTTAGAGCAACGCTTTACAGCACCAGCAGCCAGCGGCTGAGGTTCAATTCTCATCACTGCCTGTAAGGAATTTGTACATTCTGCTCACGACTGTGTGGGTTTCTGCCAGGTTTTCCGATTTCCTCCCATGTTCCAAAGATGTACGGGTTAGTAAGTTGCAGGCACGCTACGTTGCCGCCGGAAGCGTGGCGCCAATTACAGGCTGCCCTCAGCACATATTTGGATTCCACTGGTCAAAATACATGTGACACATAAATTTAATCTTTATCTTTATTGCAAAACGTATTCAGTATTAGCACAAGACAACTAGTAAGTATTAAGATAGATTTCAAAAATATAATATTTCAGATGTTGGGAAAGAAAACCTATGAAAGCTAATCTTTCTTTAACCTTGACAGAATAGGGCACCTTTATTGTGCCAACTGTAATGAGGTAAAGAGATTTACATTTATGTAGTGCCTAGGATCAAACCCTGAAGCAAACCCTCAGTGAATTGCTTTCCATGTGTTGTCCATGTTGCTAGGTAACTGGTCATGGCGTCTTATTTATTTACAACCAATATCCCACAGATAGCAATGCATTAAGCAATTAGTTGATCCCGTTAGTCCAGTATTGCCTGAGGGATGAATGTACACCAGGGCACTCAGGGGAGGAGTGGGGGCAGAGATTCCTGATAAGGTGGCTTGTGCTCAGTAAAGAAAGGACAGGGATCTCACAAAAAAAAAATGACATGCTGGAAGCTGAAGAAAGACAGCCTGCCCTGTGGTTGAAGGACTGTGTATATGCCTGAATGGGTGGGTGGGAGGAATGGGGCTTGTTTTGCTTTGGTATGTTCTGTGTTGGTCAACTGAGCATGGCGGGCATGCTATGTTGACGCCGAAATGTGTGGTGGCACTTTGCGGGCTGTCCCTCCAGCACACCCTTGGCGGTGTTGGTGGTTAATGCAAATGACGCATTTCACCGTATGCTCCGATAAATAAATCTTAATCTGAATCTGAAGAGGCATCCCCAGCAATCTAACACCACATTCAGTCCTGCGGTGATGCATTAGATGAGTTTATAGATTAATTATAGGTCTGAAATATGCCTGTACACCACAGCACAGGCCCTTCAGCCCACAATATCTGTGCCAAATTAAACCAAATCTCTTCTTCCTGCAAATAATCTATATCCCTCCTTTCCCTGCATATTCAAGATTCAAGATTGTTTACTGCCATTCTACAGTACAGAAGTGTAAAGGAGAACAAAATGATTGTTACTCTGGATCTGATGCAGCATAAAAACACAATACTGTGTAAGTATAAAAACAATCCTATAAAAGACAATGTACAAGTAACTGTAAGGTGGCAGTTCATGAGGGGATGAAGGGTGCTGTGGGGCCATGGAGAGGAGTAGCTGATGTGGGTGTAGTGGTTTAATGGGTATTAGTGTTGATTAGCCTGACGGCTTGGGGAAAGTAACTGTTGTTGAGTCTGGTGATCTTTTGCCAGAGAGAGTACTGCCGGTGAGCCAAGCCAGCAACAACTCGGACCAGGCACCAGATGTGACCAGAGTGACTCCTGGTCTGAATTTTACATTTCTCAGATTCTTTGTCCCCACCCTCACAGGCCTTGAGGGGTATATATAGGGCAAATGCAAGCAGACCTTTTTTTTTTGCCACTGAGCTGAATGAGATGAGAACTAAAGGTCAAGGGTTATGGGTGAAAAGTGAAATGTTTAAGGGGAACATGAGGAGGAACCACTTAGATGATGGTGAGAATGTGGAATGAGCTGCCAGAAGTGGTGGATGTGGGTTCAATTTCAACATTTAAGAGAAATTTGGGTAAGTACATGAATGGGAGGGGTATGGAGGGCCATGGTCCTATCCAGAATAACAATTCAGCATGGACTAGATGGGCCAAAGGGCCTGTTTCTCTGCTGTACAACTCCATGAACACTTACAGAGCAGCCATGTGGATGAAGGTTTTGAGAATTTGCACCCGTTTTCCCAGGCGCTCACACATCAGTATCTCCGTGGCGACCCAGTGTTGCACCTCACTGCACCGCTGCAGCACCAACTCCAGATTTGCCGTCCGCCTTCGAATGCTCTCGTTCCGGAAGACGTAGTGGATCAGTTCCAGCTGGGAGATTTAAAAAAATGCAAAGAAAATTACACAGGGTAAAAACTTCAATGCCATTTCACTTCTATTGATAGGAGGGACCTGACAATGAAATGGAAATATCACAGTTCACCTCCTGAAGTGGAAACAGCATCAGAGATTAAAGTAAAACTGGAGTGTAAGAGGATAAATACATTAAGGAAGAGCACTGTGCACACTCAGACATGAACGATCCATTTGGTGTCTCACTCGCTGAGACTTGTGCAACTTTTGCTTTGGCCTTCAGTATCACGGCAGCTAGTGAAGGAATCAGAGCTGGTAAAGAGGCTACAACAGCCCAAAATGCTTTCAGGGTGCAGAGGTACAGAGCAACGCAGACCAAACTGGAAAACACCATAATGTACAGAGTGTAAGTCACAACTATGTTTAAATTTCACCACGAGTTTTTGTTTGAGACCTCAATTTTAGGCAGCGTCAGAGGGGAAGCTGCAGGGGAGGAGGGAATCAGTACAATCGACCTACAGTCTGACATCAGAGGTGAATAAAAGAACATAAAAGGTAAAGATAGCATAGATTTACAAAGTCCTCTTCCCAGAGTGGGAATGCCAAACACTAGAGGGCATAGCTTTAAAGTGAGAAGGGCAAACTTAAAGGAGGTTTAAGAAGGAAGTGTGTTTTTTACGCGGAGTGCTCGGTACCGGGAACACGCTACCAGGGGAAGCAGATATGATAGCAATGTTTGAGAGGCACTGACACATGAACAGATAGGAAACTGAGAGACAGAGACGATGTGAAGGCAGATGGGACTAGTTGACATTGGCATCATGGTCAGCAGAGGCATTGTGGGCCAAAAAGCTTGTTCCTGAACTTTTCTACGAATAGTCTGGCAGGTCTGACATGCATTTGTATAGGAGTGCAGATCTCAATTCAGTAGTTGGAAGAGATCTGACTTCTAAGACTACAGAATGGGCTGGTGTGGTCCACAGTTTTGGAAGACCTACCCTTATGCCCACTGGTGGTTAAGTTGCCCACAGCCTTTGAAGCTTAAAAATATGTCTAAAAATTGACTCATACACTATATTTTATACTACCCCTGCCTGCATTTCTGATTCCCTTTAAGCAATAACCAATATTAATCTCGGTTATCCACTGCAACAAGGAAGTGCCCAGTTATGACAACTACTCATACCACTGGACCTGGACTTCTGAGGTCGCGAGAGTGGAACTGCCCCAATGCAATGGCTTTTCCACCTTAAAAGCTCTCCTGTCCTGGGCGACTCACTTCGTGGACGCAGTTCAGAAGCTCCCAGTCGAATGCTGTGATCTGATTAGCCATTTCCCCAACGTTTGTTTCATTGATTTCTGGCCCTTCATGGGAGAGACGTTCCACAGCTGGAGGGGGCACCTGGGAATCAACAGTTCAAAGTTAATTTATTATCAAATTACATATAATATCGCTTATATACTACCCAGAAATTCATATGATTGCAGGCATTCACAGTAGAACAAAGAAATACAATGGAGTGAATGATAATTTACGTGCAAAGACCAACGAGCAACTAAAGTCAAAAGACAAAACTGTGCAAACACAAATTAATTAATTAATTAATGGTGAGAACATGAGTTATAGAGACATTGAAAGCAAGTTCATAGGTTGTGGAATGAATATGAACAAGGAGGTAACAGTCAGCTTTGTACAGGATGCTACTCAAGAGCTGTATTTCCAAATCACTTCAT